>NC_045652.1:10901250-11242917 GCF_009829145.1 Chiroxiphia lanceolata | reverse complement strand
ATTGGATTTTATTTTCACTTACCTTCTCCCTCCCCACCTACAGACCCCCCTGCCCCCCCCCAGTGATCCCCCGGCCCCGGTGCGGGGTCGCAGGCGGGGAACCGGCCCGGGGCCATCAGGGGAGCCTCTCCCGGAACCCCAGCCCGGTCCGAGCATCCCTTCCGCCGCCGGCCCGGGCTCTCCCGCCTCTGGAAGTTGGAGGGAAAAGCGAGATCTAAGCAGCCCTTTCTAAAAATGCATTAACTGTTTCCAAAATCTACATCGCCGCTTAATTAAATATGTTATCCTGTTTATAGGATCTGTGGCTAATTATTTAGAGTCGTTTAATCTACGCGATTTGCACGTTAATTAAACAGCACCGGGCTCATTGTGCGCTCGGAGGGCCCGCAGCGCCTGCTAGGGGCTGCCCGCAGCCCTGCACCCGGGACCCCCGGCCTGGGGGGGCCCCGACCCCGGGGCAGCGCGGAGGGACGAGGGGGAGCAGGGCCAGCGGCGCCCCCCAGCCCGAGCCGCCCGTGGCAAGAGCAAAAGATGCTGGGATGCGCCCGGAGAGGAGCTGCTGGGTGGGTTCGGGGAGGGGTTGCAGCTGGGGACACCCAAAGGGGTTGGGGGGGACCGACGGGGATGGAGGGGACCTGCGGGGAAAGGAGGGGACCCAACAGGGCGGAGGGCAGTGAGGAGACCCGCAGGGATCGAGCTCCCCCCGCTACTGCATCCACTCCCGCCCTGTGGTGGAGTCCCTTTCCTCCCGGTGTCCCCCCCGCTGTTTCCTCCCCTGTCCCCATCTGTCCCCCTTGGAGCTCGTGTGTTTTGGCCTTTGTGTCCCGGCCTTGCTGCCGCCCCGCTCCCATCTCCTTCTGCCCCATTAACCCCCGGCACGAGTCCCGGCGACAAAAGGGCTGCAACCTGATCCGGGCTTGATTGAATCCCTATTGTTCTCCCAGCTAATTCCCCCTTGTCCTCCCTTCCCCGCCACGGGTAGGGGAGGCCCGGGGTTGTGTGTGGGGGTGGCTGTCCCTTAATTGCTTAAAAACTAACTGCCCCACCACCCGACTGCCGAGGAACCCGCAGCAGGTTGGGAAGGGGTTGCTGTTCCTTGGGAAATTAATGCATTTAATTCCAAGTTTGTCCCTGGGAAAACGCTGCCCACCCTCGTCCTAGGCATGTCAGGAGGAATAGCAGGGCTTTTAAACAGGGGATTAAGGAAAGTGGTCACTTTTGACTCAGTAGGAAAAATCCCTCCGTGACGGTAATGAAAGCCTGGATGATATAAGTATCTTCTGGTTCACAATAGCAATTAATATGGTAATATTCTACTATTAAAGATGCTAACATTAAGATGGAACTTGTATGCGGTTAAAACATTTAATAGAGGAGAAAATGCATTCCTTGAGCATCAGGTAACAAAGCCAAATGGAAAAGGGGGGAATGAAAGTCTCTTAAAATAACAAAGGCCTCCATATAATTTGGAAAGGCTTTTAATACTCCCTTCCTCCTCAAGAAAAATTTGAGGTGCTTTGAGAAGCGGGTCTTAGTGAGTATAAGAGGAAGGAGTTTGTGCTGGGTGGGGAGAGCTGCCCTGGTGGGAGCCCAGCTAATTTTGGAGACCAAATGCCGTGGGGGGCATCTGCAGAGACCCACTGGTGGCCCACAAGGAGCCTGTGCTGGGACAAGGGCATTGAAGCATCACAATATTCCAGAAACATGGGGGTTGGAAGCTGTGTCTGAAGGGCTCTTGTCAAACCTCTGCCCCAGGCAAGGCCAAGTTCAGAGTGAATCCAGGCTGACCATGACCTTGTGAAGCGTAGCTGAGCATTCCCCAAGGATGGAGGTCCCAGGGCCTCTCTGAGCTCTGTCCTGGTGCTGCACCATGTTAATTCTGGTTTGTTTTCCCAAATGTTGTGAGTTGCTTGCACCACTTAGGTCTACCTGTGCACCCCCTAGCTTGCCTTGGGGTGCCTGGTTCCAGGCACACGCACCAAAGCATGATTGTATCACAGGGCACAGCAAAATCTTCAGTTTCTGCTGGAGAAGGAGGAAGATAAAGATCACCTCACCTCTGCCCTGTGAATCCACTTGTTTTGATCAATTTGCCAGACAGACACAGTTATGCAAAAATACTCTCAGCAGAATTTTTTAAGTATCAGTCTATTTGGGAGAATATTAGAAAGTACTTACTTTAACTACAATCCTTACTTTTATTATTGTAAAAGCCTTTTCCTTTTTTTTTTTTTTCCACCTTTGTTTTCAATTAAAACCAGTTAGGATTTAGGTTTTTGCTTTTCACTAGAATAAAAGTAATTTGCAAAGGTAATAGTATTGTGGGACTGAAGGAACCTTTCAGCTGATCACTAGAAGAAGCAAATATTTACCATCTGGCTCTGGCTCTGATGATGAATTGGAGACTGATGTGGAGAGCATGGTCTTCGTCCTGACTGCAGCTTTGCTGACTTCATCAAATCAGGCTATCTTTGGTTTACAGTTATTTTTTCTCTAAAATGTAGTTTTCCTAGGGAAAAAAATAGTCTTCTGAAGCTTTGCACTGTTGCATAATTTATTTCAAAGAAACTCTGCCTGGCTGATGCCAAGGATTCGTGTAGGTCATTCATCTCCAGCCTGCCCGGTTAGCTCAGGTTCCCTGTCCCAGGTTCCCTCTTTCCTTGTCTCTTCCTACAGAAAAGTTGCACACACAAAGACATTCCCAGGGAAACCCTCCACTAAGTTCACAGCTGAAACAAAGCTGTGCACACAGGAGGATGTGAATTGTTGCCCTTTCACCAAAACTGGAGAAGAAGGAAAGGAAAACGGATGAAGAACAGGTCAATGAGGGGCCAATGCCAGTAGAAGTGTTTTTGCCCCACGCTACCTGGTGTCAGAGGTTCCACCCCTGTGCCTGTGCTGCGGAGGGTACTCCACAACACACACTGAATGGATCAAGTCAGATTACCAAAAGCTTTGTGTTTAACTTCAGCTCATTCTGATGAAGCTGGTAAGAGACCAACCACTCAATCCAGTAGCAGGTAAGGTCTGTAGGGACAGTGATCCTGAGCAGTGAGGAGGAGCGTTGGCCTGTGATCTCTTAAGAGTGGGAGATGTGTACTGGTAGCAGCCCCTTGACTTTCCCATAACCTTGTCTCAAAAACAAAACTCCTCATGACGTGCTCAGAATTGGCTCTGTTGCAAACAATAATGCAGGGATGACGTCACAGACCAGTGGATCAAAGTAGAAGAATACTAAAGACCAAGAAAAATCTGTCTACAAATGCCACCATTTAATTCTTTTTTTCTCCTTTCCTTCACCCTCTGCTGCTATTTTGATAGTAGTTAAAGTTGAAGACATCAAGGAAAATGAGGACCCTTCCAACAGCTGCTCAGTGGGAGCCAGCATGATGGGAGGTGAGAGGCAGCCTGCTCACATGACTGTTCCCAGCTCTGCTGCTGGAGCTTTACATGGGTAAAGGTGACCTTTGGGTCATCGCCCGCCCTTGTCACCTTGTCTAGTCTGTGCCCAGCATCTCCTGGTGGAGACCATCTCACCACGCACAGAGGGGCTCAGCCCTGCAGGCAAGGAGGCTTCGTCAATGTGGGGGCCTCATCAGTGAGGGGGCTTCATTAGCGGACACCCTGGAATCAGCTGTAATGCTGATAGAAAAGTAGGAATAGGAAAAAAAAAATCTGCTGAAATTGAGCAGTGGATGGCACTGTGAGAGGAAGAAAAAGCCTCAGACTTTAAAGGCAGTATTAAAACAGGGCATGCAGAAAGTGAAGTCAATTAGCCAAAAGAATCGTTTGCTGACGGAGGTCGTTGGGCCGAATTCCTAAAAGGATTCATGAATCGACTAAAAATACCCTTGGGATAGTTTGAGTACGGACTGAGTTACTGAAGGGCAATGCCCCAGATGACCCAGGAGACCCTTTCCAATCCTACAATATAAACAATGATGCTATTAACATTTGTACTAAGTACCTGCTCGGGCTCCTTGCCTGCTACCGCAGCACTTTGGCTCCCATCCGGAGCAGGAGGGGAGGCTGCAAGATGTGCTCTGTTCCCTACCTTAGCCCAGAGAACATCCTTTACGTACCACCCCTGTAGACAGGGAAATATGGAAAACCCTCTTGCCAATGGTAGGAGCAGGGAGAGGCCACAAAGATTAGTGGAAAAGCCTGATGGAAACCCTGCAGTGCTGAAAAGAACAATGGGAAGGCTGGAGAAAATCATCGGTGAGTGGAGAGACCCAGGGCACGGTGATCTTAACAGCCAAGTAATGCCAAGAAGGCACCTGGAAGGCACAGGGGAACCAGGGACAGTTTGGGGAATCTGCAGGAATATCTTATAATTGTGCAAAAAAAGCCAACTATATCTGGGGGGACCTAAAAAAGCCAGATGGAGCTTGGATATCAGTTTGGGAAATGCAGCAGGTCTGTGCGTCCCACCAAGATGTCCCAATAAGATAATCCAGGTGACCTTTGCTGTTGGAATGTGCCATCCAGCTGTGGAGCAGTTATCACTGTACAGACCCCACACAGGCCAGGGATTGTGTATTGTACTGACTGTGGCAGGGGAAAAGCTATTTTGTCATTAACTGTTTCTGTTTCCCTTAACATCCCTAATGACCAGACCTGACTGAAACACTGGACATTGTCCTGGGAGACAGCAGAGCACTGTAACACCTCACAAAGGTGTCCAGGTTTAATGTCAAGGCAAACCTGCAGCCTTAAATCTCTAACTTGTAATTCAGGTTCAGAGGATAATAACGAAAACAAGGTTAGATAAAAACATTCACTATCAAAATTTAATTATGCGTCCATGGGCTGAGGCTCATTATTCATCCTCCAACCTGGAAACAAATTAGTCTAATGAAGCCATGAGTTAAAATGGAGAAAGCATGTAAAGGCTGGAGAATATTTATGTCTCTGCTCCTGAGTCAAAAGCAGCACTGAGCTCTGGGTGCTAGCTACATTTTTCACTGGAATCAGGTGCTTCCTATATATGGTGGCATATCCAGGACCTGGATTTTGCTGTGAGCAGGAACAGTTGCTCCTAAATTGGAAGCTGAAGCCATTAGAGACTGGTGAGGTGTGGGGGTTCAGTACAGTCACAGGGGCTCATCAAAACCAGACATGATCAGAGCCCACACGTATAAAGAAACCCAAATACAAGTGTCAGCTGCCACTGAGTCAATCCAGCTCAAGGGACAGGTTTTACTCTGGCACAAGGTCCCTGATGACAGCCAGGGTAGCCCCATGGAGAGTTTGGCTCCACTGACCTCTGCTAAATGGGAAACCAAATCTCAGGGGCTGGGAAGAAAAGAAATTGGTAACTAACTATAGTGGGATGGCGGCTCTCTGTGGGTTTATCATGCAAGTGTTTAAGAAGACAAAGGCTATAATTAAACTGCCCGGGAATGTATAATCACAGTAAGGAAGGTCTTTTGCCCTGCTTCTTCCCTGCAGAATTTGGGGAGAAATGAAATTACATTCCAGGAAAGGGAACGGATCTGTGTTTAACCCACACTCTCCGCTGCACCCCCCATCACCCCTCAGGTTTGGACAGGTTGCTTTGGCCACCTATAAAAGTCACCCATAAACTGTAACTCCTGGCACAAGTGGGTTTGAGGATAGTTATGGGCTTTTCCACTGCACGCCATGGCAAGTCTGCTGATATATAGCCCAGGTCTGAGCTCTGCAGCAGAGTGCAAAAGGTTCAAGCGACCTAGTAAAGACCGTGCCAGTACCAGAGAACAAGTCCCCGTAGGCCCCGGCTGAGCCATTCTCACCACTTTATTCTCTTGCTCCCATCCTAATGTGCTTAACTATAAATGACCCCTTTATTTTTTATATCTCCATTTCATTTTTCCCCTTCTTCCAAGGAAGCAGTAAAACAGGGAAGCTGAGAAGCAGAGCTCTTATTGTAAAGTGAGTGCTGACACAGAGCAATTCTGGGGACCTCGCAGCTCACGTTGAACATTTGTATCATCACAAGGAGCCTCTGGGCTTCTCCTCTGAGAGCCAAGCCCTAATCCTGCTCTCAGGCTCCCAAAAGAAGCCTATTGGGATCACACAGGTAGAGGTGAGCTGCTTCTGGTCTGGGGGCCCTGACATTTGCTGGCTAAGCTTGACAGTATTTTATTTCCAGTTTTACTTGGTGTTTTATTCCATGCTGTCCTGGGGTTCTACTCAAGGATGGCAGATTTGGGTGAAGACAACCCAGCTGAGCAGAGCACCCCAAATACAGCCCCTCTTTTGTGCTCTTTTTCTCCAATATGCAGAAGATTCTCAGCCACCCTGGGCAGAAGGACAACAGCTTGCTGTTTATTAGTATAATTTTTAAAGGTGCCTCATTGTATTTATTTGCTGTGTGGTTAAACATTTATTATTTATATTTAATTTTTCCAGATTCAAAGGGGCATCACTAGTGGCTGAGTGTCTGCAGATTCAGTGCAGCTCCTTCGCACACTTATTTATGTAACCTTGGCCTCCCCCGAGGGGCTCCCGTTTCACTATGTGCCACTGGCCTCTTAATTGGCCTCACAGATCACGCCTTCTCCTTCAGCTCACCCAGGTCCCCACCACTCGTAATTTCTAAGATATTAAATGTGGTTGAAACAAAAGATTTCAGTGAATTAAAGCCAAGAAGTTTTGTATCTCTCCCAAACCTTCACTGCCAATTCCCTCTCCAGGGCAATGGCCAGACTGAGGTCATCAGCACTCCTCTGGAGAGCTCAGGAGGGACCAGGCTGTGTCCTGGGCAGGAGGTGGACACCCTGGCTGGTGTGCCTGGCTGTTGTTGGGCCTGGCTTTGCACCCAGCTGTGTCTTCTTGATAAGAGTGTTTGGCACTAATTAGTCTCCAAGCAGCTGATTAACCCGCAGGGATGTGTGGAAGCTGTTTTTGCTGTAAGACACTACAAGAGAGGCAGGATTCTCTCCTTGAGACTGTTTTGCATAGCCAGTCCAGCCACCTTCGATGGACAGCAGGTGGTGGGATGGGGGAGACTCATCCTCTGCCTCTGAGACACCCCAAAGCCACCGCTCTCCACTGCCCAGCACTGTAGCTCTCACCCAGATGATGGGCTGGGTACCAAACTTACAGGGGCAGCCAGGCTGGGACACTTATCAGGACATAGACTCTGGGGTCTAAAAATGCAATTTTCAGAGCTGTGGAGACCAGGAACTCCCACTGGCATTTTCTGAGAAGTAAAACCACATTGAGGCAATGGCTTTGGATATTCCTTTTGTGATACATCCTGCTGCCAATGCACCCCAAGCACCTTAGGGTCACATCTGACCAAAAGATGCTGCCTGCATTTCACTTCCAGCCACCAGCCCTGATGCTTCATAAATAAATGAAAATGCACTTTAAGCTATTAAACTTTATTTTAGACAATACAGACCCTGTCACAAGAAGTTCCACATGTCTGCAACAAGGCAAAGACATCTGGACAACTCAACCATGTGAGGTTTTGACTGGGGTAGCTAAACCTCTGGGTGAAGGGGGTTGAGAACTCCAGCACGTTTTTAGCCAGTTGCCAGCTGTTTGGGTTTAAAGAGAAACTTCACTCCCAAAGGTAAAACTATTTAACATTAATGGTTTTATACCTTCTCCTTAAATATATCACAGGCTATACTTGGAGATGGAGTTTGAGAGTAAACATTGTTATGCTGGAGCTGTCATCTGTGAGTAATCACAGACCTAATTGAAGCTGGCCAGCCTATTAAATAAACATTCTGCATAAATGAGGGAGCAAAGAAACACCGTTTAGTTTGGTAAGACTCGAAATGACGGAAATCTGTACCTGAGTCAGGGACCAGGGAAATGGGGTTGGAGTAGCTGGAGAGCCAGGGAGGGAGGTTTCCCCCAAGCAGCTCACAGCAGTGGTGCTGCAAAGCAGCAAGAACCAGAAAGCACCAGCAACCAGCTTTTGGAGGGAGAGCAAGGAGGGTGCTTCCCTGCTGGCCATGGCAGTGCTGGATTTTGGGACACTGCAGTTTTGAGGAGTATGCTTTTGTTGCATCCAGGGGAACATGACTTCCCACCACCTACTGCTAATAGCTGGGCTAAGGCTCACAAAACAGCCTAAGAAAAACCATCCTCCCAGCATCAAATACTGCCTAATCACCCCACTGAAATGGGCAACAACACAGTCTTGCAGCGTTTCTTGCGTTCCTTGGGGAACCACCTAATCCTCCTTGTTGTCTGCCAGTTTTTCCTTGTCCTTGGGAATTTCACGTCTAGAAAAGGCTGCAGCTTTCGAGAGTGAGGCGCTCGCTGCTGGGGGCTCTCTCTGTTTGCTGCAGTGCCACGGGCAGCACATGTGTATCCAAGGCTGTGCTCTGGGGCACAGAGTGCAGAACAGGCAAATTTTCACCCCAGTGAATCTCGCAGCATCCTGCCCCTCCTCGCCCTCTCACCAGATGTTGCACGGATGTGTGCGAGCGGCGCTGCCTCTCTGGGAGGTGATGAGAAGAGGGTGATGCACCGAAGTGACATGCTCAATTTCCCTCAAAGATGGTGCAGCCACAATAACATTTCTCCTGCTGATGGCGTCCATGTGTCTCTCCCTTTTCACTGGAGCTCTGTTACACACTGGGATGTGGTAGGAGCGTGTGTGCACCTTCTGTTCCCCGAGCCATCCCTGCCTTTCTGGGGAGGACGAGGTGCCTGGCCTTCCGTGGTTAGTTTAAGAAAAACACTCTCCCAGTGATCAGTGCCTGTATGAAGTAGATGTATGGTTTCAATTCTGTCCTTGAGCCATGGATCATTTAATGTTGTCAACACATATACATCCTTCTCAAACATCCCACTGAGAATTTCTAGGGACTGTAGACAGCTTAAAGCTAGCGTTACAGCAGCAGCAGCTTCATATTTGCTTTCAGATCCACGTGCATTTTTTAATACTAAAGCTTGCATAATTGCTGCTGAATTTCTAAGCAACTTCTTCAAAGGGGCAGAAGCACACTAGCAGTAGGAGAACTGGTGGTGGAGCAGGAACAAGGCCTGTTGTTGGCTTGTGGTTTCCCAAAAGCTTCTCAGAGATGATGTTTGAGGAGCCCTGAAGAAGGGCTGGATTGGGACCTCCCAGCTTGGTGTGTGTTTGAACGTGTTTTCTTCCTGACCGTGGGGGCAGTTTGCATGTGCTGCCAAGCAGCCACTGATGCTGTCTGCATTAAAAGCATTTTAGTGATGCAGTTATTTTGCCAGGGAGGCTTGCACTGACATCCTGCATTGAAAAAAAGGGGGATATGGCTCTGCCAGCCTTTTTTTTTTTTCTAGTGAGGTCTGGGTGTGCCTGGAAGCACAGTGAGATGCTACATGCAATGAAGATACCCTGGCAGGCCAAGGGGCCATTACAGGATTGATTGAGGCAGGGATGTAAAAGGAGAGACAAGGTGGTTCCTCACTATAAGAGAAGGATCTCCTGGTCTTTCCCAGCTAGTGGAAATGGAGTTGCAGCTGGGTGAGAGCTAGTACCTTGTGATTTTGAGTGTGGTAGTCTCTCTGTAATGTTCCTCTGAGGTGTGTTGCTGTTGCATGGGAAGGGGATCAAGCTCTGTTTGTGATGCCCATCACTCCAGGGCTTAGTTTCCCCTGCGTAAAGGGCAGTAATAACCTCAGGGAGCAGGTCACGCTCCTCTTTTTTAGCTGCCAGCTGCTCTCCTGAGTGCTGGGGGGAAGAGATTGATGTGAGGTGGTCTGCTGGCTGGAGTGTGAGAATAGGAGGCTGTGGGTTTGCTGGAGAACCTGCACCAGGGTTCTCCTGAGAGCTATGGATGAAGCTGGGTATCCAAAGGCTTCTTTGCCTTTGGAAACGTAAAAGGGTGGTGGGTGATGATGGTTCCCTGCACACACACACCATCGGGGCTCAGGGATGCAGGGCTCTGCTGCAGGCAGGGGGGCCAGCTCCCTCCTTCCCCTGAGGAAGGGCATTGCTGGGGGTGACACCAACCTTCCACCCCCCAGCTGCCGCAGGGCCCTGCTCACTGCCACGTCTAAGGCACCTGGTCAGCCAGACTCCATTTACTGCATCTTTATTTATTATATTGGAGCCCAGGGTAATTACTTTACAACTCTGAACATTAAATATCATTTGTCTTATTCCAGTAGGTCCAAATCTTTATGAATTTTATCTGACACTTGTTCCCTTCAATTATCTGCCATCAGAAAAAGTTTACCGTTGCTGCAAAAATATCAATTTGCCAGAGGTTGCAATACATTTACTCTCCACCTCTGTAATTTACAAACTTACATTCTATGATTAGAAAGAAAAATGGCTAATAGGAGAAATATTCATGCAAAATCGATACTGAATAAGATGCTGCCACCTTTTGGCTTAACCTAATTCTACATGTGGGGCCAAATTCATCACTGGTGTAACTGCTTTGCTGGGAGAGCAGCTAGAGCTGCCCCGGGGCTGGCTGAGAAGGATGGAGTGGGATGGGGGATGACATGGGGGGCTCAGCCCCTAACAGTGAATGGGGTATGGGAAGCTGAGCTTGTGAGGTTTGCAGGCTCTGGTAAGAGGAAATTTTCCATAGCTGTGCATATGCAACAGGATTTTCCTTCTTGCACATCCAGAGTCGAAGTGAAGATTCCCAGCAGGCTTTTTTCTCTCTTTTCAGCCATCCAGGAGGCTGTTCCTGGAGTTGTGTCCTGGGTGTGAGGACCAGCACTGGGCTGAGGGCTTTTCTCCCTGTCAATGTGCTGGGAAGAGAGTCTGGGATCTGATGAGGCTCAGCACATGGCTGAAAGCATCTAACCAAGCTCTGAGCTGGTCAGACAGTTCATCTAAGCTTGTAGGCAACCTCCACCCTGCCTGCCTGCAGCACGGTGAGACACTGTGCAACACAGCAGCACTGTCAGTCTTGGTAGCTACTGAATGTACTTGTTCTTCAATTACATGTCACTGTGATGGGCCGTGGAGCCCAAATGCTGCTGTGCTTTCAAAAGAAAACAAAACAGCATTTAATTTTCATAGCAAAGATATTCCAAAGTGCTAAGTGCTACAGCAGAGCGATTGCAGCGCTGCTCTGTCTCCTTGCCCAATGACACAGGGGTTTTTCAGCTGAATACCAGCAAGCACGTGATTAAAAGCCCTCAGGATTCTGCTGTTATGGGATTGCTGCTATTTCTCTCATATCTTGCCCCTTTGTTTCCCCGAGTTCAGGGCAGAGTCTGAATTCGGTAATTCTGACCTGGGTTTGCTTTGCTGTCTTCCCAAGGAACTTGTTTGAATAAATTGAATTGGCAAATGTATTGTTCAGCTGCAAAGCGTTGTGTCAGGAATAATGTAGGTATTTCCAGGCTCTCTATCACTGTGCTGAGCACTGCCAGGGACAGAGAACTCATGCAGGAGAGCTCCCTTTGAGCTGCTCCCTCTGCTTCCTCTTCAGAAAGAAGCACGCATTTTTTTGGCTGGTTGCTCCATGCTCTAAAGCAAGAGCAGAAGGGGCTATTGGAGCCTCCTCAGCACATCCAGAAACCCTCCTCCACTGGGTAATTTTCATTTAATAGGCTCCTATGGGCTGTACTTGTGTTTCCTTCACTGGAGCAGATTTGGGTGCAGCAGTCACCTTGCTTATCATGGAGCATCTGAGCAGTCAGTCCCACGGACATCAGCATTAGGTCTGTGTCAGTAGAGCTCAGGGCAGTGTGGTGGGGTCAGGCAGGTCCTGGAGCTGTACAGAGCAGAACAAGGGCATTAAGCTGCAGAGCTTTGCTGAAGGACCCTGAGGACTGGGTTAGGCTGTGGAAACTCAGCAATCAGGAGCTCAAGAGCCTAATCAAGGCACTAACCAGGTGCTGAACAAGTTCTTTGGGTTTGGGGCTGTCACTCACAGCATCTCTTTTCTGCACTGGTGCTCGTAAGATGGAGCTGATTTGAACATGCCAAGGCATGAAGTGTAAAGTTCCTCAGGGATATAGGCTCACCTGTCCTCCCTAGCACATCATGACAGCGTTAAATGTTTGATATTTCAAGACAAAGATACTGGTGTAGAGCTTTTCCTTTTTCATTGACTTAGGGACATGGCTTAGGGATGGACTTTGCAGTGCTGGGTTAATGGCTGGACTTGATGAGCTTGAAGGTCTTTTCCAATCTAAACAATTCTATGATTCTATGACCAAACTCTGTGTGAGAAACAAGCTCTCCTGCATGCAAGTCCCTGGAGGGTGGGAGCACAGCCAGAGCACACCAACAGGTCAGCACACACCAGCCAGGCACAACCATCATTGTGACACTGACAACTCTTCCAGTGCCAAAAAATGAGTGTGCCAGCAGGGACAGGAGCCTGGGACCCCCCCTGAGGAGAGCTGTAGCCAGTGGCAGACAGCACCACAGCTCTGCAAACCTTGTGCCCTCACTGTGAGGTGACCACATTTTCTCAGGAGATGCAGAGGGCTCTCAAAGGTGAGTGGCCTCACTGTGAGGATGCTCCATGAGACAGGGCACCACCTCCCCCTCCCTCAGCTGGGTCTTACAGAAGGGAGGGCTGCCCAGTTATTTTAAACCCCCCAAAAGCTCAGTGGGTGGATTTCAGCAATGGGCTGCTTGGAGGCCCGGGGCTGCCAGGTGAGCAGGGTCCTGCAGAGGCTGCGTGGCCGCAGAGGTGACCCCGCCGTGCGGGTTAGCAGGGACATGGTGCCACCTCGTGGCACTCCGATCCTTGTCCTTGTGGGATGGACATCTTTCCAACGGCAGCAGCACCTTGCGGGTGCTCCATCCCCTCCCAGGGCTGCTGGTGCCTCCAAGGGTGTGGGTGCACCATGGGCTGGTAAAAGCCACTGGTAAATGGGTGGTTGGGACCGATGGGTGAGGGGACCACTCTCTGGAAAACAAGGGGAATAGCTAAATCTGTCATCCTATCCCCGAGCCCCAGTAGTGGCTGCAAAGCAGGGTATGACCCGAATTCATGGTCAGAGTCATGGCTTTTGGAGGTGATTTCTTTAGGACTGTCTGCCCACTATGGAATCCAAGACTTAAGGGAGTCTTCTCCCTTTCTCAGCTGTTCTCCCCCTGGATATATCCTTTTCCTTCTGGCTCCAAAGCTCTGCCAGGACTCCTCTGCCCACCCTCCCCTGCTGACTCACGGGAGATCCACTCATATGCACCAGAAATGGATTTGGTCCCCTCCTGTGTTGACAGCAAACCAAACTCCACTTACGAGGCTTCAGGCCTATTTCTTAGTGCTACAAAATAAGAAGAAGGATTCTTCTTCACATTCCATTTATCTACACAAAAATAGGAGAAATAAGATTTGGCACTTTTACTAAATCATCATCTGTTGAAGTACTTAAGGATAGTGCCTCAGTTTTCAGTGGAACGGTTTAACTCACAAGCAGGAGGAATTTGTTCAAACGATAATGAGGATTTGGGGTCTAACTTCCCTTGCTAATTGATGTCATCATGGTAGTGCCTAGGAAATGTGGGGCTCAGTAGTGATGGACTGGGTCCTGTAATGCTGTTTGCAGTATGGACTTTACAAAAAGACAATAGTTATCTCAGGAAGTCTGCCATGGAGACCTCTAATCTGTTTTCTGCTAGGTAAGACATCAGTGTTTGATCTGTGACTAGAAATCACCTGATAAGGGATTTATTTTTCCACTACAACTAGAAATGCTGTTGCAGTGTTTCCCACCCTTTGAGATAGCCTTTTCAGAGGTACATGCTCTCTGTACCTGTCCCACTGCTGGCTCAGCTGCTGTCTGTGCTCTTTCCTTTTGGGTTGGGACATTCCCTAACAGCAAAGCAAATGGCTTAATTTTACTGATGTTTTGTTCCTCCTATACAGATCCTTCCTGGATGCTCGCAAAAGAGGTGTGGGACATGGTAGGTATCAGAGACAGTGGGAGGTATGGTGAGTTTTACCTCTAAAACGCCAAATCCAAGACTCCCCTGGAGGGCCAAGAGCTGGGATTAGGAGCAAATTGAAGTGAGTCTACAAAGCAGATTTTTTTTTTTTTTAACACCCCAAGGAGATAATTTAACATTCTTTACAGGTATATATCACCAAAAAGTAGCCATCAGAGGAGGCCCTTTCCAGTTTATTTCATCATTTAGGAAGAGGGTCTTAAACAAGGGTCTGTTCTGTCGAAGAAGTGAGCTCATGCTGGTGTAATGGTATCTGTGTAAATCCAGCAGCATAACAGTGGATGCAGCGATGAGCCCTTAGGCACTTAGCAAGGATTTGCCAAGGAGCCTAAGGGTTGATACACACTTGAAACTCAATGGGATTTAGGTGCCTAAATGCATCAGGCTGCTTAGAAAATCCCAGCCTTTGAAGTTAAAGTAGACACTAACAAAAAATGGCTAAAAAACCTTAAAATAATAAATGTCAGATTAATGCCACCATGAAGGCGGTGGGTTTGCACCCAAAACAAGGCAGCAGGAGGTGGCCACTGAAGGCAACAGAGAGGTTCCACCAGCATGAAGGTTCAGAAGAGCTCCATCTCTGGTGTTTGCCATTCCATCAGGAATTGCAGAAGGACCCCTCTGGAATCATTTCCATTTCTGATGGTGTCTGCTTGAGTGGGAATTTGGCTGGTGGAAATCCACCTCATGAGAGTGTATGTGGAAAACATTAGAAATGTCTTTTTCTTGGTTGAGGAGAATCTTAGGGCATTAAAAGTTGGAGAACTCATCTTCATTATTTCTCTTTAAAGTTAGTTATGAATTGAGAATGGCTCTGCTCATATTTCTCTTTTATTTGCTATCTCCCCAGGCTAAAGTGTTGTCTATTTATCTTACAGATTAGGTTACTTTTTATGGGGTTCCTGCTATTATATTTCACCTCTAACTTTGTTAGTTTGTGTTTGCTATTAAATTATGTTGAATAAAACGGGCGGCTGAAGGACATTTTTCAGCTCCATCCTGAAATGAGGTTCTTAATCCTGTTTCTGGGTCTGCCCCTGTAGCCCAGCCCATGGGGACAGAATTGGGTATGTAAGAAGGGCAGCAGAGGAGTGTTTGTATCAACTACAGGGTTTGCAGGGTGAAGCTGCAGGAGAATCGTGCCTGTAAAGCCAGTCGGTTCGTGTACAGTGATTTTGGAGGCATCTCTTTAGAAACGGGTTCTAATAATATTGACATCATCACAAGATAAGATCCAGGACTAGTTAAATCACAGCCTCGCAACTCAGCGTTCCTTTGAGGATTAGAAGAAGTCGCTGAGCTGTCACTCTAAAGCTGATCATGGACTCGTTTAACTATGTCATCCCATAAGACAGCCCTTTCAATTATGTCAACCTGTCTGCTCTCCCAAGACTCTAATTTTAGAGCAGCAGTAGCTAATATTCTTGGAAAACTGATCCGCCTCCACAGATCTCTCCTCTCTGCCTGCTGCTGTTAACGGAGTATCCTGTGGGGAGATCGGACTGCTTTACTTCCCCTCCTGTAATAAACCTAATAAAAATAGGTACCATTAGGTTCCTTTGTGTGTGGTCTCTTTAAGACACTTATTTGAGCTATGTAATGGAGATGTCATGTCTCCTCCACAGAGAGATCTGGCAGCACCACAGGGTCATTGCAATAAAAATAAAATTCAGTTTTAAGAGCCAGGTACAAAATTATGAGCTGAAAAGCAGGACACTGGGATTGGAGTTCAGAGACCTGGAAAAGGTAAATATGAGCTGGAGTCACCCAAATGTTAATGCCACAGCAGTGGCTGTGCAGCTGGAGCAACAAGCACCGTGCTGGTGCAGGAGGACCGCAGGCAATGAGGTGGCCCTGGGGACACCAGGGCCAGGGGACTTGTCCGTGTCCTCTGGATGGTGTTGGGAGGAGTTGGGGGCACACAAGGTGGAGAGGAGGTGGATGGACCTGGTTGTCTTGGCCATGGGCATCTCTGTGCCATGCTGCCTGTTATAACCCAGGGAGGTGGGAAGGGAACAGACGCTGCCTTGAGAGATAGGATGGAACCACATCCCCAGCTCCCCATCCATGTCATGTCTGTGGCTGGCAGTGATGCTGGACAATTGTTCTCCTGCCATCCCATCCATGTCCCTCTGGCTTCACAGGCTGGCAGCACAGGAGAAAACAAAGTTGCCCTTGGGCTGTCCCATTTGGGTTTTCCATTGTGTCAGCCACGGTGTTGAAAAGTAGCACAGACTTTCTCCAGCCATGCAATTAGAGCTGCCACTACAGAAGGAGCAGGGAAGGCTTTTGAAGACCTTCTCTCTTTCTTCTGGGCAGCGTGAGAGTGCCTTCAGCTGTGTCAAGTCTCCCTTGGCCATTGTTCCTTTGTGCTTGGCCTCTTCCAGGCTGGACTGGAGATACTGGAGATTGGTGATGTGCAGGTCTGAGGCTGCCAGAGGATTTTCTGTTTTCTGCAGAGCAATTCTAGGCTTCTCCAAAATGACTTGTGGGGGCCCTGGTTGAAGGAGCAAACATCCATGAACCTGATGAAGGCTGTGATCCTCTTCAGAGGTGTTTTATTCCCCCTTTGGGATGCGGTGTGGGTCCACCATGCTGGCATGGTGGGGTGGACAGTGATGTTTAATAGCCCACCAAGAGGCAATCTCATGGACTGGAGGGAGAGGTTGGGAAGGACAAAGAGCAGAAGCATGGGACAAGGGAAAAAGCAATAGCCTTCCTCCCGTAGAAAACTAGAAAGGAGGTAGAAAGGATGTTTGGGGAATGAGGAGGCAGAGAGTCCACGCAGAGGCAAGGGAGGGAGGTATCCCCATCCATCCCACCCAGTGTCACCACCCTGGTGCCCAAGGGGCCAGGCCTTCCCTGTGCAGATCAGGTTACATAAAACTAACACACTGCAGGCTGCCGGGAACGGTACCTCCCCCAGACTCCAGCAAGTTAGTTACACATAGCCTTCCTTTCATAAATCCACGTTGGCTGCCCCTAATCAAATTCTGCTTCTCAAGCAATTTCCCTTGCTAATTCCTCCCGAATCAGCCCTAACCCACCTATCCCCCTTGTTGCTAAGCTAGCCAGCCTCTAATCACACACTGCACTGTGTGATCCTTTCCCAAGTAATACAGGGTTCGGCACTTTCCTCTGGTTCTCAGCAGCCTAACCTGTCAGGAGCAACCTTCTAAAAATATCACTAAAGACCTCGGCTAATTTCTAATCCTCATTTCTATTAAGACGGCTGCCTGTACTATGTGGGTTTCCAGACTTGGGATTTACAGACTTCCTTAAGAGCATCTGGTCTGCGCAGAGCCATTTCTGTTGTTATCCATATGCAGACTCCTCCCTTCCCCACCATAAAACATGATCCCTTTGGCAGTGGCTCTCCAGTCTGCACGGCAGCATCAGCCAGTCAGCAAAGACACCAACCTCTTCCTCTCTGCTCAGCTCACCCTGCCGCTTTTTGGCAAGCCTCCACTGGGGTCCCACTCCTGTCAGGCACTGGGTAGGCGCTTTGTATTAAAAGAATCAGCCTACAAGCTCAGCAGGACATGTGATTTTCTTTGCAATTCCCAAGTTTTTGAGTGCTGTGTAACGGAGCTGATGTATAGATGTATAATGGAGCAGAGCTCTTGAAGTACCTTGGGTAACTGGACTTTCTGTTACTGTTTGTATTTGGATATTTTTTACTGTTTCCTCCTTTTTAATATGCCCTTGTCTGAAGCTGCCAGAACCAACCAAGTCAAAAGAACAAGCAAAGCGGGGGGAGAGTGCCATGCTCTGGCTGTGCCCCTCCACCCTGGCACACACCAGCTAGCTGGTTCAGCTCAGGCAAGGGAAATCTTTTTAATCACATGCTACTGGCCAAAGAACTGTGGTGGGAGATGCTGCATGTCTGTCTTGTCAAGTGCCAGGCATGTCTATGTGCCAGAAAGAGCACTAAAGGAGAACTAAAGCTCTCCCTGGGCTTGAGACCACCAAGGTTTGCATCAAACTTGACTCGAGAGGCAGGTTCTGCCACAGGAGAAGGGAAGCCACAGCCCAAGGATGGAATAATCATCAGATGAACAGGGTGATGTCTAATGGAAACTTCTCCCACTGCTGCAGAATGCGCCTCCAGGACACAGCTGGACAGTGGTGGCTCTTACACATTCACAGCAAGGTCAGTTTGGCTCCTTCACCTGCTGGTTACATGGACACAGTGAGAAGAAACTACATAAACCAAAGGACAGCACTGCTTGGAAGACAGATGACCAGGAAAACTTTTACACTGGAATCCTGAAGCTGTCTTTTTTCATGAAAGCAGAGGGGCTATGGGACATTCTGATGGGAATAACCAAGGGATTTATGAAAGGAATTACATGAATAGTTATATGTTTAACAAGAAGTTGAATTGAATGTCCCAGAAGGTCTATTCTCACATCAGTCTCCACAGTCTATGTGTCTGTGGCCATGTTGGGCAGAGGGCAGGATTCTGCTTGGCACAGCACTGCCTTTCCCACTGCTGCAGACCGGAGCTGGTATCTCCCTGTGGGGCTATGCCAGAACCCCAGGGTGTGCCAGGGCAGGCTGTGGGTGCTCCCAGCATGGATGTGGCATGGCTGTCCCAGAAGGCCCCATGCAGCAAATGCCACAGTGGAGGAGGTGAAATCAGAGTCTGCCCTTGGAAACCGAAGACCTGTGGCAGAACACAATACACTGTCAGCACTGTTGTTCTGTGGAATAAGGGCTTTAAATGAGGAGATTTGGTAATTTTAGGGGTTCAGGAGGAAAAATTAAATTAAGTGGGAAGGCCTGGGAAGAGTGTCTGGCTGATGACATGGCATAATTTATAAACTGTGTTCTTGGGAAGAGCACCAAGTGGGTGTGCTGTAAGCTGGCACACACAGCAGGAGTCACAGGAATATCACGTGGCTGGGTGACGTGGAAGATGGAGGAGTGGCACATGCCATTCCCAGAGTTCAACAGCACAAACTGACCTTCACAATCAGTCAGCACACGCCTTCCTAAAGCTCCCCTTTGACCTCATGGCTCCACTCAGCATCTGAGTCATGTACTACAGCAGAGTCAGGTGTTTTCTAGGGAGAGCAGGGGCAGAAAAACATTTCTCAATCCTGTAACAAATGTCATCAAACCAACAGTCCTCACCTCCCCTGTGCAAAGCCAGTTTGTTACACGCCTTCAAAGATCAACATTTCTGAAACACACCTTGATCCCAAGGTGCCTTGTCAAAGTGAGATAAGCATTTAAAGACAGAGACCAACTGGGAAAGCTTTTATTCAGTTGACTTGTGCAAACTCACAACTGCAGCTCATGCTTGTCCACCCTGACCAGTCAGCACACACTGAAGTCCTGCAATGGGGCCCTGAGCATCAGCTTGTTGTGACTGAACTCATGCTCTCATCAAGCTCTCTGGATTTATTTTGAAGTTTGGAAGTTAAGCATCCCAATCCAGAGGGATGGAGCAGCAGCTGAAGTCTTGATGAAAAAATGAAATAAAAATGGAAAAGGCAAAGGGCTGATGTACTCCAGTGTGCTCTGGAGCACACCAGTCCAACATTTGCTGTGCCATTCTCCCTTATTTGAGACGTGTCCCCCAGGCAGGACAGCCCTGCACTCTCATCCCTTTGAGTGCCTGTACAACAGGGAATTTGCAGGAATGGGAATGCTTGCGTCATGTGGACGCGACTCCCTGGGGAAGCTGGAGAGCCCTTGTCTTCATCACCACACCATCTCACCACCCACCCCTCCTGAACTCATCTCCACGCCCTTCCCCAGGCCCTGTTGCCTCAACTCCTTTCCTATCCCAGCACCCATCCCCATCTTCATCCTCACACCCATCTCCATCCTGTTCCTCATCCCCCTCCTCATCCCCATCTCCATCCTCGTTCACATCCCCATCTCCATCCTCGTTCACATCCCCATCTCCATCCTCGTTCACATCCCCATCTCCATCCTTGTTCACATCCCCATCTCCATCCTCGTTCACATCCCCATCCCACTCCTATCCTCACCCCCATTCCCGATCCTCACTCCCATTCCCATCCTCATTCCCCATATCCATCCTCATTCCCCATATCCATCCTCATTCCCCATATCCATCCCCTTCCCCATCCCCTGGCCCCGCCCCGTCCCCCTGGCCCCGCCCCCTGCCATGACTCAGCACGCCTCCCCGGCCGCCCATTGGCCGCCCGCCAGGCACGCGCACGGTCGGGGCGCGCCATTGGCGCGGGCGAGAGTGACGTCACCGCCGGCGGGCGGGCGGGCGGCGGGAGCGTGACTAAGCACGGGGGGCGCTGAGTCAGCGGGACGAGGGATAAAGGCGCGGGCGGCGAGGCCGGGATTGGGATTGTGTTCCTGCTCCCGCTCGGTCCGTGTCCTCGGGCGAGGGTCCCGCCGCGCTATGGAGCTCCCCTGGCTGGGCGAGCACTGCTCGGAGCGCACCTGCAAACAGCTGGGTAAGTGCGGCTGCCTCGAACGGGGACCGACCCCCGGGACTGGATCCTCCGGGAGGGCTCGTCAGGGTGGGATAACCTGTGTCCCGGGGGGGCTGTCCCTATACCCCGAGGCTGTGGGTAGTGGCAGATGTCAGTGCTGCTGCTGGAGACCCCCTGCAGTAGGTCTGGGGAAAGAGTGATAGCAGAGCCCGGTGTGTTTTGTTCTTGTACGTGTTAAACTGTTAAGGGATGGTTTTTAAGGAATAAAAAGACTTCCGAGTGTGGGCTTTGGATTTGTACTTCAATTCCAAGCTCTCGACTAGGGCCTCATTAAAGTTTCTGTGTTCAGAGAGCTCCTGAGGTATTTGTGGCTTGTGCTCGCCTAATGCTGTGGATAAAACCAAGGAAAACTTACCAGTCTTGCTTTTTTTAGTTGTAATATTTATAAAGAATGGCATGCTCTCTCTTGACATAATTGAAGTGTGACTAGACAAAAATTAGTTGCTTTAGAATTTATTTGTAGTCCTTTGTGAGTACCCTTAGAGCTGTTAGCTCTGTTCCATGAGAATCCATTTTCTTTTTTTGTTCTTCTTGCAGATTTCCTTCCTCTGAAATGTGATGCATGTGGGGAAGTCTTCTGTAAAGATCACATCCGTTATGATGACCACAAGTGCAGCTCTGCCTACAAGAAGGTAAGTTCCTATCTGTGAATCAGGAATCTACCCTGCAGAATTGCTAAGTCATTTATTAAGACTGGTCTGAAACTTGACATGTGGTTTCAATAAAAAGGGATGGGAGAGCCACAAGATGCAAGTTAATGACACATCTGAATTTCAGATATATAGAAACATGACATTTCAGAGGTTAAGTACTGCTAGATCCTATTTTCTTACACTGCAGCTTCCCAGAGAGGACTGCTTTATATTTTAAGTAATGTATTATGGCCTAAAACCTTCTGCAGTCCAAGTTCTTTAAGTTGAAGGACAGCAAACATGAAACTACAGAATAGAATAGAGTGAGGCCAGACTTGATTTCTAGCCTATAATCGGGCTTTGATGTGTTTGAAGGCTGTAATTCTAGAAAACCCAGAAGGATATTTAAAGTCGATTTACCAAATATGTTGCTATAAATTGATTTGCAAAGCGTGTCTGTCTATTTTTTGGGTAGTGATTTGCAGTTACTGTTGGGAAGTGTATCTTTAAAAGCATTAGTGAATGAGAACATGAAACACCTGTGAATACACTTCTGTCACCCATGGGTAAGGGAAGGGAAAGGAGAGAAAAATTGAGCTGGACTTCTAATGTTTGGACCTGATTATCTTAAAGGTCTTTTCCAACTGAAATGATTCTGTGATTCTAAACTGTGTTGTGTGTTCTTAGAATGTGCAGGTCCCAGTGTGTCCACTCTGTAATGCACCTATCCCAGTGCAGAAGGGGGAAATACCAGATGTTGTGGTTGGAGCCCACATGGATAAGGACTGCAAATACAATCCAGCACAGCAAAAGAGGGTAAGGAAACTGCTGTTTTACTCTAGACTGCCTTCCTAATGCTTGTGAAGTTAGGACTTCTGACAGCAGAATGTGTAGAAACTCACTCTGTTTCATCCTAATTCTAAGGGTTCTTAAACATTTGTCCTTCAGCTTGGTCATTGCTTGGGAAGCTGCTCACAGAAAGCAAACGTTGCCAACTTCCTTTCCTCTCTTATTTAGATCTTCACAAACAAGTGCTTAAAGCCAGGCTGCAAAAGGAAAGAGATGATGAAGGTGCTTTGTGAACAGTGTGGCCTCAACTTCTGCATAAAACATCGGCATCCCCTGGATCATGACTGCAAAGGGAGCAGCCACCCCATCTCCAAGGCAGGGTAAGCTGTACTTAGGGTACTTCAGCTCAAGCTGAGATTTCAGAGCTGTTATCAGGTTGGTGGGGAGCTTGGACAAATAGGGAATTGTCCAAACTACCCCTCATGACAATAAAATAGCCACAATTTCCTCTTGGTATTTCCAGCTTAATTTCTGAAAGTCTGTGAGCAAGGAGAAAAGCTTGTAAAATGCTTTCCTAAATTCTTCCAAGCTTACTGGTATCAGTCTCTCCTAATTAAGAACAGGCACTGGCCAACTCAAGTTCCCTTTGGATCAAAATACTAGAATCCTAAAGCTATGCCCAGCACCTCGAAGTAACCAAAAATAATCAATACACTATGAAGGCAAGTTTAAACTTAATTGTAATAAAAATCTCTTGCAGGCAGACGTACCTTCATTGTTCTGTGCAATAGGACTGTGAGACTTGTGTGACAGATGCAGGTGATTAAATTGAATGAAAGAGTGAAGCTACAGACAGAGTGCATAGGTGCTGAGCCTGGTTGTGTTTGTTTGTAGATATGCAGCTCTGATGAGAGCCTCTCACACTGCCCTCAAATCCCCGGGAGCAATTGGAGTGCCATCTAATGGGAATCTTCAGCACAACAGGTATGAGCTGTCAAAGGGGAAAAAGACAAATATTGCTTAAAAATAGGCTGGTGTCAACATGGTGTAGCAGTGCCACTGTCATACCTTCAGCTGCTCTAGAGTTGGGAACGCAGTAGAGGGGTTCTGGCAGCACAAGTAAATCTCTGCTTCTCTATACTGAGTGATTAAAGTAGCTAAATAGACACAAGCATCAGGACATCAAATTGTTGTAACTGCAGGTTGGTCTCCCACCTGCTCAGAGTGAGGCTTGGCCAAGTTCTGGAAAAATGGTTTGTCATCAGAGTGCTGAGGAAAGCACAGCAAACACACAAATGAAAACAATGGCCCAGGCTCTTCCCTGGCATGTTATATCTCCTTGTGAATGAAAGTTCTAGTTGTGTAACCCTTACAGTGCATTCTTATGTCTTTCAGGTGCAGGTAGTAGAGGCTCTTCATATCTGGATCAAACCTCTGTCTAAACTTAATATTTTCTCTATCTCTTTAAATTTCTATGCCATTAACTTATTTTTGTATCAGAATGTTTTGTGTATTCAATAAACTTTCCAAGCCAACGTTATTTGTTCCTATATTTGGAATAAGAACTTTAATACTATGAAAAATATTTGATGGAGGAAACTGGGGGATGGTGGTAGAAAGAAGATTACAATTAGTATGAAACACAGCCAGCTTTGCTTAGGTCATGCAAAGTCTGAACTATGAGTTCCCCAAAATGAAAATCTGAAATACAAGCTGCTCTCATATGTCTCAATCCCTTTGGAAGTGATCTAGCACACAGTGCAGTGTTCTGTGTGACAAACAACATCAACATGAAGCAAGTTTTATATAAGCTGCCTCTTGGTTTCTGAATGTCATTAGAAGAACTTGATTTATAATCCATGCCTAGTTTTTCTAG
Source organism: Chiroxiphia lanceolata (assembly GCF_009829145.1). Classification (NCBI taxonomy): domain Eukaryota; kingdom Metazoa; phylum Chordata; class Aves; order Passeriformes; family Pipridae; genus Chiroxiphia; species Chiroxiphia lanceolata. The sequence continues at coordinate 11,219,265 of NC_045652.1, read as the reverse complement.
GCCCTGCCTGAACAATTCACTCAGTGAAAGCTGGTGCTCACAGAGGCATGTGCAGTATAATTCTTCAGCATTTATTGCCCCTTAGACAGAAATCTACATTTGCAGGGGTGTATTTTGTAGCTGGGGGAGGGGGGAAGGAAGCCAGAGAAAGTAACATTAACTGTGTCTCATGTAATGAGAATGAGGCCAAAATGCAGCACTGTCTGGGGAGGTTACTCTTGCAGTCTTCCTGAAAAGCTTAAACAAATGAAGCCGTAACAGATAATGCTCCATCTATTACCCTGATCAGCTGTCCTGGCTCTTTAAAACTGCATGACCATCCAGCTGCTTTGCTTGAGGCCTGAAATATTGTAGTCTGATGAAATGGAAATGTGCTGTTAATGAACAATGCTAATTCCCCAGCTGGGATCTAAGTAGACCTCTCATCCAACTAATTGTGAGAAAAATGCCAAGGCTTACTGATGTCAGGGGGTCAAGACCTCAATTTCATGTGTGGCTGGAGCCATTCCTCTGCACACTGGGGCTGCTGGGCTGGAGTGTTGGCTTAGGACTAACTGGAGGGTAATTGCAGTCCCTTCAGTCCCCTGCAGCTGTGAGTGTCCAAGGCTCCTCTGCTGGGGTGGGAGGGTGAGCAGTTGGCAGAGCAGAGGGTGCTGAGTCCCTTGACCTGGGAAAAATAATCTTTGATGATACCATGAGAGATGTGAGTGTAAGTGCAGTTAATGCCTGTGCTTTGTGCAACCTTGAGGGGCACTGCAGCTGTGCAAAGACTCTTGTGCCTCTTATTTCTCTTTGATCAGGTTTAATTCTTGGAGTACAAAGGCTGCCTAAGGAGGAAATGTAGATTTATGGCCCTTCACAGGGATGGCATATAAGCAATCAACACCTTGAGTTGTAGGCCTTTCATAAGGGAAGATGTAATTTCTGGCCAACACAGAACAAATATCAGTCCTATCCCATATTAATGTTGGGCCCAATGTGATTTTTCCTGCTGGGAGAAATTTTTGGAGATCATTGCTAATTGGCCAAACTGAGTATGTAATGTAGGTATGAGTTACCACTGTTCATTCCATTTAATCTAGTTTTATGCGATCATGCAGCCAAAATTGTGATTTGACAGTATCTGTAATACTATGTTTAACCACAGGATGTCACAATAGGATATGCAATAAAATGATCTTTATTTCAGGGAGTCTAAACATAGATGACATGCTTTCCCTTTTCACATTGGAGCAAAAGCTTAAATTACAACTTTAATTTTAGGTGCCACCACCTACTGATTATTCCATGTGCTCTAACGCCATAACTCAGCCCTAGCACGTTGCTACATTTTATATACATTTTGTTTTATATACATTTTGTTTTATATACATTCTCTATACATTTGCATACATTTTATACTTTTTCTGTATAATTTATAACTGGCCACCCATTCCCCAGTGGTGCCATGCACCCCACTGGTGGTATGGAAGGGGGTTTCTAGGGGGAGCAGCAGGGTGGAGGACATGGACCAGAGCCAAGAGGCTCTGCCCAGCCCAGCAGTGATGGGTGGGGGAGGGGATGGCCCCTCACAGTCTGGGGAGAAGGTGGAAGGGGCAGAATGGTGGAAGTTTTGGACAGAAGATGCAGAGGTGTGAAAGGATGTCTCTGCCCAACAGGGAGCTGTTGTCACCAGCACCTGCTACCACATCCAGCATTTCATCTGGCACTGGGATCCAAGCAAAGGGAAACAAAAATTATGTTTCAGGTTGTCATGAAAAAATTGCTTCACCTACCAGTGTGTTTGTACGCTGTATTCTGGTCCTTAAATTACCAAGGGGAGATGGAGGTGTTTGTGCACGTGGTATTTATAGAAAATGAAAACATGGAAGCCAATTTGCTTCCTGGAAACCTTGTTCTCAGAGCTGTTTTGTCATCCCTTCAAACTGCACCGTTCGCTTCTTCCATGCATTCCCTCAGACCCGGTCAGGACACGGGTGATGCTGTCTCAGACATGGAGCCTTTAGGATCTGTGGGCTGAAGGGGATCATGGCCATTCTCCAGAGAGCCACATCTCCCCGTGTCAGCACTGCCCTGGCCCCCACGGGAGCTGCTGTGCCAACAGCACCGGGCTGGCTTCCACGGGTGTCCTGCACGGACAGTGAGGGGTGGGAGCTGTCAGGCTCTGGAGATCCCTGGTAGGCCCCGAGGGATCCCTGGCAGGATGCAAGTGGATGTCTGTCAAGCCAAGGGGGTCCCTGTCAAGGCATAGGTAATCCCTGTCAGCCCATGGGATGATCCTCGTCAGGGGACAGGTGATCCCTGTCAGTCCATGGGATGAACCCTGTCACGGCACAGGTGATCCCTGTCACGGCACAGGTGATCCCTGTGAGCCCATGGGATGATCCCTGTCACAGCACAGGTGATCCCTGTCAGCCCATGGGATGATCCCTATCCCAGGAATGACCCAGGCCAAGAGGCGGTGCCTTGAGCGGATCCCGGCGCACGCAGATGACGTCACACTCCGCCGCCGAAGCCGGTGGATCGCTACCCTGCACGTGTGTTCCCGGTGGGCGCTTTAACTCCGGAGCGGCGCTTCCTATTGGCCGGTGGGGAGATTGGCGTGCCGGGAACCAACCAGAGCCCTCCGTTCTCCCCGTGTAGCCAATGGGAGGCAGGGGGCGGGCCGCGGCGCCAAGCGTGGGGCTCGTTGAATGTGAAGGACCGGGAGGTGCGCGGGGACGGGCGGGGGCGGACCGGGAACCCCCCCACGAGACCGGCGGGTTCGGGGAGGGAGGAGGGGCAGCACCGGGGTGCCCCTGCGCGGCCGGGGCTGCGGGAGGGCTGGGGTGGCCCGGCCACGTGCACGGCGGTGGCTGGGGGGCTGCTGCGAACCAGGGGTGCTGTGCTGGGAAGTGAATTTGGTCGGGGCGTGTTGGGAAGCGATCCCAGGGGTCTGTGTTGGGAAGCAGAGAAAGGGGGTTCTTGTTGGGACGTGAACCCCGGGGTGTGTGCTGGGAGAAGTGAACCTGGGAGTGTGTGTTGGGAAGCATCCCAGGGCTTGTGTGTTGGGAAGTATCCCAGGGCTTGTCTGATGGGAAGCGAACCTGGGGGGGTCTGTGTTGGAAAGCGGACCCAGGGTCCTGTGTTGGGAAGCGGACCCAGGGTCCTGTGTTGGGAAGCGGACCCAGGGTCCTGTGTTGGGAAGCGGACCCAGGGTCCTGTGTTGGGAAGCGGACCCAGGGTCCTGTGTTGGGAAGCGGACCCAGGGTCCTGTGTTGGGAAGCGGACCCAGGGTCCTGTGTTGGGAAGCGGACCCAGGGTCCTGTGTTGGGAAGCGGACCCAGGGTCCTGTGTTGGGAAGCGGACCCAGGGTCCTGTGTTGGGAAGCGGACCCAGGGTCCTGTGTTGGGAAGCGGACCCAGGGTCCTGTGTTGGGAAGCGGACCCAGGGTCCTGTGTTGGGAAGCGGACCCAGGGTCCTGTGTTGGGAAGCGGACCCGAGGGTCTGTTGGGAAGCAGTCTCAGGGGTTGTGTGTTGGGAATCGGTCCTGCTGGTCCTGTGCTGGGAAGTGAACCCAGAGTGTCTGTGTTGGGAAGCGATCCTGGGGGTTTATGTTGGGAAGCATCCCAGGGCTCGTGTGTTGGGAAGGAGACACAGCAGTTCTGGTTGAGAAGTGAACCGTGTGTGGGGGGGGGGGTCTATGTTGGGAAGCAGACCCAGGAATCCCGGCTGGGAAGCGATCCTGGGATCTGTGTTGGGAAGTGAAGCTGGGGTCGTGTGTTGGGAAGCCAGCGGGTGGGTGCTGGCTGTGTGGTGCCCTCCTGCCCAGGGCATGGCCATGGGTCCTGGTATCTCTAACTGAGGTGCCAAACCCATCGTTTGGTGGGTTCTGCTGTATTGGGAACCTGCCAAAGCGTATTTGTGGGTTGTTTTATCTGTCAGCGTGTTTCAAGGTAAATATTTGTGACTGAGCCAACAGTTGCCTTTGTGCTGTTAAACAGAAAGTGACAGTGTTGGGGTAGCTGTGGAAAGCCACTTAAATCAGATTTTCTCGCAGAGAAATAATGTGGACTTACAACTAGACCTGGTTTCAGAACTCAGTTCTCTGCAGCTCCTGTTTGCCTTCGCCCTTATGCCAGTGTAAAATTAAAGATAAAACTAATGAGGCAATTCATAAGCATTTTTTTACCACATTAATCTGTATGAAAATAGAAAAGCTTGCAGTTTAACTGCAGAAAACTGTTTAGTGATCACATAGGCTTATTTTTGCTTGTATGTGTGTATGCACGCATATGTATTTTATTGAGATGACTGACAGTCACATTAATGTATTTTGAGATGAGAGAGGCTTGATTTGTGTTATCTGAGGTAGACAGTTATTCAAACTATTTAATATGGTGCATTATGACTTGCAGAAAGCACAGCATCAGTTATGGGGGGTTCCTACCAGGAGGGTCAGTGAGGCATTTTCCACAACAGGGCCTCAGGGGAGAATAAGTGCTGAGTTTCCTACAGGAGATTGACATTTGAGTTTTACAGTAGCTTAACTGTAACGTAAAGGAAACATGAAAAAAATCCTAAAGGAAGTATGAAAAGATCTCTAAAATGAATCAAAATTCAGTCCAGACATACATTTCATAGTTAAGTAGTCACAAATAATTCTCATACCAGCGTAATTATAGTATAACTGTCTGTATATGAGACTGGCATTTAATATTAACAAAGGTTCTAACTGCAGTGTGGTGGTTTCTGTTACAGAACAATTCTATTTCAGAATGCCGAAAATGAATGCAGAAAAAAAAGAAAAGAAGGCAGAAAAAAGAAAAAAGCTGAAGCAACATGTGGCCCCAAAGGAAGAGCTGGAACCAGAAACTGAACCAGTGAAGAAGAAGAAGAAGAAGCAGCAGCAAAATCTGCAGGTTTGACTGTTTAATTCAGTAAAATATGGATATATTTTTTTGTGTATTCAGTACTGAACCTGAGTGTGCTGTTTGATTCAGTTGCAATAATTCCTCGGATGCAGTATGCCTAGAGTGAAAGTTAAAAGGAAAAGGTAAACTAAGCCAGATGGGATCTCTGTTTGTTTTGGATGCTTCTGTGAAAGACAGAGAATGGGTGAGAGAATGTGGGTGAAAGGGGAACCAAGTGGCACCGAGCAACTGTCATATGGCAATATCGACGCAGCTTCTGTTTCATGTGATCCTGAGTGGCTGGGAAAACATGAAAGATGTTTTCTTGGAAGTCCTCTTGATTTTTTTTTTTTTTTTTTTTTTTTGGATGGAATGTCAAGTGGCCAGAAGGTGTCAGCAGTCTCTTTGTATTCCTGAACACTTTATGAATTAATTTTATGAGACTGCAATTAGCAATATCAAGACATTATTTAAGCAGAGCTGTGTAATGCTTGGTGGTTTTTTGTGATGGCAGCGGTGCATAAACAGGACCATTCAGTTCTGCTGTTCTGAGTGGTTACTGTAGAGTGAGGATCAAAGAAATATGAGGCAGTTTGGCACTGTCAAGGAGTGGAGAGGGAAAGGCAAAGGATTTTTCCTGAGGAATTCCCGAGGGTCACCTCAAGAAGCCCTATTCTTAAAAACTCTTATGTTTCCTGGCCTAACACAAAATAGATGTGACAGCTTGTTACTTCATTTATCATGAGATGTGCAGCTCAATGGAGATCGTGTAACTGAAAGTTAGTACCTATTTTGTTATTAGACTTTATTTAAGCTTGTTGGCAAGAATGTTTTTGGAGAACTTTTGAATTCATAAGTGTCTCTAGGTATTGCATTTAGGGTTTGTGAAGCTTAATATAAGAAAAGCCAACCTACTGGCAGTAGTTATTCAGAGGTCTATAAATTCTTGCAGTTTTGCAGTCAGCAGTAATTTCTCAAATAGGGAAAGGTTTCATCTTTATCAAAACAAAAATAGAAAATTTTTGTATTTAGAACTTAATAAGAGGGAAAATTTCTCTTTTCCTCTGGAGAGTATTATAGACCTTAGATTCACAGTACTATAATTTAGTTTGACTGAAAATATTTTTTCAGGATAAGACCATGTGAAATTGAAATATCAAAATGAAAATTTTATTGCCTGTATAATTTCATGTAAAACTGCAAAACATCCCAAATGGGCTTCAAGCCTCTGCCAAATGAGGCCTTTTTGGACCATCTGATGTCAAGTGATAAGTCCTTGGAGCACACAAATTAGCTCTTGTGGGCTGTGCAGACTGTAGGACTGTGAGAGAAAGAGCAAATATTAAATGGAAAGAAGAATCCTTAATGTCAGGGAACACCACTAGGCACAACAGTTCTTAGAATCATAAAAGCTGATGCCAGTGAGTGACTTGAACATGTATATAGTATGAGTTTAAGGGAATGCCATATAAGGTCTATGACAAGCCATTTCTTGGCATCAGCTTTATAAACTATAACTGTTGATAGCAGAAAAGCCTAAGTTAATAGACCACATTTGGTTTTTTTTTTATTTGAAGTGACTGTTGAGAATAAAAAACGTGAGGCAGATCTTACACAAATTTATTTCATTGGTTAAAGAAAGCTACTTTCCAGTTTGATTGTTACTCAGTGTATATGCTCCCAGCTTTGTGTGAAATCTTGGTTCAGACACACTGGCAGTTATGCTTTAAAGTGCTTTTGGTCATCAAACCTTGTCAGCATGGAAAACGTAGTAAAAAAAAAGGTAAAATTGCTTTGTGTGTACAGGAGGATCAAGAGGAGCTCTGGGGCTGCAGTGATGTGCTCAGTTAGTGTGGAAGGTTCCACACATAGGAAATTTGGAACAGAAATAATTAAGGCAACTGCTGAGAGTGTTTATTCTGCAGCCTTACTTTCTTTAGTTTTATTTCTGTTACTTTAAAACAAGTTGGAATTTTGCTACATCTGCAGGAATTCCTGAATCGTGACAACTGGATTCTGATGAGCTGTGAGTGACTTTAGTGCAGTAACTGAATTAAAGAAAACTCTTTTGAGCATTTTTAAAGTAAGGATGGGTAGACTCCAGTTTTTCCTAAGGAGTCTCATGTTTGGTAGAAAGAAGTCAAAGGTTTTGGTGGGACACTGATTCATTAAGTCACTTTACTTTCCTGTGATTTACTTTTTTTTTTTCAATTGTGGTACAACAAATTTAGTCTCCAAAGTGGAAAATACAAATCTCTAATGGATTTTGGTATAGACCTGCAGGCAAGTTGAGCTGTGTTTAAAGTGTCTGGATTTAGTTGTACACTGATCATTCCTTCGTGAAATTTGTTTCAACAATTCTTCCCAGCTTCAGACTAAGGCATTTTTCCTTGGGGCAACTTGACCTTTCAGAGTAATCTTGATGTTTTATTGACTTTCATCTACTCAGTTTCTTCTGTTTACGTTAAACAGCAATAAGCAATTCAAGACCAATATAAATGTTTTCATGAGTGATCTCAGAACCAGGCAGCTCTAAATGACACATCTCTGGTGAAGTTGAGCATTACAAGTTTTAAAACTTAATTCAGCCTTGTGGTTTTTCTAAATGATTTTCCTAATGTCACTGTTCTATTTAACTTGGCCATAACTACACATTTTAAATGTTGTTGTTTCTTTTGTTAAGTGCCTGGACATTGGTTTTATGTGGTTTTTAATGATTTTTGTAGTTTAGTAATATATTTATATGTTAGACAGTGTAACAGTTGAGTTCATTCTTGTGAATTGTCACATAACATAGGCATAAAGAAAAGAGATTTAAAATGTGTCTTCCAGGCTGGTGGTTTGAAGTTAAATACTGGCTTCTTAAATAACGACTTCCTGATGGATCTTGTCAGAGACAAGTTAATTTTGTTTCAGTTCTCTGAAAAAAAAAATATTTACAGTATTGTTAATGTGTCAGCCTGAAATAAGAGAAGCGTTAGAAGTGTTTCTTTGCAATTACCCTTGTCTTGCTTCTGGTTATGGATTTCTTCACCCTTCAGACTTTGAGCTGCCTCAGTGTTGTGAAGCAGCAGTTGCAGCCCTGTAGGTAGGGAACAACATGTGGCTGCTTTTTCTAGGAGGGCATTTTGAGTTCTGCCCAGAATGACCTTAATGTATCAAAGGATCTTGTAATTTAGGGGTAGATCTTGTTTCTGCTGTTTTCAGAGCTGGTTGCTTTCTACAAAACAGTAAGGAATTCTTTCTGAGTAGAACATCTATTAGGCAAGACTCATAATTCATAATCCATAGCAAACAGTATAAATTTCCTGTTCCTTCCCAATTTAGTCCAGTAAACACTGTAACTTCCAGGAAAACTACAGTGACTAAGAGACAATCTATCTTTATAAATCAAATCCCCTTGTTCATGGTTGAAGGGTACTTTAGGTAATGCTCATACAGCCAGTGGGTGTTTCCTTGTGTTTCCTTGTTATATTCAGCATTGCAAACGGTTGGAGGAGGAGAAATCATTTTTCTCGGATAAAGGCAGGGTCAGTGGGAAAGGAATTTAATTTTTGAGATTCCATACAGATAGTACAAACAATGGCAAATAAACAAATGGTGTTTCTTTCATCAGAGTGTGCAGGTGCCCAAACAGTAAGATCTGTTTACTAAATGGAAAATGGCTAAATCTGTAGGGAAGGGCTTTTTCTGTTCAACTTTTTGGAGGTTGTCATAAAGAGCAATATAGAACTATTAGGCTGGAAAACAAACCACAAAACAATGATTCTTTAAAATCAATGTTTGCTTGTAGCAGTGGAAAAGCCCATAAAATTATGTTTAAGCTGTGGAGGGAAATATTTTGGCAGGAGCTTGGTGGAATAACTAGGAATGTTACCTTGATATGATCTCTAATGCTGCTTGTAATCAGGTAACCAGGGTAGTAATTTGAATGTTTAATGACTGCAAACCAGACATTGATGCAAACGGATCCAGCAGATGCTGTAAAACTATCATCAGAAAGTGTATTTATTTGTTTGACAACCCACTAATTCATCCCAAAGTCTGTTGTTGCAAGTATGAGTTGTGGATGATTTGCAAACAAACTCAGTAATCCTTTAGTGTTCTCTTAATTTATTTTTCTAATTAATGGGAAGCTTATCTTGTAACCATCAAAATAACTTGGTTTATATTTTCCCATCCTAAGAAATGCCATGAAGTCGACTTAGTGTGATGTTACAGGATTGTCTTCTGATTATCAGGCTACCAGTACTAACTGTGTCTTATATACGTTAAAAATACATTTTGGAAACTGCTTGCATTTCAATTCCACTGTCCATTCTTCCTGCACTTGTGTAATTTTGCTGTAGTGGCTTAATCCTTAATTATTTTATAAGAAATATGTAGAAAACTAATCTTAAATATGGAAAAAAAAGGAAAATAAATCCCGAAATGTTAATTTTATTTAGCATAACCTCCTAAAATAAGAATCTTGTCTTGTTCTGGTTTTTTTTTTTATTTTTTTTATTTTTTTTTTACCATGTTTAGAATACCTTTAACATGCAAATAGAGTTTTGTCCGTGTTATGAAGAGAAGATGACATAATCTTTCATCTTCCCCCATCCCTGCATCTCCCCCTGTGCCTTGATGGAGGGATACATCAGCAGAAAGCAGTTTTCCAGTTATAAAGGGGAGGGTGAGAGCTATTTCTCAGAATGGCCAAGATAAATGTCAGGGTGGACATTAGTGTGGTCTCATTAGTCTGCTGGTTTTGGTCAGTCTGTAATTGAAATGTTGGGCCTATTTCTCTTTGCTTTGGGCTGCCTTTCAGTTGAATGTTTATTCTTGGTTTATTTGGGGTTGTTTTACTTGCACAAAGACACAAGTTTGCTGGCCCGTTGGCTCCTTGTTCTACAATGGCCTTCTGATGGTTGAAAATAATTATGGAGCTCTAAATCCATGTGGCATTTATGACTTACTCTGTGTCATCTTACTTGGCTTATCTGCTTTCTTATCTATGCAATATTTCTCAAATCAGGAAAATTTAAAAAAAACAACCAACCACAAAACAACAAACTTTGAGGGCAGCTGGTTATGGGACTGAAACATTTGTTTCCTGCTAGCAGTTTTTCATCAGAATATTGATAGAGTTGCTTTAAATTATTTTATTAAATTAACAAGACATTTATTTATTTTTAAAAAAAGGTAAATTTAATTGTGACACCGCATAGTGTTTATAGAGAATAGTAGGCCTTTTGTAAACAAACATGTCTAAGGAGGCACAAAATAATGTCTGAAATATGGATGTGCATAGATTAGGCTGAATAATTTTACATTCCTTTGAAAATTATTTTTGTAATGATACGAATAGATTTCCCAGGAAAGAGTATTCACAGCTGGGAAAACAGTTGCTACTTTGAAGATGGTTTTCCCAGGCGAAAGGCTCACGTCCCCAACTGTGTTTGGTATAAACAATATGTGGTGTATTTCTTACTTTGTTTAAAGGAGTTGTGCATTCTTCATTACATATTAGCCAACGAGAGGTTCATCCTAATTCTGGGTATTTGCCTTAATCTGAATCTATTCAAAGTTAATTCCTTACTTTTATTAATAAAGCCAGGGTATTAAATTAATGGGGAATTTGGTGGTGAAACACAACAGGCCCTTCTTTGCTATTAAGAGGGAGAAATTCCTCTTTCTGTTCTTGGAGCACGTACTTGTCTTTCCCTCTCAGCCCTCATTCTTTACTTAGTGGTGAGACCTTCCTTGATGGTTCTTGCTGGATTTCCAGTATAAATCCTTGCTTTCATGACTTAGCTGCAAATATCTTAACAAAATTGAAGTTCAGGACAGGATTCCCACTTGTGGGCTCAATTTGTTGAGTCTTCAAGCAGTTGTTGAAGGAGCAGAGGCAAGTTCTGCTTGACTGCATGTCACCCAGCTCCAGTCCAGTGAGAACACTGTTTTCTGCACCTTTTCAGTAATGATTTTATTCTGGTTCTGTATTAATGACTTTTAGCTCCTCGTAGACAGAGTCATCATCAATTAAAAGTGCTGGAGAAGGCCCAAATTGTCGAATGTAGAAAATTTGGCACAAAACCTCAAAATATGTGTAACTTCAGTTAAAAAAAAAGTCCTTTTACATGTTTGATTTCACAAAACGCATTCACTTGACAAGAAATTAAGTTGTAAGCTTGAAAGGATGTTTGCTACATTCTGATGCAGAATAAAGTGCAGATAAATGGGCATTCAAAGGCATTTATTCATGAAAGGGCCTGAAACTTGGATGTGTGTTTTGTGTAACATAATAATACAAACCTGATTCTTGTGGGTTTTTTACTTCCACCTTATTGTTCTTGGTACTATTTTATTAATGTTAATTTGTTCAAAAAAATAAAAAATGGCACAGATTTGGATAGTTAAAATGTTTATTCTAAAAAGCAGCTGTTCTCCCTGTCCTTGATGGAGTGCTACTGCTTTTCTAAACAACATGTGAGTCTGGTATAAGGATTTTTATAAAATACAAATTTTTCTATATCAGTGGAATAGATTCAGAAATTAAAACCTCCCAATATTTTGGTGCAGATAAAAGGGGAATGTTGGGTGCTTCCACAGTATAAACAAGAAACTAGAAGTTTCCTCCTTCAAAATACCTTTTGTGTTTAGATGCAATATTGTGAACCACATGAAAGAACAGTGTATATTTATGTATGTTAATAAATTACAGCATAGATAAAATGGCTCTTGGGTATTAGATCAAAGCCACACAGATTAATAAATACTCGGAAAGTGCTTGTCTGTTACATCCAACAAGTAATTAGAACAGAAAATTAATCTTTTGACTTTTAGAAGCTGCCTGAAATATCGAGGGTACAAGCATGAAGGTATTTGACAGGGGAACCAGACTCTGAGTGAATTTACCTGTTTCTAATTGAATCCCACAGGAGTTCTGTAGGACATCAAACAGAAGATCATCAGCCAGTGTTTTATTAAATTTCTCAGCATTATCTTAATAATCTGTAAACCAGGCTATTGCAAACAGCATATATACATAAGGGCAGACAGCTCTTCCTACCATCCTATGTTTTGAAAGATGTCAGAGCTGTTCAGGGAATGTACTGAAGGCTTAGAGCTACATCACTTAAAAAGGAGCAGAGAGGTTATGTAAAGAGAATAGAAAACCTAAAGTATGTGGGGAAAATACATGCTTTTAGTAACTGTCATTCCATCCTACCTTTACATTATGTACTGCATCCTAAATGGGAGTTATTCATATTTACCCATGTGTAAAATGACTCAGTGGTTACAGAACTGTGACACTGAACTGTAATACAAAGGTCATTGAAATTGGTCATGGACTTTGGAGCTTTCATGTACTTCATTGGCTGGTCCTTTTTTCAAGTCACCTTTGGAATAGACAAGTTTTTCCTATTTTATTATGAAATTCCCACCTTTCATGGCTTTCAAGCCTGTACTCCATGATTTTCTAAAGGCATTTTTAATAAACTTGTGAGGTTGTTTTTTTTTTTTTTGTAAATAGTTTGTTTTCGTGGTTGAAGTTTGCAATGCTTAGTTTAAAACATGGTTATCTTCCTTACAAAGACTTGTCTAGATTAAGTCATGATCTGGTTTGGGCTTAGAATAGGAGCAGCCAACTGTCCTGATCCAATAGGTCTTGTAATAAAATCTCTGGTCAAGACCTGAAAGGTCTCACTTGTTATCAGTGGGAGTCAGAAGAGCACAAATCTGGCAAGGGACAGGGGCAGTTTTCCATGGATCCTCGTGGGCCCTGTGTTATGGGCTGAGGATGCAGCAGGTTCTGTGTGACCCGATGTGAACTTTAGCAGCAGCTCTGCCAGCAAGTTTGTGCTTCTGATCCCACAGCACTTCAACAGTGTCACACTCATCAGGCATCTTTAATTATCACAGATGTCATGTTTCTCACTGTTCTAGAGAATTACCTTGCAATATCAGAAGTAATTCTGACTGTATGTATTTAAAAACCAAGCAAGTTTATAAAGTAAGCTCTCCCACACATCACTGTCTGTATCTTCTTCCCACCTTGATACTCAGTTGTCAGGTGGATGTTTGGATTGTTATCACATTGTTTCAGTGAGCTCTTTCCTTGGTTTCTTTCTCAGTTTGCTGTGTGCACTTCACTCTGGAGCACAAGAGTTAAAAGGTTTCTGGAGCTGGGTACAGGCTATTTCTCTTTTGTAGTTCTGAATGGAGAGAGAATGAAAGGAAGAAAATCTTATTTGCCATTATATTACTGTTTCTATTGAGAGAATGCCCGGGAAAGGAAATATTTCTCCTGCTGAGGCAGAAAATAAATCTATCTCCAGCACTATTAGGCAATTCTAACACTGAGCTCCTTCTGTAAAAATCGCCTTAACTCCAATTTCTAAGGATAATTTAACAATATCCTAATAATTTTCCTGTTTCTCTACTATGTGGTTTTTCCCCATAGTTTTTTAAAAGTCCTTCCAGAAAACACATTCAATGCAATTTGAAAAGGTCTTAAATAAACCTTTTCAGTGGTTTTGCTTGCAGGTCAAGTGAGCTGGAACTTGTAAGCAAAGCTGCTGCTTTGGAAAGGTTTACCCTGTTGCATTAAATGTTTATTTAGAGAAAGTGGGTTTTACTTTTTGGTGATGAACAGTTCAGTAATTTGTTAATTTAGAGCTTTGAAACTCTGTATGTACCTGCAGCAGACTGTGGGAACAATGGGCTGGAAACTTGAATATGGTTTTGTCACAGGGGCTGAAGAATTTCAAAAGTAATTCTAAACACACAGGTGATTTTTGTGAGACTCAGACAATCATCTTTAGATTTTGTAGTGGAATTTAGTGGACATATGTAAAATAAATGAAGTAGGATGTAGGAGACTGAGTTGAAAGTGGAGCTAATCCTGCACTGTCTGCAGTCCTGAGAAGGCATTGCTGTCCCTTAAATGAAAAGCAAAACCCCTTATCTCTGTTGTTTTCAATCAAAATCAAATTAATTCATTGGTTCACCTTCATGGATAGCTATTAAAATTCAAACCTGATTCTTCATGCACTCACTTGTTTTTACTTATGCAGAAACAAGTTCAAATGGAATTAATGATAATCAGGGTTGAACTTGACATGCTTTTACTTACGGTAAACCACTCTTTAGCACATTTTTTATGTGACAATCCTAACCATTTAAAATTGTCCAGACAACCTTTTCCCTTTTGCAATGTTAATAAACAGATGAGAGAATACAGCAAAATCCTTACACAGGAAAAATTCAGTTATACTCTAACATAACTTGATGGCTGGAAAAAAGATTAGAACCTGCACTGTACAGCCAGTGAATTTTGTTTGAAACACAGATACTTAGTCTGAAATTTTACAAGCATTTTCTTGTGAAACTTTGTGTTCAATTTTTTTTTTTTTTTAAAGCTTGCAAAGGGAGAGGTGACTTTTCTTACATCTTGTCCGTATTATGTCAGTCTTGCACAGAATCTGGGATCACCTGACTCGTTGATTCAGATTCCCTGTCACATGTCCTCCCATCGTGTAATGCTTTTCATAAATGAATCAAGCTTTATCTTTAGACTGACTGACTTTGCATTTTCTAGATGTGGATGTTGTGCCTGCACAGTTGGTATTTAGTGTACCTCCTAAAACTTAAAAGTATGTGAAGTTGCAGCATCTCTTTAACATGTTAAAATGGTCTCAGATAAAAATTTTTCTTGTATCTTTTTACACAGCTGAGGGAAGGCTGTTGCTTTCAGTTGCATGAGGTCCAAATTAGAGCTCGTTTGTACTGTTTGCATTTTTTTTGTTTCTAGATATTTAATTATACTCTGCATTCAAGATATTCTTGTGTTAAGGTATTTTCAAAAGCAGTTAATGGTTTCAGATGTTCTCCCTCCCCTCTCTTCTGTGAGCTTTTTGTAATATTAGACTTTTCTTGTCTGGAGACTTGATATAGACTATTATAGCAAAGATTGTAAGCATCTGTGATAAACAGATTTTTAAATCTCATAGTTGTCATCAGTCCAGCATTTTAGAAAGGCATATGGAATTCTTCCCTTAAATTAAACAACTGAACAATTTGTGAGAGACCAGAGAAAAAAGTGAAGAAGTTGTATCAAAATTCTTGTCCCCCTTTCCTCTACACTCTAGGAAAGTTTTTGTTTACTAATGATTATGCTCTTTAAAATCAAAGAAAACGACACATTTAGCACAGAACTATTTGGTTCATGGATAAGCCATAGTAACAAGTTATTGCAAGTTGATGGGCTGCAGAAAGCATGTTGTGTATATAAATACGTGGAAGTTTTATGGTGTTTCTGCAAATATTACTTTGTACAGAGTTACTGTTTTAAAAAAAAAAGGTTTTGGAAATAAGTGTGCCACTTTTTCAGCTGGGACAGTACTTTGCATTTAAAGTAAGTAGTGTGTTTAAATTTAGTAATTTCAGGCACAGTTCGTAAGCATGTACCAAAATATGAACAGTAGGGAACTCAACAGGTATTTTAGATTTGTTAATTTGGTTTTAAACATGCAATAGGTTGTTTCAAGTTAAGTAAATATTTTATTCATACTATAGTAATCTGATCTTTCCTAGATTTCACTGTGTATTACAGAAAATGACCATTTAGAAACAAACTACTTCATAGCATGTATGAGCAGGCATTTGCTATTGCTGTTTGTTTATTATTATAAGCTTCTGCACAAAGACTTTCTTGACTTGTGTTCTACAGTGGTAGTGAAAGGGCTTCTACCACAGCCTTGATCAAAAACCTGATCCCTGTATTGGAAGGAAGGAGGAGGGGAAAGGAGCTTATTCCTATAAAACCAAAATAAGCAACAACTACAATTGGGAAAGTATATTCCTGTAACCCCAAGTAAATTATTTGTTCATGTCAAGCATCAGGATTACACAAAACTAATCTGTCTTTAAACTCAAGATGTGTCTCAATTCACAGAATTGCATTGCCAAGATAATTATCCATTCCTTCAGCTCGGGGTTGTCTGAAATAGTTGTCTTTGAAGGTGTGATGATGCCCACTGACAGTCCACAGGCCATGAGTAACTGTGGCAAATTCCAAAAGTGAAAATAATGAAGAAAAAGGGCTCCGTGTGATGCAGCCCAGTGGTGTGAGATGTCTCGTTAAGTGTTGTTTAGCAACTCATCCTGTGCTTGCATCTGTCTTTAGAGAAGATATATTTGGTGTTCTGCAGGGAAGATGTGACTAACATGACATTGTTCCTTAACCCGCAGTTGCCTCGGACCCCACCCTGCAGTTCCTGTTTGAGCTGCAGGAATATCTAGATATCTATTTCAAATTCAGCCATCATCGTCCTGTGGCCTTTCTGTTTATAGGTCAAGTCTTTTGTGGCCAAAACTTCCACTAGGAAGCTCGAGATATTTCATGAGAAATATGAGTGGAATCACTGTTTTCACTGTTTTCTTTATTGGTTTACTAGCTTCAGTCGTTGTTTTAAGGATCTACGTTTAAAAATGCTTTAAAATCTGTTATTGTGCTAATTAATTCATGTATGACATTTAAAAATAGGACAAAGTGTCTTATTCTGCAGAGTTCTGGTGCTTCAGTCAATAAGCACAGAGGTGAAATGGGTTTGTTCACCTCAGAGGTGCAGCAAGTGATGTTTTAATGATCTTGCACACTAATCTCTAGGAACTTTATAGCTTCCTCTGAACAACTTCAGCAGTAACCTGTGCTAAACATCAATCAGATTTAAAACCCAATTATTTCCTAGAAGAAAAGAGACGCTATTGTTTTCCAGGAAGTGGTGCTATAATTTGTTCTCTTAGTATAATTAATCTTCAAATGAACAAAGCAACCTACATGCATCTTAAAACCTTGAAAGGCCAGTGTTCTCTGGAGGTGGGATGGACAGTGCACAAGGTGCAAATCTGATAATTGCCAATCACGCTCCCCCTTATGTAAGTTCTTCCTTTCTAAAAATAGAGGCTTCTGTTGTTTTCATAAGCACTATTTACACCCTTTTGCAGCAAGTGGCACCTCTGTAAAAATCACAGCATTTTGTTCTGGCAATCAAAATAGACCTTTTGAATGTAAAGAGATCTCGTGAAACATGCATTCAGTTCTGAAGGCAGATGTGAATGTACGTGTATGTGCACTGGCATTTTTAACACAAGGCCCAATTATGTCTGTCCTGGGAGAGATGGTTGGGGTCAACCCTTAAAAGACAGAACGAAGCACTACATTTTGCTTATGTGAAGTTCTTTGAGATGAGTAATATAGTTACAGATGATTTTGGTTTTGATCAAGTAAACATGTAAACAGCAGTTTACATTTAGGAGACGAAAACTCACCACTGTGCTTGATTATATTATGATTAAAAAAAAACTTAATCATGGAAGACATGCTAGGATACAGTGACAATAGTAGTATGTAGTTCTTCTAAGCAAAGTCATTTATCTTAACATGTTTGGATGGAAAAAAAATCAATGTTTTCTGCATCTCCACGTCAATATGTTGTAATGATTTTTCCCCATTGTTAGGGCAGCTTCATTATTTCAGTGGAAGTTATATATACCAGCAAAATAGAATCTCTGATAATCAGATTACATCTAGAGTCTTCCTAACTTGATAAAATTTTCTCCTCTATTGTCATTCATGCATGTATAATACAAAATAAAGCTTCTTCAGTGCTCAGCTTTTAATAATCCTGTTCTTAATTAAATATAAATCTGGCTAAAACATATTCTTCTACATCAAAGTCTTGTCATAAAAACATTTTGAATATAAACTTTCAATACTCAGTAGAGCGATACACTATATATATATATTCACAAATGCACTTTTTTCTGTTACTAGCAAGCATTTTGTTCACTATTTGCACAACTTCACAGTCATATGTTTTATACAACGACTACTAAATCAGACTTCTGATTGCTCGTTACTGTCAGGGATGACAGACGTTAGGGCAGCCTGACAGAAGCGATGTAACGTTGACATTTTTGTTTTCTGTTCAATGTACAGTCGCAGTTTGTCTCTGAAGGTTTCCCCTAGGAAACTGTAAATTAAGGGGTTCAAGCAGCTGTTAGAAAAAGCTGCCAGGTTCACAATGTGTCCTGTTAGAGGATAATCGTGTCTGAAGGATGGGCTGTTTGAAGAGACGGGCTCGTTTTTCTTCTGAAGAAGTTGGACGCTGATGAAGACGTTTTCAGGTAACCAGCAGATAAAGAAAACCAAGACCACCACAAAAATCATGCGAAGAGCCTTTTGCCGCCGCAGACGAAGACTCCTGTGCTTGTGGGCTTTTATAAGAACTCGGACAATTAACGAGTAACAGAGACCGATGATCACAAAGGGGATAATAAACCCCAAGGTTATTTCTAACCACTGGATTTCTTTTACATCTGCAAAACAAAAATAGACCTCTCCGGTGTGTTGTAAATGCACGGCCGTGAATGGGACCAGAGCTGCAGAAATGGATGCCATCCATATGAGCCCGCAGCTCAGTCTGGCGTGCTGCATAGTGCGGAATATGTTGGACCTCATTACTTTTGCCAGGGCTAGGTATCTGTCAAAACTCATCCATGTCAGAAAGAAAATGCTGCTATACATGTTGATCTGAAGGAACAAAGACATAAAGGTGCAAATGATAGTGATATCATAGTACTTTTCGTCAAGATTAAACACCTCAATGAGAGAATCGGCAACTAGAATGAGATCGGCCACTGCGAGGTTTATGAAGTAAAGGTCTGGGATAGTCATTTTTTCCCGAAAGCTTATGTTGACAACCAGTATCAGAATGTTTCCTACGAAACCGATAGGAAAGAGAAATATTGTGTAAAGACATGATAAGAAAAGGCCAATGACATATTGTTGGTGTTCCGATTTATCTGCTAATCTAGAGGATATGCTTTCGTTACACAGATGGGATCCAGTCAGGTTAAAAGTTGTGCTGTTACATATAACGGGTGATATTGAGGCAGAATAAGTTTCCATGGTTAAAATACCTGTAGAAAAGATATTAGCAATCACAGTTTGGTGTCAGTACCAAAAAAATGAGATTTTTGGTTGTCTTCAACTAAACTTCTAGTAAGCATTTTTGATTGGAGTTGGAAAAGATGCAAATTTTGTATAGAAAATTAAAATTCTTTAGAAGTCAGGTTAATTAGACTTAAAACTGATCCAAATATAACACTACAAATAGTAAATGTCTTAATTTGTTTTACAGGACACTATATACATTGTAAATGAGAGAATTTACAGTTCTTGTGTGCCCTAAGATCATGTAGGAATCTTTTTACCATGATGGTACTTGTGTCTCTTTAATAAAAGCTTTTCATCAGCAGTGTTTCTTCTTGCAAGTTGGAATGCAGTAGAATTTTAGCTCCATTTGTTTTCTTTTAATAATCAATGAACATCCTTGGACCTGCAATTTGCAAATGGAAAACAATTAATCTCGTATTCCAGCACTGTACCATGTGCTATGTGCTGCTTCTAACTTAACATCACAGCTGAGGTTGTAGGAAGCGTCATGTTTTAATATATGTGCAAAGGTTCAGTTAAAAGAATTTAAATTTGTTCTGGATGATAATATATTGTGAGGGCAGATCTGTTAAAATGGTGTGTACCCTTCAGGGGTTCAGCATCAGAAAATGCAGAAATACAGAGAAATCAGATGAGTGAGTTTAGCCTAATAAAGAAAAATGGTGTTTTTTACGTAGGTATTTATTTTATCAGCTTGTAAGGCTATTAAATAGCAAAGTCTGTGGCTGAGAAAGCAACGGAGATGAAAAGCAGTTGGTTCCTGCTGCTTTCAGTGGGAAGGAAAGGCAAATTTTAGAAATGAAGGTAATACAAGCAGCGTATTGATTTACACTAGCATTATTATACTCAATTTGCTTTTCGTTGTGATTTATTATGTTTCACTGACTTCTGGGTAGGAATGGAAAATACCAGTTATCAGATTTGTTTACTCATAAATGTTGAATGTTATGGACTTGAAGCATTGCTAGAAGTTTATTTAAAGGAAAAAACAACCAAACAAAAGACATCCCAAACAAATAAAACAGCAAGAAAATTATAAACCAGGGTATTTTGTGTTAAGTTTTAAATATTTCGAACTGCTTTAATCTTCATCCTCCTATCAACTCCTTGACTTTATTTACACTAAAACATAGTAAAAAAATTGTTTGCTAGTAACATTCGTGCATATTTCCACATGTTAATGACTTAAATCCTGCTGAGGTACAGGGTCTGGGGGAGAAAAAGGAGCAGACCACTAATGGAGTAGGAGCGTTAGAATATTTTTAGTCAGAAATATAGCTCTGAGTTTGCTTAAATGTATTCGAATCACCAGAAGTAGCTACAGATACTTAAATAAAGATATGGGTTCCAGAGCTTTTATTTCTCCATGAAACAGGCATAATTTCCCAGTACCTGTTGCTGTGTTTTGAATCGTTTTAATAGTGTAAATCTTTATGCTAAAATATCCATAGGAAATTACACGTATTAGAAGAAGGTTCGCTGTTTGTTTCCAGCAGCTGTGGAAGTCAGACATAAACTGTTGTCCCTTACATAGGGTCCTTTTATTTGCAAACAAGGCAGTAAAACTGCTTTAAACACAATAAAAGATAAGTTAGCAGCCTAAGAAATTGATTTTAAAAGGTCGGTCTGTGGTCAGATTTTAATTACATCTGAAAGGCTGCCAAAAGCCAAGTAATTACAAGCATTACAGGTAACTATGTACGATGAAACACTTTATTTTACCTTAATTCCATTTCTCCAGAGCTGATTTTCCTCCAGGCAGCAGCAGGCTGGTCCTTGCTGGGTACACACGTAAAGGATGTGCCAACTTCCACTGTTCTCTCGGTAAAAAACTTGCCTTTAGGTGTGCAGAGCTGCAGTGGATGCCACCTGTTGATGATTCAGCATTAAAAAGAAAATCATATAAAAGTCTGTCCTGCTTTAGAACGTTTTAAATAAGGGATAGTTTACAACAGCAAAATGCAGATCTTGCCGCATGTCCTTGCCAATAAAACAAGCTTTATAGATTCCCAGGGTTGTTCTAATTTGTGTGCAGTTGAAGTGCTGCTGAACAGCCTTATAAGGCTGGAATTAACCCTGTTTCTGCTGGTTTCTTTTTTGCTAGCACTACTCAAGCATCTTTTCTCTCGTATTTGTCAGGTTTATTTTGCCTAACGTTCGTTGCACCCTCCTTTCTGCCTCTGGCATTTTTCAAAGTTATATAGTCCGTTCAAACCTATAGCTCAGCTGATCAATAATTAAGAGGGTTTGATCAATCGTTAAAATATTTGTTTGCAAATTTTAAGGAAGCATGTTTTATGTAGATATAAAGCAATAATTGCTATATGTGGTATTTTTTAAAAGCCTCTGGACAATCTAAAGTGGAATATTTGGTTGAGAGACCTCAAGCAGCTGAGATGGGTCATTTGCCAAACTGACAAGATAAAGTTCAGTTTTCCTACCTTCAAGCTGGTCCCATTTTGCCTGTTTTTATTTAAATTTTCAGGTATATATTGTCATCCTCTTACTTCTTGGAATTGCTCAGCTCAGAAGCACATGGATAAAATACTTCTTTTACAGAGAATGTGGAGCTTTGTGTAAAACCACCAGTGCTGCAGGTGGAGTTTTGCATTTCATCTGTAGGGGGGAAAAAAGCCACTTACCATTTCCAGTAACACCACCTACTGGTGGCCAGGATTCTTAGATAAACCTTTCTCATAAAAGAGAAATATTTTATTTGTGGTAGTTGCTTTCTGTGGTTATATTGATCTCGTACCTGAATTTCAAGTGCCATGAGTGGTTATGCTGTACATCAATGCAGCATCTGCTCCTACTGGAATAAGAGGAATGGGAGCTCAGCATTTAGGACTTCAAGAAGACAACGGGGCAGTTTCAGAAGTGTGGAGTAAGCAACTACCATGTCATTATAATGCCTGTATGACACCAGTTACAGTGGTCAAATATTTTTAGATTACAAAAGATCTCATGTGTAGAAAAGTGAAGCAAAAGTTCTTTAGATGAATGGCTTTGGGAGTAGAACCACTTTGCCTTCATTGAAGCAAATATATTATTTGCTGATTTTTTTGTAACACACTGTGCATAGGAACAGAGGATTTTGGTAGTTTTACTAAAAGAGTTTTTTAAGATGTTCTTGCATGATGGCTCCTCATAAATAGTTTGGGAATCAATTACGATTTAGATCAAAAGAATGTTTGCGCAAATTGGTGCTGGTAAAAATTTTCTGAACAGAAGATTTCCACTATGTGTGGAATGGCTTTATGGAGTGGTTTTTTCTACAGGGTGATGAGGACAGAGACTAAAGTGTTTTGCTTTGAGAAGTGTACAAATGTGATGGTGTTATGGGACTGGAATAATTATAATGTAGAAAAATCTTGTGATACCAGCTTTGAAGGTCTTAATTTTTTGGTGTCGTAAAAGAACAGGATTAAAAAGAGTCTTTATTGTTGTTTGTTGATCATGTGGTTTTGCTGTACTTAGTTCTGTCCTTCAGAGCTTCCACTGATCTTGTAAGAGCCAGAAGGATTTTTTACTTTACTTAATGTGTAACATTCGCTTCTGGGTATTGCTTGGTTGTAATTATTGGGGCCTGAATTTGATCATCAGCTGGTCTGTTTGTCCTTGCTTTTCTAGCTTTGCATATCATCTGATTTGCTATGAAAATGTATAGTTCTGAGCACTAATTTTCTTGTTTGAAGTCATGGTAAGAAATATGTCACTTTGCCATACTTCCAGAATTGTTAGGAAAGTCTCTTTCAAAAGGCCCACGAAGAAGCTGTTTTCTGTGCTAGTAGAACTATGAAACATGAGAGGCCGAATCTGGTATTATGAATATTCTATTATTATGTTGTAACTATTGAGTTCTCTATTTCACTAAGATGATCATGTGAATCCTCTGAATCTTGCTTCCTAAAACAATGACAGCATTGTCAGGCTCTTGTTTATGCAGTCAAATTATTGTTACTGATTAATCTATCTTAATCTCACTGATTAATCTATCTTAATCTCACTAATTTGAGCAGCTGCCGAACATTGTACCCTTGCTCTTTCCCTATCAGTTGCAGCTATTCCATGGGACTTCACAGCGAGTGCCTTAATGATCCATAGTCACAGCTGTGACAGTATTGAGTCTCAAAATTCCACCTGTTGTACCTTATTATGATTGTTCCTGAGAACATGCATGAAAGCAACTGGTGCAGTAGCATTTTTATTATGTCAGACTTCAATAATCCAGCATTCAGAATTCTCCTAGCGGTTTCTTTTTAAATACAAGTAGTAGTCAACTTGTAAAACGCTGTCTGTATCTCAATAAACATGTCTACCACCCCAGAGTCTTTCAGGAGCAGTGATGTAATTGTCTGTGATGTACTTACTAGCACCAGGAGGCAGAATGTGTGGTATATTAGAAGATACTCTGTGTAATTTAGCAGACTTCAACATATGTGCCTGCTATTGTGCTGCTAAAAGGTGGCAGCTGAGGAGGAAGAAAGTGGGAGGCGTGAGTGTGGGAGAGAACAATGTTAAGAGGTCTGGTGCATCACAGCACTGCATGGCAGCCTCTCCAGCTGGATAAGCAGGATAAGCCCTGTAGGATGCAAGAGCTGTTGGATTCTTTCAGAAGTGTGGAAGTGCTTTGGGTATAAAGCTGTCGAGTCCTGGAGAAATGAGACCAGGGCCAGGGAGTCTAAAGCTGAAAAAAATAAGGTACTGTATTGCATGGAAGTGGAAGGAAGTATAAATTGAAATCATTTTGGAATGCTTGCAGTCTAATATAACCATCTGCAGAAGAAACAAGATTTGTGTAAGAATCTCTACTGAAACTATCTCCAGGGGAAATACAGATGCTGCTATACCGTTCATGATGTTTTGCAAGTACACTGATCTCCAAATTCTCATCTTTTTCAACCACTGAATGACATCAGCGTCCATTACTCAAACCCCTGAAGGGTTTTTTTTTCAAATGCAGACCAAAGTTTTGGAAAGATACAAATATTACCAGTACAGAAGTAAAAGATTCTTCTTTGAATTTTTCCAGTATATCCCTGCATTAATTTTGACAGCCTGCCTATAAAAATATATGCTCTATTTCCTCTGGAACATACTGTTCAAATCTAGGTGAAGCCTGGAAGAAGTGAGAGTTCAACAAAGCTGTTGCTAGCATAAGGGAAAAAAAGATCTCTCAGAGCAAGGAGATTTTATTTTGTTCTTAAAAATGCTTTTAGATTTATTAATTATTTAAACATTATTACTTTTAATCTTTGCCAAAGCTGCTTTTTTCTCCCTCGTATGAAACTCTTTTAGAATAGAGATGTTTGCTCTTATATTCCAACTGAATGTGAGATTTTCTCTAGGACTATATGTTCATTTTTGTAAACTTTAATATAAGTTCCGAGTAACTTTATCAAGAATGTTTCTATGAAAACATTTCTATATTGCAAAAAGTTGTATTCAGAACTATTTGAGTTATTGTTCTACATTTTTCAACCTCTTCCCTCCTGTCCACCTTTGTTTTCTCATATTCAGTTCAAAGTCTTTTGATTGTACATAGAGATTTCTCTATGTCAATATAACCAGCCATCCAGAAAATATTCTGATTTTTTACACGACAGTAGTCAAGGACAGGGAAGAGGCCAGAGTACATGAACTTGAATCTCACAAATGGCAGCCAGGAGCTGTACCCAGGAGTACTCACAGGCTCACACACAGTAGTTCATTCTGACAGGACGTACTCGTTCTCAAATCCTAGATCTGACAGTAGGTCCCTGCAGGTTTTATTTCTCTGAGGCCTTTGGTTATGGTTCTGCTCTAGCTGTGTACCTTGCTGAGAGTATCATGAAACATCCTCCTCTCCATGCTCAACCTTCCACCCATGCTCAACCTTCTGGCTCCTTCCAGGTGTGTCACCACAATTCACTCACCATTAGACCAGTTTCCAGGTCCCAGCCAGTTACTGACCAGGTTTTCTTTTAGGCACCTTTCACAGTAACTCAGGATTCAGAAACAACACAGTATTTATTCTTTCATCCTTAAATATAAAAGAGATGGAAGCTGTAAATAAAGTAGAATTATTTGTGCATAATTCCAGTACTAGAAAATAGACCTCTTATCCACGGCACAGCTGAAACTATGACACTGAGGGATAGACAGCTTGCATCTTCTGACATTCTCCTTCACTCAGTCTGTCAGCTTTTCCACTGATGTACAGCTCTTACAAATCATCTCTTCAACCTTCTTTCTGCAGGGCTGGTCTTTGGTCCGTGTTGTTTAATCTCCCTCTTCTCAGGCGCAAAACAAAACCTCTGATGCCATCTGAGAATCCTTTCACAAGTATGAATTTGGCTCTTGTATTCCAGGAGATGATTCTTATCTACCTACTTCCTTTCTGACCACATTCTATAATGATCTGTTTATATGCAGAGTTTTTTAATTATCCATCTGTTCGTGCTGGCAGCAGAACAAAATTGAACAGGAAAACAGGCTGACACAATGCAATGCAGACATCTTACCAGTTGACTTTTACATCTTGCAGAAATGTTGGTCCTTACAAACATAGTGAAACTACATTTATTTGCATGTGATTGCATTGCCCTTTATTTGCATGTGATACAGTCATGGTCTATACGTTTCAGGACTTGGATGACTAAGGCTAGATCTGTATCTCTAGATACTAAATCTATGTTCTGTATTATTATTGAACAAAAGTCCTTTATTCTTTCATTTCTGCACTTGGCTGTAGTTTTGCAGAAGATGTTCATCTTCATCGATCAGTTCCTGCTTTTCTCTCTTAGGCAGCCCGTGCTGATCTTCACCAGTTCCCCACGCAAATCTGGACCCCATCAGGAAGACCTTTCAAAGGATACAACTGCAAAAAACCCTGTCAGTTCTGTTAGCACCCGAGTGTCACGCAGAGGAACGGATTTAAGCATAAAAATGAGTTTTCTCAAAACTCTTCAGGTTGCTTGAGCTGTCCTCATCACAGCACCATATTTTTATAACTGTGTGATCTAAGCTGATGTCATTATCCAAGATCTAGTACAATTTTGTGCTTTTCCTGTTTCTGTTCTCTCCACCTCTATGAGAGGAAAAGCTGAAACCGAAGCCAAATATGTAAGGTGGCTCCTGGCCAGATTTGGTGACAGTAACGATGTGCTCAAAGCAAGCATTTCACAGCTTTGCACCTACCTCTCAGCTGCATCAGCTACTGATTCTGCAGGGCTACATCCCACCTCCTGTACCACAGCTGTTTAGTTCTGATTCACATTCTCTCCCCTTTTTGCACCATTGACCCATCAACTCCCATCTACATGTACAATCCTTCTGTCTTTTTTCCAGTAGAGCTTTGATTTCATTTAGGACCTGAGGCTCTGCTTTTGTTTGCCCTCTTAAAAACACACCTCAGTTACACTGTTCTGGACTGGCATTTCTCCGGTTTTTATTTAGTGTATTGTTGAATGTGACTCTTCCAAGGCATGCGACTTCATACTTCTGAATGAACTCACCAGGAATGGCTTAAATCAATAATTGCCCTAAGTCTAAATGCAAAGTGGAAGCTGAGAGGTCATTAACAAAAAGCTTTCATTCTTGCACAAAGTTTTAATTAGCCATCCTGTTGATCTTTCCAGTTCAGTGCCTCACAAAGGACCCAAAGCTTTTCTTTATGGACCAGCATTTCCATTAATTTGAATTTTTTTTTTTTTTTTTGGCACAAGAAGTCAGACAAAAACTTCACTGCTGCTGCTACTGGGATTTACCAGTGTTATAAAAATAGTTTGTAGGGTTAGAAGTCAAAAGAGGGAGCATACCTGAGAGAATGCTTTGGCTGAGGATTTTTGCTTTTGTTCAGAGTTGCTTTCTGCCATGTTTTTGTTTGCAGCTTTGCTGGGGCATTGATATTGTTGCAGAAGCACAGCTCTATGGCAGCAGTACTCATCTTCCTACTTGGCTTTGAAGTAACACTTGCAGAAAATAGACGATTTTAATATATATGTGTATATATACATAAAAAAACCCCCAGACCCTACATGTTCTCTCAATGATCACTATGAATACTAGAATTAAAGGTCTTTTTTTCTTCCAGTACTGCTAGCTGTAAGATGGGCCAAGTTTGGGTTCTAAAGAAGGAACAATCACCCTTTTTTAAAGAAGTGAAAAACCAAACCAAAACCCACAAACAAGCTGAAAAGTAAAGTGGATTGACAGCTGTTCAGAACAGTGTTACTGAGACCCGCTTTCATGGGGCACATTTGTTTCTGGTATTTCATGGTGATTGTTGGCAGTGGTTTTCCTTCGGCAGTTCTGTATGACTTTGAGTATTTCATCCTTGCATGGCTTATGGAGACAAAGTATAAACACCAAACTAGCACAGCTCTCACAGAACAACACTATTTCTGCAATATTCATCACAAGCTCGTTCTTCGTGGTTCCAGTGCTCTTCTGGAACTTCAGTGTTGTCCTGAAGAGAAGCATGAGGTTGTAAAACAGGCGGCACATGAACATTGTTACGCTGATCACGTACAGGGCGGGGTGAGTACGGATGTGCTGTTGTAAGGCTGGAGCTTCAGCAGGTGCTGCTTTAGCCAAGAGAACAGTAAAACAGAGTATCTGAAGGAACAGTGGGATTCCAAACCCAAATGTGAATTTAACGACCTCGTACTCAGGCCATGCAAACAGTGGATCTAACTGGCAGTCTGTTTCCAGGTGATAGTTATCAGTGCCAACCAGCACTGCCTCAGTCAGGGACAGACAGAAGGTGTATGTGAGAACAATTCCAACACACAGGGTGGGTCTCTGGGTGGCTTTGCAGAGAGCAGTCCGTGGTGGAAATCTCTTGAGTAACACTATGAGAAGCATCAAAATGAAAACATACTGAGAATTGAAGTAACTGAAGTTGAAAAAGAATGACAGTACATTACAGGTGAGGTGGGTTGCTGTTAAATAGTCGGGTCTAGTAATGACAGTGAACGATAAAAGAATCATTATAATATTGCTGATGGTGAAGTGTAGAAGAAGCAAGTCCAAGTTTTCTATGACTTTGTGCTGCACATAATTCTTTATGAGAACAACCAAAATACATATGCCAGCTATTAATCCTGAGGGCACAAAAAAGGCAATGTAGCAGTGCATGAGTCTGGATATGATGTTTTGAGAAGCTATGATGTCTTCAATTTCTTCTGGGGAGGTGAAAGCCAGGTTCTTACTTGGGTAGCTGATCCATGTCATGTTGTGAGAAGTCATTCTTCCTTCTGCTTTCCTGTTCAGAGGAGTTTGAAACTGAAATGGAAAAGGAAGGTGAAAGAGGTTTAAAGTACAGTTTTAATATCTAATTTGTGCATTGAATATATTACGTGCAGTCAGGGGTATGAGCCATTTGTTCACAATAAACGTAGTCATTTTTAGGTGGGTTTTACCCTATGCTAATTTCAAGCTAACTCGCATAACATTTTTAGCCAGAGAAATCACCTTTTTATTTTTGGTGTGGGTTCTGCTCTTACCACTCCCCCCTTTTCCTCTCTTGGTGCAGCCAGGACTTTTACTGCAGCTCAGCCTTGAACAGGGCAGCCAGGATCCAGTGCGCTGATGTTGCCTGTGGAATATATGGGAGTTGGCTGTTTGGGTGAGGAAGGAATTGGCTCTGGGACTAGGTGGAGCTGCTTTTCCTCAACATCTTGCCAAAAAAGGCCAAGGCAGTGCACAGGGCAACTCCAGTGTGTGGGCAGCAGCCACAGCCACAAAAAGCTTCACTGTCCTGTTGCAAGGCGGGGAATTTTGGACAGTTTGAACCCAGCTGCCAGTGGGGGCTCGCTGAGGAAAATGCAAAGATAATCACAATATGAGGCACGAGCCACATTCCTTCCTTTGTTTTAGTTTTGTTTCCTTTCTGTTCTGAAATAAAGCCTTTCATAACTGCAGCCTGTACTGAGCAGCCCATATAAAATTAATGTGAGTGTTTAAGAACAGCTAGGAACAAACTGCTTTTATACTAAAATATATTTATACATTAATAATACTGTCATTTCTTATATGTAGCTGTTGCATGAAACTGCAAAAAATAATGCTTTTCTGCATGCTCAACTTAGAGAAAACAATTACTGATGCATTATAAACCTATTGATAAAGTTTTAGCAAGGAACATTTTTTACAGCTGTGCTATAAATTCCTGAAAATAGGGAATTTTAAGAGTAATATCAATAGGCTGTTAGCTGTAATGACTCTGTGATATATTGATATAATGATTCTGCTACTGTATAAATGTTTGGAGGCTCCTTTTTTTTTTAAGCCAAAAAGCTTTTATAGGAACATAACATATACTTCTGAAAAACTGAGTGTAATGGATATGGATATATACATTTTACAGACCATCTAAAAGCATAATTAACTCAATTTCTGAAAAAAAATTTCTATGCACCTTATACTGATTGATGCAGAAAATAGCATTCTTTGTTTTTAGTAGCAAAGGCTATTTTTAAACACAAGATAATGAGCTCTTCCTAATGAATTTTGAATGTTTGATTAAGGATGCTTCTCAGTACTGGAAAGAGTTAAACATATATTTACAGTGTAGAGTGTTTCTGGGGGAAAAAAATTCTTCTTTATTCACAAAGATTTCAATTTTGTGTTAGAGTTTGGTGGTTTTACTTTGTTGTGTTGTACATAGAGCAGGTCTGAACAAGAAGCCAAAGACAGGATGGTGGAGTTCTCCTTATAGAAATTTCTATACAGTCATACTAGTAAGAAGTGATTTACTTAGTTGTACATAATGCCTTTTTCATAAAGGGATTCTAGTGATGTTAACTCTTAAAGTGAAAGTAACTTTAAATTGGTAAAAGTTCATAAAGATGCATTAATGTTTTTAAGCAGTGCTCATTATAGATAAGTCAGTGTCTTAATACTATTTGACAGTTAATTTATGGTTGTTACCTCTGACACTACTTCACATTTCTGATATTTCTAATCTCTCCTCAAAATTGGAATTCTAATACTGGTTTTAATTAGAAAAGTTGACTTATCAAAGTGACTTTGATTAAATGTGTATATAATCTTATATAATTATAATTTCATTTATAGAAAACCGTGGAGTTATGTTTTGATTCAGCAGTGTTCTTTGTCCCCTTTTAAAGACAGAGTTTCTTCCTTTCTAGAAAAGGTTATTTTCTGAGAGATTCCACTACACTGATGCACCCAGGGAAGATTTTTTGTGTTACAGGTACACTCACAGGAGGGGAAAAGTTGGCTGGTCAGACTGTTTATGTTCTGACCTCTGAGCTCGACATACACCATGTAGGAATGAGCTGATGGGCAAAACTGGTGGAAGTCTCTGAAGCAAGTCAAGAGTTAATATAATTTTGAAGCTTAAAAATAGTTTGTTAAATATGAACAATCTTAAGAAAAATGGTACGAAATTCTAACTTCTGCAATTCATTTATTCTTAAATACTCAGCAGAGGGAAACAGTGTAAGTCAAATTTTGACCTTCTGTTAGTAGAGAGATTTGAAGCTTGATCTGATGAAGGATCTGGTGAAGATACATTGTGGCCACTTGAGCATCTGAGAAAGTTTGTTGTTATCACCCCACACTGTAGCTTCAAGGTTAAGAAATATTTACATTTTGAGCTGTTCCATGGGAGCCTACAGTGTCACCTTCTAATTGCATCAGGCCTTTTGCAGGGCTGAATGTGAGATTTCAGCTCTGGCACTGTGAACGTCTCCATTATCTTCTCAACAGCCATGGGCCAAATAACTGTGCTCGTCCTCCTTGCAGAGCATCTCAGAATAACTCAGCAACATTCAACTTTTCTGGTAACATAATTGCAAAGGAAACAAAGGATGTAGTTTGTGGTTTCACAGGAAATCATATATGGCTCTACATTAAATTACAGGAAAAACAAGATGCCGTAACTTGGTTAAATTTGCTCAGGACCTGGCCTTGGTACTGAGACCGGGTTCAATTTTGACCATAGCAAGGGTATTTTTAATTTTATTTAGCTTCTCTTTGGGTGTTTAAGACAAAGTAAGGAATATCAAAATTAATGCAGCATATTCCAATAGTCGCAACTTATTGTGTAAGCAAGTGCATCATCTTGGTTTCTCTTTCTGTACCCACCAGTTTAGTTTGCACATTGTGATATTTTAATGATGGACCAGCACAGTACTAAGGAGAGGCTGACAACATATTTCAGCCTCATTTTTCATATATGTCAAGATGAATGCCTGAAACAGTTTCAGTTGTAACCACAGACCATTACTTAACATAGTTGTTAAATAATAGCAATGATGTTACTCTTCCTCTCGCCTAAATATTGCTATTCTAACATAGATGTGTGTTTTAACTTCCCTCATCTGAGGAGGGATTTAAACTAAACAAAAGTAGTCTATTCAACCTAGAATTAACACACTCACTTGGGGGAAATAGCAGTGCAACTTTATAATCAGTGTAAGTATTAATACTCTGAGCTAAGGAAAAATTTCTAGGTGTGCTGTTTTAAAGGGAACATCCCAAAAATCACCTTAGGATTCCTACACAACAAAATTTCACCAAAACAACAAACTTTTGTGGCTTTGCTGTGGTTAGTGAGTGTGAGCATAATTCATGCTTGAATTCAATGAAGTGTTTATCACAGAAGAAAAAATATCTGCTAACAGTTTGTAGTTTATTCAGAAATATTTTTGGTTGGCAAATAAGATAAAAGTCAGGTTTTCCCCCTTCAAATTATTCCTAGAAGCTTAAAAAAATCACTTTAATAATGTCAGACTATTTTCTTATTTGATTCTGGTGTCTCACTCAATATTTAAAAGAGTAAAGGGCAATTTTGAGTTCCGATTTTGGTAGGAAAGGCTCATGTGCAGGGGGCTGCAGTCAGATATCCCAGTACTTCATACAAGCTGATACATGTGCACTCTTCTCTCTAAAGTGGTCACACCCCCATAGATATTTCTGACTTATGGCCTTATCCTACAACCTAATATTTCAGTGCAATTTGAGGATAGAAAGCACTTTCCAAGGTGCATTGTCACCACCTCGTGAAGTGGCTGCATTAAGGTTTTCTAACTGATATTATGAACTGGGCCTTGTCAGAACAGCCTGACTCCTTTGCAGCCTCTGCAGGTGATGGATTGGGAATAGTCACAGATGGCATAACCTCTCTGTACGTTTGTTTACATGGAAATGGGGAGCTTTAGAGATTCCTGTGACTGTAAGGTGCTCATCTATCGTGTAAAGCAACTCTTAAGAAATTGTAAGTCTTTACGGTTTTAAAACATTCCCAAAGCATTAAGTTCATTCCCTGCACTAAAGCAAATATATGTTTAGAATAACAATGGGATGAAGGAGCTCACAGCTTCTGCTGGAGTAATGTGAAGATGTTTCCAAATTTTTATAGACTTTTGGTAGTACTAATATAATTTAAAATAAAAATATATGTTCCAAGGGGGCAGCAGAGGGCGGGTTATCTTTCATGTGATTTTTTTTCAGAATCTTCATACAACTGACCACATTTTTTGTCAAAGTACTTTGAGTTTCCATCATATAAAAATGAGGAATTTATTATGTCATTTTCCTCTGCTCTGAGAAAATCTGGCATTCCCTCAGTTCTTGTCTGGTTCTTGGATTTACTGCAGGGACCTTTTTTTTTCCCCCCGAACACATGTAATGTTTATGCTCTGCTTGGCAGGGGGACCTTGTCCTTTACTCTTTTACTGGAATCTGTCAGCTTAGGGTGCAACCACCTCACGACCTGAATTAATACTTTTTTTCCTCATAGCTTGCTATAACATAAAGTGGCTTTGTTATTTCTATTTACTGGTAACTGAGAGTAATATACAGTGTGTCACAGCTCACATATACTGAAGCTGTGGTGGAAGCTTATTCCTGTTTCTCCTAAGATTAATTAGTGAGGGAAATCTGCAATATGCTACTTGCATTATCTTTCTCTGTGTTGTCATGCTGCAGTATTTTGTCCCTTTACCTCAGCCCTCACCCCTTAAATTGGCCATCATTCATATGTTATGAATCCTTCCTTAACTTCATATGGCCTCGCTTTTTTCTTGTGGTTTTTTTTTTCCTCTTCATATCCCTGTTTCACCACTATAATTTAGCAGTTAAATATGTTTGATTTTTGCTTCCTGAGGCACAGTGAATACGTTCCCCATCACTTCCAACAGATGGGGCTGAGCAGTGAGTGCAGTGTTCAGAAAGCAGTTTAAAAATAGCAAGTTGTGAAAGGACTTTCAGTATCGAGAGGACCCAGTCCTGAACACTTCAGTGGTTTTGGGCTCCCCATCCCCACTTTTATGTTTAACTTGAAAATGGAGAGATTGGTTTCAAAGAAACTTGTGTTTATTTAAAGTGCAGAAAGAAGAGCTCCTAAAGCAGGGAGTTTCTCCCTGGCAGCAAGAACTCTTCCTCTCTAAAAGGTTTGGCAGGGCAATCTTTTTGCATTCTGTCACCAGCCTTTAGAAGGAAAATAGTCTTTCATCCAGTCATAAAGCATAACACATAATGTTCCTTATGAAACTCTGCTCTTGGTGGGCATGTCCTCCATTGACTCGTGAAAACACTGCACGTAATTTGGGGGGTGAATTTGTCCTTTCTGTTTGCACTGCATCTGCAGAGTTAAAAGAAGGGGGGCATCTTGCATAAGAGACTGAAATGTGAAATACTGTATTCATCTGCCTTGTAAAGTCACAATTCCTGCACTTGGGCAGGTATCTGAACTTGTAAAGGTTTAAGAAACCCTACCCTTAGCTTGCAAAAAATTACCAGTTCCTGAGAAACCAAGAGCTTTTAGTTTTACTTTTGTAGAATATAAAGTAATCAACAGTAACTTAAACATAGTTTCCGAGAAGCATTGCTCACGTGTTTCCTGTATTATACAATTCCTGTAGTGTGGTATCGGGCAATGGCCATCCTTTAAAAGACTGGTTTTAGACAATGGTTGGAGTCTTTTTTGTCCAGACCACTGGGCAGTATTTCATCATCCAGCTCCCATCGGTTCAACAGTAGTTAAGTACTTACTGGAAAACAGTCTTCACATTTTCTCTATTTAATGCCCAGCTTTGTTATAAATTTCAGCTTTATTAAACATATCAGCCTTCTGAGGATGTTTTCCAGATACAGTAGGTTACTTTGTGTAGTTAAAATGTTGTTAAAGAAGGGAAAACTAAAAGCTTTAAATTATAACCTTAGCTTCACAATTTGAGCCTCTTGTGATGAATAAAACATTGCATATTCAAAGTAATATAAAGCACTTACCTTTTCAAGAGAATGCTCCACAGATACCACAGGCTGAGACTTTCACTGTAAAATGCCAGATGAAATATAATTGTTGTTTGGAGCTTATAACCCTTTTTATTTCTGTAGAAAGCAGAGTGTATAGATTAGAATAATAACTTCTTTAGCTGCTGTACATCACGATGAAAAATCCAGGCGCTTGCTGACTAAAAAAACATTCAGTTCTGTAAAAAGGAAACAGGAACTTGGTTGAAGTCATTCAAACCATACACGTTGCATGTTTAGCAAACCTATGGTTTCATCATGTGACTTTAAAGTTCAAATTATCCTCTGCACTGAGATATTTTAGAACAGAAAAGTAGTGTTTGTCCCTGCCATTTCTAAGTGTGTGAGGCCATCCAGTGGATTTTGTTTTCCTGTTCCTGAAGTAATCCCACCCTCACTGACCAGCCTTCGCAACTGCATTTTTTTCCAGTGCGCTGGTTGAAGTGCTTGAGGTCTAGAAAAGGAAAAGCCTCTTGAATAAATACCATGCAAGGCCCCTTGCTTAACATGACAAAAACTCGATACAAAGCAGGGCATGTAAAAAATATTAAGAGCCCTTCTTAAAAATAGGTGTCTTTCTATTTTTCCATGGGTTGGAACATTCCCAGTATTGTATACGTGCTATAAATTATTTTTCCAGATGCTCTGCAATGACCATGAGGTGTTAAAAGACAGGATTTTGAGCCTGGAGGATGTTTTGGGTCTGGCTCAGCATCAGTTGTCTTAGTGACTGTTGAATAGTGTTCTTAAAACCTCAGATATAAATAGGCAGGAAAGGGTTGGCTTGTAATTTTTTTAGTGCGTGCAGCCTGTCTGGGATGCATCGGCAGCATCACGTTTTCTCATATCAGGACATGGGGAAGAACATTTTTATTGTCATCTTTTAGTGACCTGCAGTGGCTTTCAGGGATTGAGAAGACAATTTGTGACCAGTGTTTGATCAGCACTTTCTGTTTTCATGGCTTCCTACTTGTTGCACTTTAACAAGCCTCACTGAAATACATCTGGAAACTGCCAAAACACTTCAAAGCAATTAAATGAGGCAAATGTCTACAAGTCTAGATTTCAAAATGGGAGTTGTGGGATACCTGGAGAAAATATTTCAGCACTTGGTCTGTGCTCCAGAACAGCTCTTCAGTAGGTCAGTGACTCTGTGAAATGTGATTTCCAATGAGCTTACACACATTATTCAGAAGACTTCAATTCCCATGGGGACTTGGGTTTTGATCATCTTAGTGTAGCAGTTTGTTGGACTGGGTAGGTTGTTTATTAGTTCCTCCAAGCTGTTACAGATAAACCTGGGTAAAGCTGGCAGTGCCGTAACCATTTGTATAAACCATTTCCTTGTGAGATGTACCCTAATCCAGGTTTATTCTGTTGGTATTAGTTTCTCATAGTTAAGAATGGTGAAGAAAAAAATACACATGGTAATCACATGCAAATCAGCTGATTCTTTCCTTTTTCTATTGATTTTCCATGAAAGATGCAAATTTGAAGTGTCACCTTATTCTCTCTAGGACTGAGGGCTGTGCAGAGAGCACACCAAACTGTGTGAGCATAGTCAAAGGATTGTTTTGGAAATTACAGAAAAATTTCTGGAAGTTTTTGCTCATCACCTTAACCTTTCAGCTTCCAGAATGGATCAGGTGTGCACTTGAGGCAATGGTGAACAGTTGAAGCATCTGTTTGTTGCTGTACTTCCCATTGAAGTGCTCTGATTGATAACCCGGGCTGTGCTGAGGGCAGGGGGAGACTAAAATTGTTTCTTGGCTGAGGGTCACCAGCAAACCACTGGGATTTGTACATTTTAGAAGTTGCATTGGGCGGGTGTACACAGGGATATCTGGCTGTGCCCTTTGTGATTATTAGTAAAATAAAGGCAAATCAATGACTGCACCAAACGTTTAAGGAATATTCACAAAGGTTTAAGTGACTCTGAGTTAATTAGCAGTCGATGAGCAGGGAGTAACCCCGGTGTAGATAAGCCCTGTCACAGCAGTGTTA
The DNA here is from genome assembly GCF_009829145.1 of Chiroxiphia lanceolata. Taxonomy (NCBI): domain Eukaryota; kingdom Metazoa; phylum Chordata; class Aves; order Passeriformes; family Pipridae; genus Chiroxiphia; species Chiroxiphia lanceolata. The sequence continues at coordinate 11,183,094 of NC_045652.1, read as the reverse complement.
AGACCACATTTCCTGTTATTGAGTAACCTCAGTTCTGACAATGCAAGAGGTGATACAGCTGAACTCCAAGGGAGCTTATCCTCTAATGATTAAATTATATAAATAGAACCGGAAAAGCAAAAAGGGAGAAGCTATTTCTTATGCCTCCTGTCTTTCAAAAGAAAAAGCAATCGAAGAGAAAGCCCCCATCTTCATAATTGTGTTCACATTTACAAACATTCATTCATAGTTTGGCTGCAACCTGTATTAAGCCTCGTTATTCAGTGGTGTTTAGGGGGCAAGAACATGTTTCCTGCTTGGAATCTGAAGCAAGCAGCACGATATAATTCCAGAATGCAGACACAGATTCAGAGAAACAAAGGTTAGAAAATGAAAGTTGGCAATTCTGTATTCTTTAATGTTTTTAGACCTTGCTGATTCCCATCTCCATAGCTGCCATTTTGCCTTATCTAAAGAAACAAAAAAACTTGGAGGTATCTTAAGAACTCCCAGGTGGGGTTTTGGCAGCAGCTCCTGAGCTGTTACTGTCCCAGTTAATGCATTACTAAAAGAAAAAAAATATATTGCTGTTGTGTGCCCAACTGCATCTTTCCTTAGAAAAAACCTAATAAACGAGTTTATTTAATTTGCCTAAATGATCACAGGGTACAAGTCATATGAGAACAGTGGCAAACAGTCTTGTGTTCAGTTGTATAAAAGTTTCATAAAACTGCAAAAAATGGTGGTTAAGTGATTGTGTTTGGGTTGATGCACAATGCCACTATTTTTATTAGTGATTTGTGGATTTATGATTCCTTGGTGAAATTTCTTAGCGTGTATTAGTTTTTCTTGCTCTCAGTGGAAATTGTCCAATAATGATGTTCTGGATAGGGTGGAGGCAGGAAAGGTGGAAGTTGCAGAAGCGAGGGCTCTCTGTCTTTTCTAACAAACACTTTTCAATACTTCTGGCCTGGGAGGTGCTGAAACTATGGAGATTTCAGGCTTTTAATTCTCTAGCTTCAAGCAGATCCATCCTGTAAAGTGCTATGGAGATGGTGATCCTGTCTTGCCTTCCTTCTGAAACATTGTGATCTGTTGTTCAGCAATGAGCCACAAGAATGAGATGTCAAGAAATGACTTGAATTGAAATGAAATGAAATTTAATTGGAATGAAATGAAATTAAATTTAAACGCCTAGACCCAGAACATACCTGGAACACAGGAACATGTGTGCCTGGAACACATGGAAAACACACCCAGAACATAACTAGAACACACCTGGAACACACCTGAAACACACCCAGAAACCCCCCAGAGCAAACACACACACATGTTCAAACTCACCTGGACATGGAACATGCCTGGAATACACCTGGAAAACACCCTGAACATGTTTCCAGACGTGTTCAAACACATCTGGACCTAAAACATGCCTGGAACACACTTACAACACACCTTGAACAAACCCAAAACACATTTGCAAACCACCTGGAACATGTTTCTAGGCTTGTTCAAACACACCAGGACTTGGAACATACCTGGAATGCACCTGGAACACACCTGGAATGTAAATGAAATTTCACGGAAATGAAGTTAAATGAATAATGAATAATGAAGTGAAATGAAATGAAATGAAATTTAATTTAATTTGTGCCCTTGATTAAAACACTGTGGAACATCAGGCCTTTGACATTAAAAAGGATACCTCCAGACAAAACCAAAACAACAAAAACCCCAAACCACCAAGCCCCAAAACGTGAGGGAAGTTGTACATAGAACTAAGAATTACTAGCTAGAAGAAAGTTAAAGGAACTTTGTGTATGGATGAATTCTAGAATGAAACCCCCATGCATACCTTTATTGTATTATATTCTCTGCATGTTTGGTTCTGGGAGGGTTTTTTGAGTGTGGTTTTTAAAATGGAATTCAGATGCTTCTGCTGATTTATAAGGTACCCGGAGCTATATGAAATTGTAAAATTTGATAGTCTTTCTCCCTCTGCTAGGAAGGGGTTAGAAAAGCCCAAGTTGGTGATGTGTATCCATAAGAACTGGTATTAATAATTCCCTGTGCCTCAGAGGCTGCTGTAAATCAACATTTCTTCCTTTTATCTTAGAACAGCCATGCTTGGTGCTCTGTGACTGCTGCCTTCACATCTCAGGGTTCCTTGCCCATGATTCACTATTAGTGATTTTATATTGGCTTATTTGAGCACTGTTTGTAATGCAAGTTGTTTTATAAACAGCGTTTTATTATTATTACTCTGCAGTAATGTTTCTATCAATCACAAATTCCTCAGTAGGGGTAAATCATCTGTGTAACTCAGCTACAAGGGCTCAAAAATTGCCTGTATTTGCTAATAATACTCTACTTCTATTAAAGGGTGGAAAAAAGCTTTTTCTAACTGAAAATTTTATAAGAGAGCTGGTCTCTGCTTAGCACTGCAGGTGCTAGAATGATTATTTAATTGCACATAGGCTGACCTGAAAAATTTCAAATGTCTGTATTAATTAAGTATGAAATCTATTTCATTGTGAACTAGTGAAACCATAACTTAATTAGAAGGATTGCAATACTCTGGAGCGGAATGGGAATGGCACTTCCTATGGTCTTGGACTGGAGTATCTTGTCAACCACAATGACCAGTACCAGATGTTTCATAAAACAATACAAGAAACGTGCTTTTTTAGAAATATTTCTTCCTTGTGAATAATCAGACCTTACAACCTGGTTAAATATCCCTCTTTTAGGTTCAAACTAAAATTAACCATTGCTGAGGTTTGTTTCCTCCAACAGAATTGTCTCTTACATGCCTCACCCTCACGGCAGCAGTTGGTTGTAGAAGTTGAGGTTAATTTTGTTTCTTCTTACAAATACTTGTAGCAACACCCTCACTGCCTGCAGACAGGACCAGTTAGTATATATCTGTGTTTAACCAGAAACTGGGACTGATTTTTCCCCCTCAACAATTAATTTAAATCCTTTAACTAATTCTACAGATCTTTTGGGAACTGCAAGAATATTCTGCTAGCGGCCACCAGATGGAGTTTCTGAAACAGCTTTGATAACCCAATACTAGCATTCGTTTCAAAATGATCTTTCAAAGGTTTTGGAGATAAGAAAGAGTTGCAGAAGCTTAAATTTGCAAATTTTTTTTTGCTAAAACTAGGCTTTTCAATTCACTTTGTAATTAGTAATTACATTGAGTTTGCAGGGTGAGGTTTTGGTAGTGGAGGTGGGGAGAGGCTACAGAGGAGGCTTCTGTGAGAAGCTGCCAGAAGCTTCTCCTGTGTCTGATAGATCCAGTGCCAGCTGGCACCAAGATGGACCCATAGATCACAGATCACTCGGAATATTCTGGGTTGGAAGGGACCCACAAGGATCCTTGACCCGCTGCTGAACAAGGCTGAGCCCATCAGTGCCGGTGGCAGCACCTCTGGGATAATGTGTTTAAGAAGAAGGAAAAAAGTGTGCAAGTACAATTAGATAAAACAGATTCACCTTCTGGTTGTAAGTCTTGCCTTGAAGAACTTTTGATAGAAAAGTTTTTTTAAAATATATTTTTATACCTAATAAATTCACTTAATTTCATACTCCACTTATATACTTAGTTCTGATAAGAATCTGAAGTTTTAAAATATTTACTGCTTTAGACTGTGAATAACTTTTGGCTGTTCTTGTACATGGAATTAGAAGTGCCAGTTCTTTAGAAGGAAGGAATATAAGGAAATCCTATGGACTTCCAAGTTAAGGAAAGGACTTGATGGGAAGAGAGGAGGATGAAATAGGAGAGAATACATCTCTGCTCTCCTGATGGAAAAAGAAGGTATTCAGCATATAGTGTTTTGATATAGAATGGAAAGCTAAAGGAAATACAACAGAACAAACATTTCACACTTCAGCCTTGTTGCCAAGACAGTCTGCACAGCTGGGCTTGTACCACTAGACTGCTTTCACTTGGAAAAAGTATTGCATGAGATATTTTAGAAATACACAAGGTTTTGCTTATTAAGAAACTTCATAATTTAATCCATGAGCATCTGTTTCAGATTCATCAGTGCATTGAGCTCTTTACAGCTGCAGAAACTTAGGCAAGAATCAATTCTTCTCCAAGTCCTCAGCCCACAGCGGAACTGAGAGCAGCACTTGGGCAACTTCTGCTTTTCTTTGGTCTTACCAGTCCTGTGCTGCTGCAGTGAAGCTCATGAGACACAGCCTGGACACTGTGCTGTTTTCATTTTTATTTGGCAATGATAAGTGGGGTATTATCTATGCACGTACCAACAGCACAAAAACAATTTAATTGTATCTCAGTTTAAAAAAAAAAAAGAAAAAAAAAAGTGTTACCTCCCTTTGAGGTTTCTGGGAGCGGTGTCATATTTTCTTGACAACCTTGGGGCCTATTTTCCTCTTAAAATAGTTGAATGAGTATTTTCTGATTATGCTCAGTATTTCTGAGTATTCTCCAAAATGTAGTTGAGTTCTGTGAAATCTCATTGTATTGACAGAAGAGGGCAGATTCAGATGCCATGTCAGCCTGGTTTGTACTGGTGTAAACATCTTGACTTTGTTGAACCTGATCAACTCTTTTTCCTTGCATTTATGTAGACGTTCTCCCTTCACAAAGCTGTGGGTTTGTGAACTTGCATATGACTAACTCTGTTCTCACTGAAGATCGTTCAAGCCTGTGTTATATACAAGGGGTTTTACTAATCCAGCTGAGAAACAGCCTTTTTGGGTATGTTGGTTGTATCTTAAAGCTCTGTGGAATGAGGGATCAGGAAATCACTGCTCTATGTTTGTTCAGAGATGCTGGCTCTCCTACTTGAGTAACAGAAAACATCCTCTAAACCATTGTATGGAAATAAGGGAATCTTGTCAGACACTAGGCTTTGACTAACTGGTGTAGTATTGCAACTTCCACTCTGACAGTTGCAATTTTCATTTGTTTCTCACTGAGACTTAAAACTCAGAAGTGCCTTGGACTGACTTTTTTTTTTTTTCCTAAAGGAATTTACCAATAACTATTTTAAATAGAGTTTGCTATTATTTGCTGTCTTCCTACACTTTACAGGAAATTGAAAGGGAACAAATGAATAATTTGGTAAGTATAACCAAAGTGTGGGATAAACTAACTGAAACGTGGTCAGTGATCTTTTGGTTTTATGCAGTGGTTACTGCAATAAATGTGCTATGAGGTACATTATATTCTGAAAGCTACATTTTCTTTGGGATGACAGAGGTGTGGGTTACTGTGTTATGTTGTTCTGGGAACCAAAAGGTGTTCTGCAGGGAGCTGACTGTGGCAGCACAAAGGAGAGGAAGTTGTCAGGATGTGGGCAATGTATGCATTAATCTCCATCCTTGTATTTTTGTGGTGCACTGTTACTGTCTTACAAGTTGCAGGATTCTTTATGCTGAAAAAAATTGGGAGAGTTATGTGCCTTTTTGCTTTCATTCTCAGCCAGCTTCATGCTGATGAATAATGAGATTTTAAGGATGTCAAAATTATGGCCTGGAAATTTGATATCCAGGTCATGAAATTTGTTATGTTTGATTTAGTGAAGCAACACAGGTTTAACCTTGTCTACAATAGGTTTTTATCAAGAAAGCCAAAAAATGTTCACACATCTCACTGACCAGATACACTTAAAACACTTTTTATTGAGAATGAATTATGAGTCAATAGTTCCTTTATGAAGCTTTCCAGAAAGTCCATTTCTGTAGTATTTTGACATGATATTGGAGGCCACAGCTCTTCGTTGTAATAGAACCAGAAATTTTCTAGTGGCTGATCACTTTCTTCCATGAACTGAATTTACATCTTCAGAGACCAACACAATTTGATTCTGAAACTTTTGAAACTAGGACCTCTACTAAGTTAAGTCAACAAGGACCTGTCCTGAGTTAGCTGTGTTAGTAACTCAAACAGAAGCAGAGCACGACAGTTTTGTTAGTTCATTGATTTGACTTAATTAGCAGTTCAGCAAGAGGGCAATAAGCCATAGATCAACTCAAATATTAAGTTTAATTCTGTGAGAAAATAACACTGTTAATAATGGCACTTAACTAGTGCTTACTTTCTAGTACACAGTATATACATATAGAAGCATACAGTACACCTTCCTGTTCAGAGGTTTACATTTAAATTATACACTTTAAGAAATAATTTAATAAACTCTTTGCAAATTCTTTTTACATCAGTAGGCTGATTTCTGTCTTGCATATATACAGTATTTTATTCATCTTTATTTAAATGTGAAATAGATAAGCCCCTATTTACAGTCATCAGAAACCTTCAGGTATTTGAAATGGAAAGGCCCCATTCTCGAGAACTTTGTAATTTGTCCATTAAATTTCTCTCTAGATTAAGATAACATGTATTTCCTTAAGTATTTTACTGCACTTGCTCCTCTACTGTTCTTTATATAAATATTGGAAAGCTCTCCCTTTCTGGGATACTGCTTTTTAAGAGATACCATGTGAGGGTGCTGCAATAAGTCCAGATTTTTCTTAAGAGAAGAGCAGCCAGGCAGGTCCATGGCACAGTTGCTTTGAGGCAACTAATAAATCAAATTATCTCTTAAAAGAGGTTGAGTGGATACCAGTCTTGTTCATTAAATTATCAAAGTTGTTTGTATCTATGATTGCCATCACATTTAGTATTTATCAAGGATAAATGCAAACATATGTAGCTCTGTTGCAATAAAAAAAAAATAGGAAAAAATCAGATTTGATATTTCAAGCGTAAATTACATAAAACCCTGTCTTTCTCCATGTCTTAAACAGCAGCTTCCATTCAAATCATTGAATATTTGGGTCATCGTAAAGGAGTCACGCAAATGAAGTAAACATGAGTGTAGAACGGTACCAGCTATACAAGTCCAAGCATGGATGGGAACAGGAGAGAAATGGAAGTTAAATAAATGGGGCAGAGAAGTGAAAAAGATAAAGAGAAATGATAGAAGAGCCATGATCTGAAACTGAAACTCATGGAGAGAAAGGAACAGAAATAAAGGCAACAGTTCAGTTGGAGACAGAGAGTAAGATGTCTTAAGAAAAGGAGGAAATGGAAGTAAGGAAGGAACGTGGAAGTTAAAATTGCACTTCGTGCTGCCTGTTCAGCCGCACTGTTCTGGCAGTGTCCCAGTTCTGAAAGCCCCTATTCACACCAGATAAGGCAGTTCCTCCCTGCTGGAACTCCTCCTGCATAATGGGACAGAATTTCTTTAACAGATTTTATGTGAGTGATTTAATGTGGTGCGTTAGGAAACCTAATTTTCCTCAGATGGGAAGGAGGAATCTCTTTGCTTGACAGCTGTAAGGAAAGATTTTTTTTTTTCTTAAGCACTTCTGTGTGGAAGTGAGTTTGAATGACCAAGATGTGCAGAAATTCATAGAAAACCTCTCAAGAGGGAAAAAAAATCAACCAAAACATCCAGTATTGTATCAGCATAGAGGCACTATAAATGAGTGTGTGAGTTGGATGGAGTGATAAAGAACAGCTTCATTCCTTAACATGGTTTTTATCAGTGAGCTAAAACTATGAAGTAAACTGCTGTAGTTATGCTGGATAGTTTTTGTATGGAGAAAACACCATAGAAGTAAGATTATTTACTGTATAGTCTTTAAGGATTAAAAAGATTTCAATAAACTATGAAAAGTTGTTAAAAAAAAGATTAATGGAGAGTCTTCCACCAAAATGCTGACAACTTAAAGATGCTTGTATATGAAGAAGATAAGCAAAGATGACTATGAGAAGAAATTGAGTAATGTTGAAGGGAAAAGGTATGAAAAGTCTGTTTCTCACCTGCTTTCCCCTTAGCACTTAAGCATGTGCCTCTGCTGACAGACAGGACCAGCTATCAGATGAGATTGTGCTCTGAGCAATGGAAAAGATTCAGATCTGGTTTTGCTCCATGTTTTTATTATACCTGAAGCTTGAAAAGCCACATTTTTTGCATAAAGTCACGTGGAATTTGAACTGTGTTGTGACAGATTAAGCAACAAAACAATGCTGTGGTGTTGCAGGGAGAGTAACAAAGATGTCTCGTGGCCCCCAAACCAGTGGGAGAATCTCAGTTCCACTTGTACCCCCTCTGTCATTAATAATGCAACAGCAGCACAGGAACAGGCAGTTCTTGGGTCAGTGCTTTGTAGTTTGTTGTTGTGGGTAATTATTTATGTGCTTCCTGCAGCATGTTTGTGGTTCTTATATCAAACCAGTAAAATTTGGTGATCTGGGCTGGATTTCTTTATCCCTACTGTGAAATACAGTAACTAGACTTTACTGTGTATCCAAGAATCCCATTGGGAGGCACTTCCATTTCTGGGAGGTCAGCAAAGGCTGCTGCTGACTGGGATTCCTAGATATTACTCCCATTTTAAAACCTTGTATATATTGAGGAATTTTATATGGTTTCCAAACCTTTAGTGATGCCCTAGATTAAAGAGAGTTTAATTTATTTGTTGCAAACATATCCCTTGAAAATACAAAATGTTAATCATAAACATATTTATTTTTTAAGATAATTACTCTCATTACATGAACATATGTGGACCATAACACTTAGCCAGACAATCTTTACTAGTTAAATTCTGATTTAACTTTGTAAACCACTGAGTCCTTCATTTTCATATGTGGAACAAACATCTTTAGGTTCCCTTAGAATTAGTCAATAAATATTTCTGGATTCTTGAAATGTTTTAGGATGCAAACAAAGGACTGGAAAATTAAAACACATTTTTGTTAATTGTTATAGCTAGGAAAAAAAATCACTTTACTTTAAAACAGGTTAGTTGGTGTGAGAAAATAATTTCTGAAAATGGTAAATTAGGCTTCTTTTAGAGGGGATTCAGTGATGGAGAAAGAAATTAATTTAATTTATAATTAACATTTACTATTTGGGCATGTATAATTGGATCACATGATCTTCAGTAAAGATCATCTATATAATCTTCATTGAAAAACGCTATTTACTTCATCAAGGATAGCACTATCACTTCTTTGTACAGAAAATAAGGTAGTACCTTTTTCTATACAAGATACAAGGTGCTGTGTCTTCAGTCAAGACTTCAATAAACTGCTTAGTGATTTCTTCAGACAGGAAGATTAGAGACATGAAGACAGAGTTTGTAACGAGTTCAGTGCACTGAAGGTATCAGATGTCACAGGTATTGCAGCACACTGGCCGGAGCCTCACGCGACTTCAGCAAACAACTATTTGAAAATTAAGACTGTTGCATTCAGCTGCAATGGAAGCTCCTTCCAGCCTCTTGGTTGGGACTCTTTAATGTCTCTGAGTGCCAACACAGCAGTATCACAGTCCCAAGAACACCGAGTACTGCAGTAACAGAGCACCAGGGGGGTTTGACACACCTATGTCATGACTTGCTGTACTACTGTGCGCTCGTGAGAACACCCTTGATTCCCACAGTGTATCTTTTTAAGCAAACGTCGCAATTTGTTGGGAAAGTTTTTGTTAATATATCTGTAGAGCAGAGGCATTACAAAGCTGCTTGAGAAAGCCAAGAATTTGGATAAAATCGTGGTAAAATGCAATATTCGAATGTAATTTATATCCGCAATTCTTCCTTGCAGGTTAGTAAATGTGCTTACCAAGAGAATAACATAATAGGGTGTCCACAGAGTGAACTGTGTGCAGACTGTGGCGATCAAAAGCCTGTGCACTGACGGATCCAACCGCCCAGTGTCTTGATCCAGTGGCGTGGCCTCTTTGCGTATCCGCAGGATTAACGTGAGCGCGTAGAGTACCGCGACGGCGGGTACGACGTACCCGATGAACACCATGATGGCATCCGCTGCCTCTTGGTTCTGCATCTTGGAACACTCAATTATTTTGGTGGACACGTGATTGCAGACGTAGAACAGGAGAGATGAAAAACTCGTCAGCATGGCACCGCCCCAGATGAACCCACAGACGTGTTTGGTGTTGTACACACTCGACATGTAAGTTCTGGGGAGAGCGCGTTCGATGTAGTAGTCCAGACTGAGCAGTGTCGTGGAGTACATTGTAACTAAGGACGAGACGTTGAATAAAATAAGAAAGGTAATATAAACTTCATTGTTGGAATTCCAGATGGCCCATTTTGTATTGGCAACACCTAGAAGGTACATTGGTGCCAGAGCGTTGATGATGAGACCGGCAATGGCAATGTTGACAAAGTAAACATCTGGCATAGTCATGGTAGCTTTGTTGTAGAGGTTAACTAGGACCAGCAAGCCGTTGTAACAAAGGCCAATTGGGAAACATATAATGAGGTAGAGTAGGGAGAAGATGGACAGTACAAGGTCGAAGTCATGGCAGAGATGCTGGTCCTCGCTGTTCTCGGTACTGTTGATTAAGGCTTCACAGCTCCACATAGTGATTTTAGCTTTTGTGTCTTCTTCGCTGGTTACCAGCTTTTCTGTAGAGAGAAAAACAGTGAAAGTATTGTTGAAACATTATATTGTAAGCGAAATGCAGTGTAGTGTGAAGAAAACATTTTAAACTTGAAGATTATACGCATCACATAGCTGACCTTGTTAGTCTAGGAGAAAGTAATCTGTGATTCAAAATTTTGTGAGACTAGTAAATATCCTGAAGTTCTAACTGAAATGAAATTGGTTGCAAATGAGTTGATACAGGACACTCAACAGAAGTAAACTGTAAACTGTCTATCTTTAAGTACTGATGTAGTACATATGAATATTAGCACAATGGTATTTTTAAATTATCAAACAGTACCTTGTATATAGCTACTAATATATAAGGGTAACTGGAAGGGTATAAGCTGAAGCACAAATCTTTGTAGTAAGATGGAGAATAGAGTTCTCTAAGGTGCTAAATAAGCTTTCCATTGAAAAGATAGTTTCTTGGGAGGCATATCCAAGGCAGTATGGTGGATGTGTACTGGATCACTGATAAAACTGACAAAGACTAGAGGAAACTGGGAAGTGAGATGAAAGGTTTAGTTTTTTTAATAGGTCAGTTTGTATTCAGACTTCCAACCTATAACTATTAAGTTCTGAAAAAAACAATGGACCTCTGTAGTCCAGGGAACCTAATATCAGGGCAGCCTGACTTTCCAAAAAGGCAAGAGTTAGCTATCATTTCCTCTCAAAATAGCACGAATTCTTTAAAGTATGTTACTGTCAGTTGTTATCCAGCCATCTTTGCTTTATGGTCAGTAAAGAGATAACGTTTTAACTGAAATAACTGAACTTCAAAGCAATTGTGAAAAGTCTCTTTCCAAAATGCAGAAATAAGAAATAACCTCTAAAGTACAACTCAAAACCTGCACTTAAAATCACGGTTATGATTCCTGCCAGCTCATTTCTGGGCCAGTGTGGAGTTTATGCAGCAGGTGATTTCCCGTGTACTCCCGACACTGTCACACACTCCTGTGGTTTTTTGCACACTTCCCTTTCAGCACATACAGAAAAGTGTAAGCACACATACCTGCATTCTTTCCAGAGAGAGAGAGAGCAAGATTTAATCAAATCCCCAGTAAACATTGTGCAATGAAAATGAATGCTACTAGACAACATGCTATACTCTGTGAACCATATGGCCGAATTACACAGTGTGGGGTTTGTAAGCATATGAATACATGGGTGCATCTCTCTAGTGCTAATTCTTTGACATTTCAGTCACAGTACAGAATTTGCCCCAAAGTCACATCAACTTTCATGATTTATTTCCCATTACAGTTGTTTTGTGTACATTTTTCTTCTAAATATCATAACCTGTGCCAGAAATCAGGCTAAAAATAGTCATTTTAGCTGGGCAAGCAAATTTTTATTCCATTGTCCTATGCTGGCTTTCCTCAGAGAAGTGACTTCTGTGGGCAGCAGTACCAGCTGCAGTTCTGTTGTTTTCAAAACCCGTTTTCACCTTTGTGGGAAAACTTACTTTTTTGGTTCACTTTCTCAATTCAGTTTTTTAGCTATAGTACTGCATATGAATGGACTGTATCATATCTTTATGTTGTCTTTCCATCCTCATGCTATTTCTGAGTACTGAAAACAACCCAGTTTGTTTTCAGGAAGCATCTGTTGTTTTAAGTTTTTAAGAAAGAAAAAGCAAAGCTGTTTTTTGCGCAGTTGAAGGGAACCAAAACTACATTGAACTGTTATGACTTGATTCAAGCAAAGCAACAGACTGGAACCAGATATTGCAAATATATGCATTATGGTGAGTGCAAGGGTGACTAAGCACAGGCATGGATACAATCACGTAATTCCATTATGTAGGTTTATCCTTAAGCATGTAGCTTTGATTACTCCAGACTGAATTACATCAGCCACAGAGTAACTTGCCTGTATATTGTCTCAGAAGATCAACAGTCTTTGCTACCACACTTTGTATTTTACAGAGCAAGGGGATGTCTGGTTTCACAAGTGTTTTTAGTAATTACCCCTTTTTTCTTTACACAGTTTAACACGATTCTGTTTTAATGAAATAGCGATAGAAATGGCAGGTGATTCTCTGTGTTAAATAGTAATCTGACGAAAATTACAATATTTACATCTGAAATGAGCAAAACTAAAATCCAAATAGAAATATTTTCGTAAGAAATTTTGTTGATGACTTCGAAGTTACCAGGTGAGGTATTTTTGCCACTAATGCCGGAATCACCCATGTTTAATGGTCACTTACCGGCGAAGGCACTGAACCTGTTTGCTGTGCTGTGCAGGCCCAGCTCAGCATTTCTCACCCAGCCGTCTCTTTTGTCATTTTTAAAGGCAGTTTTGCCGTCACAGTTTTCCCATGTCCGGGTAAGTCCTTGCGGTCCCTGAACGCAGCTTGACTCGCTCAGTCTGAGCTGACCCCCTTCCCTCTCCGGTCACAAGGAGCTCTGCAGTCCCAGGTTGGCTCTGTTGCATAAGTGAACGCTGCAGCCTCTTGTTTACAGTGGCCTGACTCGGCCGGCCGCGGCACTTCCCAGGTTCTCCTTGCTTTTAGACCCGGGATGGGGTTGGAAATGAAAGCCGGCCGTGGGCAGGGAGCGGGGAGCGCTCCGTGCCCGCCGCCGCTCCGCGCCCGCCGTTCCCACGGCGCGGCCGCCGCGCTCCGGAGCCTCTTACCTTCCCCTCACATTGGCATTCCTCCGAGCCGCATTCCCGAGGAAGGAAGCCGGCCGCGAGGCCCCGGCGTGGTTCTCCTTGGGAACATGGTGCTGGCCGTGCCAGCGCCCGCCTGGGCGCTGCTGCCTGCGCTGCACTTGTTTTTCCTCTATAAGTTACTCACAAGTTTCTGCTTGGCTTGGCAGCCGCCTGGCCCCTCCCTTTCCCTGTTTACAGCCAGTTTCAAGAAGTGAGAGGCTCCGGTCGGAGCCGTGTTGGATCCAGCTCGCTTTTGTAGTCTCTGGGTTTCAGATTTTGCTGCTTAAAATACACGGGGCTGCCGGAGCGCGCAGGTTTGTCGTGGTATTGTCATCGGCGCTGGGGGTCTCTGGGGACGCTGCAGAGGCTGTGCCATTCCCTGCGACTGCAATCAACAGCCCCTGGTTCAAGAGCGTGGGGTTTATTTTTAACCCGGGATGAGTATGTGTAGCTTTGAGGTTTCAGTTTTATAGGCAATATATCCTGAACAATCGGTATTTAAAAATTCCCGTACTACAAAGTGCACAGGTGCTTGTGGTGCTGGCAAACATGAGCCAGCTTGTAGCACAAGGTAGGAAGAAAAGTTTCTGAGTGTTTAATTTGAATCTGGAGATTGTTTTGGTGTTGTGAAAAGGCATTACGACATGACCCTCATTTTGTGATGGTGTTATGGGGTTCAGTTCTGCTTCCTTTTTTAAAAAGTTGATTGCTCTCAAGAGTATTTGCGTGTCACTCGCAGTTAATGGATGTGAGTGTATGTATTTTCTACAACTTTAAAATGCATAATTTCTCGAAAGAGTTTTTGAACTGTAAGTTGATAATTTATCCCATTCTGAGTTTTGTACTGTGGTTGTTCTGTTGTTTATACGGAAACTCCTTGGACTAATGAAATAAAGTTAGTACCTTTGAAATGTGTTTTTAACTGATATCACCAATCAAAACAGTGTTGCCTTACTTTCTCAAAATAATTTGTCATATTTTTAGAAATTTGCAGGCTTTATTCCATAGCAAATAAACACCAATGTAAAACTCCTTCATGTAAAATTAAGCAGGTGTTTATGGAATAAATACCAGAAAAACACTAAAAATGGTTACTGAGTTTGAGTTCTTCTATCTGACTGCAGTTTGGGTTGGATTTTTTTAGGTAAGGTCTGTCTGTGCTGCTTGGTTTGTATTTAAAGGTTCATTATCAGTATGTAAAACCACTGCAACTCCCAAATGGCAGAAATTTCCTACGGTCCTGTTTGATACATTGTCCACAGACGGAATTGTGTATGTGCTGTGGATAACTCCGTATTACAAACTGTGGCATCAAGTGTTTGTTGCCTCAAAACTTTAGAAGGACTTTAATCATCAGAAGTTGACTGGAGAAACAGCAAAGTAGGAAAGGTATTTGTGTAGAAGTACTTTTAGAGTGCTGATACTTGGCCAAAAGCCAATTTCTTTACACTCCATTAAAGCCAAAGGTGGTTTTATTTAGATACAAATTTGCATAAGGTACTTAGGAAAAAACTTCTTAAAACGCAGCAGGAAAAGTTGAGAGCACTTTGTGGCAAAGATTATTTTAGAAAAGATGAAATGAACTTTAATTAATGAGAAAGAAACAAAGTGCTGCTCAGTTGTATTACAGAGTCCATAGCTGCAGTCAGGTTTTTTTCAGGCATTTTCATTCATAATGCAGCACTGAGTTGCAGAGCAGGTTGGGTCACAGTTTGAAGCATGACACTCAGATTATTTTATTTGACTTAAAGACCCCAAACCTTTATCCAGCTGCAGCACTGTCTCTTTGCTCTGCAGATTTTTTTTGTTTATATGATAAATGGTTTATCTACTTGCTCTGTTATCATCTATATGTTAGGTAGCTCTTACCTAGTTTATCTGACCTCTGAATATGTGTTTTCACAAGCTGTAATATCATTATAAACTGTACATAGCTAATAAAGCTGGTGCCAACAAGGTGAGTCTCTAAACAGGCCTAAGACTCGTACCTTCATCATGTTTTCTTGAGTTCCCACAGGATCTCTTAATTCCTAAAAACTGAAACCCAAAGGTGCTGCCTAAGGGAAGGCTGGACCCTATGTAGAGCTTTGCTGGACAGCACAGATTTGCTTCAGATCTAGACTGAGAAAACTAAAAATCTTGGCCAGAAGTGCTGCATATATACATAAACCATGACTTAGCAGACTGTCGGCTCCTCATGAGGGTTTGAAAGTTCTTGAAAGTGTCATGCTAGATATTACTTATGGATGAGTTCTTAAAACTTTAAACAGTGGATGATCAATATTTCTGGAAGAAAACAAACCTGCAATTAGCTGTACCTCAAGGGGAACATTCTCTGAACTCTCAAGTGCGAGAGGATGAAGTGTCACACTGCTGTTGTGTCTCAGCCTGGGTAACATGACATTTCTTTAGGCTTACTAGCTTATATACATACCATAGGGATTAACAGAAAACATGTTGGCTGGATATACAGAAAAGTAAAACTAGATTGCCCAGGTTAGATGCGAGGGGCAGGAAAATGCAGCAGTGCAGGCAAGTAGGTTTCAGAATGTATTTTCCTCGTGCGATTGCTGAGTTGCTGCTGTTTATAATATAATGATACAGCTCAGATAAAATGCTTTTAACATGAGTAGAGAAGAAAATCCTGCTTGATACTGGGGGCTGGGCTGAAAAACAGGCCCCTTCCAACCCTATCATTTTATGTGTTTGTGGCGCAACCATTGACCAGTTTGGCGGGTGGTGAGTTTGTAATTGATATGGGCTCCATTTGTAACGTGGTTAGTTCAGTGCAGTGCAAGGTGAAAGAAGGCACAACTAAATAGTAAGACTAACTGATACAAAGTAGCACTGAATATAAGTCTGTCTTGGATGCTTAAAAAGGAACAAATTAAAAAGCAAGACTAGGTCAGCTGGAAGAGAGGGAGCAAGGAGTTGGCCACCCCGGCAGGTGAACTAATGGAAGAACATGGTCTCACTGATTTCACCCTTCATTAGGCTCAGGGTTTGGAAAACCCTCTCCCTTTGCAGTATAACTTGCTTTAGTAGCGGCAAAACAATAATTAAAAACAAAACCCAAGGAAACCTTTGACTCATACAACCCAACTCTTGCCTACTCCAGCTTCATTCTGCACAATTTGAGTGCCCATTTCCACCTTTATAGCTTATTGCCTCCCCTTGGGCCAGTGTTATTTCTTAAATGTTCCTTCTGTCCAGGCATAAATTCTTATGTACATTTCCTTGTTCTTAAAAGAAGTCTTGCATTTCACATCTGCCTGGCTTTTGCTTTTCTCTTTATCTCTCCCCAGTGACTCCTTTACAGTTAAAGTTGCACCTCCCACCATTATTTGCTCATATGACACACTTACGGTATCACATTCGACTCATGACAGGGTTTCCAAGTACGCTTTCTCTTCTACTTCTCTTGTTATTTTCCTATGGGACATCCCAGGCTTTTCTTAGGCATGTTGAGTCAACAGGAAAAAGTACATTGTCAGGAACTGTAAGGATGTATTTCTGTTGCATGTGGGATGAGTACAGAGATACCCATGTTTCTGAAACTGTTCTTTGCCCTTTGCTCATCCTTTGAGGTTGCTCACTCTGCTTTTCTAGAAATTCTGACTATATTTTGTCCTCAGAGCACTTCAAAGCTTAGCTCCTTCCTGTGACCTTTTTTATTGTTCCACATACATTGGCAACCTCTGCCACTTGTTTATCCTTTCATTCTGCGAGCACCATCTTAGTGGTAAATCATCTGCATAGCAGCTGCCTGGTCCTTCAGATCCCACTTGTGCCATGATAATCTGCTTACTGTCCCTGGCCTCTTGGGAATCTAAATAGATGCACTTTTTTCCCCCTGTTTTGATGTTTTGGTGTTGTTGCTAAATATATAAATAACATAAGGTAAAGGTATTAACATAATATAACTGTTAACAGTGTCAGCTGCACACTTTGTTGCTATTTAGACTGTTCAGCTCTGAACTGAGTTCATGTAAGGCCATGTCAGAAGTAAGCCTCTGCAAATTGCTGTCACAGGTCACTAAGCATCAACAAATGAGTTCAGATGTTCTTTTGGTTGGAAAGAAAGAGGAAAACTTGATTTTAGGTTCTGGCAACTGTTTTTTAAAATGTGCATCCTCTCTAATAGGTTAGAACTACAGAACTTTCTTCTGTCTTCAGAGTTCACAGAAGATTGCTCAGAACAATGTGTGTACCTGTCAGAAATGGATAACTATTTGCTTCAGTTTCTCTGCCACCCCTCAATTTTTAAACAGCTTAAAGCTTGTGAGAACAGATAATATACTCCAATAAAGAAAGACAAAAAAGATCAACTACTCTGGAAACCATAATAAAAACTGCCAAGTGGTGTTTCTAAGAGCCCATTAGATCTGTTTGAGAGAGTCACTGTGACAGTGGTCTGGAAGGTTCTAATAACCCAGTGCTACAGGGTCAAAGTTCTGTGGAGAGGAGATAGTCCGGTGTTAGGGCCCCTAAAGATTCGTGTGGAAGGAATCCCATGTTCAGACACAGATGTTATCTGCCAGGCACATCTGCCACTCTGGATAAATCCTCCTCTTTTTGTGCTGTTTGTTTCTTTGCAGTGGAGCCCCTGTGGGGGTTTGGTTGCCGGTGGCTGTGCCCTCCTGGCAGCTGCTCAGGAACGGGGCTCTGCATGGGTTAACTCTATAAACTCAATCGTGTTTTGATAAGTTCTCTCAGTGTCCCAGTATCAGATGAGGGTGACTGCTCTCCTGCTCCACCTCTTCCTGACTCCAGCTTTATCACTGAATTCTGTAAGAGCCTCTATATGGAAAACATGACATATCGTTTCTTTTTTAGTGTTTATGTGCAGCAAAAAAGAATTCACCTTAGAGTGAACAGTGCAGCTCTTAATACATCATATACATGTGGTGGGTTAAGGTTTCACTGCTGCAAAAGGTGAAATACCTTATTTTTGTGCAGTTTTTCAAATGGGGATTCCATCAGGCAGAATGAATTTATGCAATGGTTGCTTCTATTCATCTACAGGCAGCTTCACTGCCTGGGTGCCTGAAATGAGATACAATTTTGAGATGCCCAAATAGCCACTAGATAATACTTTTTTAAAAAAAACTAAGTTATATGCAAAACAAAGCCCCTGTAATTTTCCTAGTATTCATATTTGCTTCCAGTATGCTACACAGTTATGGTGTATTAAATAACAGGAATAATTTGAATGAATGTAGTATTAGAAAATCAGCTTACATAAGGTGCTTTGGGTTCTGGACTTTATAAAGTTGACCAGTTGGAATACAAGAAGTGACAGCTTTTAATCATCAGCAGAGTACACAGCCCCATTCAGAGTGCTGAACAGCCAGTTAGCACTGCTGCAGTTCTGGGCTGTGTTGTCAGAGCCCTTAGAAGCTGATTTTGATGCAGCTATCCTCTTTTAAAACTAAGTGGCAACAAACTTAAATAAAATTCAGTGTCAAGGTGACTGAGAGTTGCTATGTATATATATTAATTTTTTTAACTGAGCCATGGAAACCAAATTAAAAAATAAAATTTCAGTTTCTTGTAGAGCACGCAAGAAAATATTTTCATTCAGTTTAAAAGTGAATGTAAGTTGCAGATTCTTTTCATATGAAATATTTCAACTCAGTGGATCTAACAAGGGTTAGTGGGACCTTCAGAAGGCTGAAGTTGTGATGCTGATGTTCAGAGCAGCTGGGACTTGGCAGATTTACACAGTAGACACACTTCATCCCACTGTTTTTAGTTAAAGTATTTAGTTCATTTATTCTGTTTAACTCTAGGGGGTTTTGTCCCCAGTACGTACAGACACTTAAACTGGAGGGCAACAAGTCAGATAATAGTGATTTGAGGGGGAAATTGTTTATGAAACTTATATGTTCCTTTTTTTTATATAAAGATCATCAGATCATGAAGACTAATTTAAAACTTTCTGCTAAGGCCTTTTTATTATTTGAGAAAATAAAAGATTACAAGGCAGTTTTATGGTAAAATCGTTTTTCTAGGTAATTTCTTTAAATCATAGGTACCACATTTGCACCTCTTACAAAATAGCAAGTGCCCAGATTTCTGCATTTCAAGCATTTTGGAGCTGCTCAAGTTCCAGGTAAGGAATGTCTGTACTTCTGGTTTATGTAAATCAGCATCACTCCAGTAAAGAAGAAAGATTCTCGCCAGTCAAAATTAATGCAAATTATGCCAATGCTAGGCATTGCAGACTGAATTTATTCCAGGAAAAGAGTGTCAAAGGTGCATGGACTGTGCTGGAATTACTCTGTAAATGAGCTGGCACGGTGAGCTGGCAGGGTGGAAACAGCAGCTCTTATCTTCCCCCACTGTTTGTCAGCTCAGGGCTCGTGGCAGGGAACACTGCTGAAATTTGGCAGCACGGAAACATTCCCCACAGATATTTTGGTGCCAGTTGCAAAGACTGACAGGAGGCACAGATGGTCCTTTTCCTGGAAACTATAATATAATGCTGTTTCCTATTAGAAACGTCGGTGAAAGCTGACCCAGTGACTTATCAGCAAGACATCACGTTGGTTGTGTAGGAAACTGTTGTGGAACAGACTCTGACTGCAGGGACCAGGTTTCCAGTAAATGCAGAAATATTGACATAGTCCTGTATCAGATAACATATACAGGAATTAGTATGAAAATGGTTTGAGTTTTAGAGTTTGAAGGGAAAAATCGTCCCTCAGCAGATTTTCACTAAAGCTGAAATGACTTCAAAATTTGTCACATCCGTTGGAGATAAACATATCTTTCTGTTAATTGTCAGCAAGCCCGAGACATCTTGTTCCTGACACTCCTGTGGCTTTTCGTTTCCACTGCTTGGTGAAGGAAATGGCATTTTCTAGCTGCCTCCTGGATGAACTTGAACAATTACTGATTACATCTTATTCCATTTATAATGTCTGAAAAAAGTCTTTTAACTTTACATTCTAGGGGGTCCAAGTATAATATTAATGCTGATCTAAGGTTATTATTAGACTGCAAGATTTGGAGAAGGGGCTTGCAATTAATTAAGAGGCATCTTACAGACATGAATGGGCTCTGACTTATCCATGTACTGCTTGTCATGTGTCACTCCTCACTCTACTTTATCAGTGACAGGGTTTTTTACCCCTTAGTCATCAAAATTTTCTCCCAATAAACTTGATTTCTTATAGGGCTCCCCATTGCGGCCATATGTATATATGAAACCTGAAAAAGCCAGGAATAACCTTTAGCACTTTCTGTTCTGGGATGTTGGCAAAGAGTTTGACAGGTTTAAGTATTTGATGATTTGATTTGAGTCCTTGGCCATCCTTTCACAGGTCTGTGGGTGTGGATACTTCCTTAGATACTCCTAAGGGGTGTTGTTTTTCCAGCCCAGTATGAGGCTGGGAAAATGTTTCCAAGGGCAGAAAAACCCAAATAGTACTAGGGGAAGAAATGAGCAAAGGAGTCTGAGAGCTCTGTGAACCAGGACTCTTTAAACCTAAAGCTTCCCACTTCAAAAAACATGTAGCCACCTGTTACCCACATTGTGTCTATTCCACGGTACTTTGAAAAGCCGTGGTTAGGATTTGTACAAATTCCTGGGACTACAGCCAAGTAAATGGCATGGAAATAAATACTACTGCTTACTAATTGCAGTGTATTGATTCACATGCTGCACAGCAATCACTTCTTTAAAAAATGTTAACAGATTTTTTGTAGAGATTTTTTAGTGTCCTTGGTAGGTAACACGCTGCTTTAAAAGTCTTGCACACCCCAGGAAGCCAGCACGACTTCTGTAGCAGATTTGTTACTGCAGGAGCCTCGATATATAAAATTATATTGGGTTTGCATGGCAAGGTGTTCAGTTTTACTTCTCATTACCCTACTCTAATTTGATTGGTAATAAATTAAATTAATTTTTCTGTAAATTGAGTCCATTCTGCTCAGGATGGTAATGGGTGAGTGATCTCTCCCTGTCCTTCTCTTGACCCATGAGCCTTTAGTTATGTTTTCTCTCCCTTGTCCAGCTGACAAGGGGAGCAACAGAGCAGCTTTGGTGGGCACCTGGTGTCCAGCCAGGGTCAGCCCTCCTCAAAAATAAATATATAATCTGCTTCCTCCTGTGCTAATGAGTGGAAGCCTGAGGAGTAATTAGTTTGTCACAGAGCCGGTTTCTTAGTAATGATTGATAAATGGATGTTTTTACAGAGCCCACACAGGCACTGGGTGCTTATGAACAGTAAAGCACAGTTTGCAGGGAGGTCACTGGAGCCTGCTAGTCTGTCCTCAATTAAATGAGCCATACTTATTGTAGCTGTTGTGGAAAATATGCAGAATATTCTGATAATCTCTTGTCTGATGTTCAGAGCCTGCACACGCGAGTTCAAATGAATCACTCTGAAGTGTAGATCACAAACATTGATGTCCACATGAATCACTTTGTCCAGACACTTGATTAACTTTTTTGCATCATTTCAGAATCAGTCCAGCTTCTGTAAGAAATCCATGGAATTCTGCTTGGACTGAAGTGATTGGGCCAATCAGACACGTGAAGGATGTGATGCCCGCATGACAAATAGGGTGCTGCCTTTTGTGCTGCTTTAGCATTTGTATAAGAACAACATAAAGTTCAGCTGACAGAGCCCTAAGGGAGAGTAGGTGTTCTGCTACATACAGTAGAAAACAGATTTGCAAATATCACGGTGATTAGTGTAGTTAAAAATGCTTAGGGAGGCTCAAAAGGCCAGCAGTTGTTCTGCTTATTCAAAGCTTCTGCTGAAAGCAGTTAGGAAATTTTTGGTGCTTTGTAGTTTGCCTTTGGCTTAGCTTCTTTTATAATATAAATGAAAATGCAATTTAATTGTGATTAATTAGTTAATTAGTTACTGATGTGTCTTTTTATCTGCTTTGCAGTAGTATTTCACAGTATAGTTTGCTGTGTGTTTATTACTATGCTACAAATAAAAGATTCACAAAGATCTCACTTTCATTGAGAACTTTTTTCTCTATTAAAGACTAACTGGTTTAACTTTTGATCAATTCCTCTGCTATACTTCTGCTCTAGTACAGCTTCTAGATTTAATATACAGGAATATTTAGATCTTGTATATTCAGAGAGATTAATAAAAACAGTAAAAGCACATAGTCATTACATAAACAGTAAGTGAGAAATCCAGCCTAATGTGCATGAAAATTGATATGCATAAGAAAAGCTACTGAACCTTTCTTTTGGCCAACCAGATAAAAGTGGGAGCATGACAAATTCGAACAATAATGTTTTTCCTGAAGAACTGTTACCTAAACCCCAAACATTGCTTTCTAACGATGGCACTATTCATTCACTGATCCGAGGTTTATATGCATTAGTGCAAAGTGTTTCTAGGCTCTTAAAAAAAAAAAAAAAGAAATCTAAAAGGAGAAGTGCTAAAAACCTCACCTGGTAGGCTCTGCCTTGCTGTCCCAGAAACATTTTGGCCCCTCAAGTCGGACCCTTTCCCAGGAGAGCTCAGCAGTCCCTCATTTCTCTGGCAGGAGTGAGCAATGGGAGAGCGGGGGAAGCGATGCCGAGGTTGCGGCGCTGCCCTCGGCGGTGGCACCGGGCTCTGGGCACATGTGACTGCCCCGCACATCCGCGCACATAATCCCTTAAGCCTCGGCCGCACGCAAAACAAGGGCCTGATCCTGCCAGAGGGACGGCCCTGTGCCCCCTGTCCCTGGTCGGGAAAGGGGTTTGGAGAGGTCTTTTTTTTTTTTTCTTTTTTCTTTTTTTTTTTTTTTTTCCGGAAAGGTCAAAGCGAGAGGGGCTTTGGTGGAGCAAAAGTTTTTTACCACGGGAGTAGCTGTTCTGCATAGCCGTGCGTGTTTAACAGGGTAACAGAGCCAGAGCAAAATAAGCCAAGATGGCAAAAATATTCTGTTAGTAATTTCTGATTTTCTTTAGAGCTCCTCATCACAGCTGTGTTTGCCAGGAGTCATATCCCTTCCCACCTCTGAAGCACAACACTTGGCCTCTGGAGAGTTTAGACAGTAACCAGCATTAGGCTGAAAAAGAGCCAATGTGTGCTTTAAAAAGTACTTTACTGTAAACCTCAGAATTCTTTTAAGCATTCAGAAAGAACATTTTAATTGGGAGGGAAAAAAAAACATGTAAGGAAAATGCTACTGCTCTGTCTTCTCAGTTTAATGAGATGGTAGGTAAATGTAAATTCTTTCCATTTGAATAGAAAGTGTGTAATATCATGATTCTCTCTACTTAGCTTGAATACAAATAGTCCTTAAATAATTTGCCTTATTTTTAAACTGTAATGTAAAATTAATTTATGTGTTTTCCTTCCTCTCCAAAGCAGTAAAGTTTAATATATGATTTTACTTATTGACCAAAAAGGAGTTGACCCATAAAATGAAAGAAGAATTTGTCATTCATGTTAGCATGTGTGGTTTTTTTTAATGTATGAAATATAAATGTATTTTCTTATTTTATACCATTAGTAGCTTATTTTTGTTCTTACAGTATCTTAGAGGCTAAGTACCATAGGACTGTAAGACAGACTCTAAGACACCTGAGAACTTTTTGGGTGTCAGTATTTATGATCTAAGTATTTGCTTAGTTCAGTTATTTTTTTTGTTCCTTTTGGCTAAGCTTCTATTGTTCATATTAAAGTTAAAGCCCCCCCCCCCAGTCTCTATTTGCAACCTCTATAACACAGAGGCTCTGTTTGTAGGTCCCAAGTTAGTATTTTCCATTAGATTCTCTATTGTTGGAGACTGGTCAAATTATTAAATAAACAAGTACCTCTTTAATCTCAGAAGTAACATTTCTTTGAGGAGACAATGGGGGGTAGCCCAGGATTATGCTTTTTCCTTTTTTTTTTTTTTTATGGTTTATAGTATTTCGTACTTATCACTCGTTTGGCTAAGCTGTTATGTATGGTTTGCATTTTGAAACACAGAGGAAAAAAAACCCAAACTGTGTTGATTTACATTTGATAAAATACCAGTGACAGTTGGGTATGGAGTTGAAGGTGAGGTGTGCTTTCCTTTTGAAATTCAGACCTCATAAACTTTAGCGTATGGGCTTTTTGCAGGAGAAGAATGCAGGGACTGGGAGATGGAATAGCACTCCTTCTGTCTCCAGGGAGAGCAGAAGGTAATAATGTGGCTCCTTCAAGTCTGCTGCTCTCTGGGTTTTATAGAGGCAACTGCTTGTTCTTATAGGCCCCACCAGTCCATCACTTATTTCAGTTTGCAGTGCCCACCACCTAATACTTTTTCCATTATCCTGGTTGGATTTGTCTAGCAGGCTTTCCTGAGGTTTGTTTGAGTGTAGAGATACATAATCCCCGACACAATTATGCTGTGTAACTATTGCTTGTAGTGACAAGTGGTAGTTGATCATCTGTAGAAACCTGGGGTAGTTGTGGGGCAGAGGAGACTGTTGTGCTTTGACTGTAAAGGTCCAACTTTTAACAATATCCGTATCTGTAGAACTTGCCCAGGTATTTCTTGTGTTTTCCTTTCTTCCCAAAGCAGTAAAGTTTAATATATGCTTTTACCTATCAACTGAAAAGGAGATTAACCCTAAAATGAATGAAGAATCTGTGGACAGACCTATGGATGTGGCTTTGTGCTGAGACTGGGTCCTGGCCAGGCAGCTGCAAGGGAACTGGGGGAAATGGCAAACAGACTTGTTTGAGGTTCACTTTAGTGACTTATTTTTTAACTCTGCCCCACTGCAAAGTCAGCAAGCACCAGCCTCAGTGAAGGTGGAGCCTCTTCTGTGATCTGTCAGGAAAATTAGCCCAAACTTAAAACACCTTTAAACACAAGCCAGATACTTTTGCTGTGCATGTGGTAGAAATTCAGCAGGATAGGACTCTGGTATGAGCATGACACACACACAGAACCTAATGCACTTTTTCTTTGCCACCACTAAGCAGCAGGGATCACTGAAGCCTTGGGGGTCTCTTCACCTGTTCAATTTGTTGCAGTCTGCTGTTGCTATTGGCTTGATTAATGCACTGAATTAAATACGACAGTTCCCTCTCCATCTTCCCCCAAACATGGTTCTCATTGCTGATGGTTCTGCAAAGTTAATGCACAACCTTAAAGTTCATAATTACAAGTAACTTCGTTAATATGAAAGCGGGATGTGAGCAGTGCAGGTTTTTGTTTACAGAATGATCTGTAGTGGTTCAGATGATGAAATCACCCTGACACACTGCTACATCTGATATGAACTCACAGACAATTCTAGTCATATTTTTTATTTACAGAAGCTAAATATGACAAAAATTAAGTTCTGCTCAATTTTGTTTGGCAGTATAATGACTTTCAGAAGTTCACCTTTCAGGAGTGCTCTAAGCAGTAACTTGGATTAAGGCAGGGTTAGTGATTCAGGTTGATCAAACAAATCACAGCGTTAAAGTGAAAGTAGTTATTTAGGACTGTGGTTGCCAGAGTATTATTTTTATGAGCTAAAGTGGTTTTGTTGAAGCATCAATACAACATTAGTGAATTAGTGGGTGTGTTTGAGCCCTTTATACGCATGTGTAATGTGTCTATAAAGAGCAGTTATTCATATAAAGGATTATCAGAAATATTTCTTGGTAATACTTTTATCTTAAGCTAGTACCTTCAAAGGAACACAAACAGTTGGTGGCACCTGATAAAGAGACTGTGGTGTAGGCAAAAATCTCCTTCCTCATATGGAATGAGGCCAGTCCCCACAAACACTTCTTCTTATTTTCTAGTACTGTTGTTTTAAGTGTAAAGCAAGGTGTAATATTAATGGGATTCATTCAGGACTGTTTATTTCTGTTTTATCTTAGTGTGAATATTCAGCAAGTTCATATTTAGTCATAACAAGTCTGAAAAGATGTAAAAAATTGAAATTGAATATGCAAATCAGTTGAAGCAAGCAAGACTTATTTGCAAATTTTAGATTAGTTGCTTTGGAACTGCCTTTTAAATGGGCACAGCTTTTGAGTCCCTTTCATTTTTCATCTGCTACAATATTGCAGGTTGTGAGAACTTTGATGGAAAACTTTAAAAAGGCGACCACAATTGTCCCAGTGCTGCAACCCCCATTAATCATACCTTCATTCTGCAGAACCAGCATCTCTGGTTTGAGAAATTCACCCAGCTCTCCCTAAGGGCCCTTCCAAAGGAGCTCTGCTGGCACTCGCTGCAGCACCTGGATGCACCATGGCCCTGGCACAGCCTCCCTTCTGGGGAGGGCTGGGTGTCCAGGTGGGACCACAAAGCTCAGGGCCATTGCAGGGCACTCAGGCTGCTGAGACAGGTCAATGTTCCCCTCCTTGTGCCCCCTCCCTCATGACAGGGGTGGGAACCTCCTCCCTTGCAGCTCCTTCCTCTGCTGACGTGATTCGGGATCCTCGTGTGGTTTTGGGGAAAATCCCTCGGACCTGCTAACCCAGCTAATTCAGAGGAGCTTTCCCAAAGTAAGCTTTACCGAGCTTGTGGTTCATGTCAGTAGGGTGCCTTTTATTTATTTATTTTGAAAAGACCATGATTCTGTTTCAAAATACAGTTCTGTGCTAAAAACATTGGAAGAAACCTGACAGTTGCATACAAATAGAAGTGATATTAATCAACAAGGTAAGAATATTGGTGTCTTTTCTAGTCAGTAGGCTTGTTAACTTGGGCTCCTTTATATTTGACCCTGATCTGTATGGCCAAGCTGCTGAAATTCCATTAGGTCATTGCCTGTGTGGATGTATTAGAGACATTTTCTGCTGTGTCTGTGTGCATCTTTTGTCTCTGCATACCTTGGATAATTTTATTAGCTACTGTTTGAAAATGTCATTAGACATCAAATCAGTTTATTTAGCTATTGTGAGCTAATCCAAACATACAGAATATAATACACAGCTCCTGACTTTTTCCTGTTACCAGCAGCTCTTTCCTTTGCAGACCTCAGGTGGCGGGGATGGAGGAAGGGCTTTAACCTTGTGGGTATATTTTAGGAAGGCTACAGGACAGGCTGAAGGCACTCCAGCTCCCTTGGCAGCATAGGAGAAACAGGAGAGGAAACAGATGTATAAGAAGAGGAAAAAAGTCCAGGGCATTCCTGTTCTCCTTAATAAATGCTTAGGTGCAGTCTCCCCACCTTTCAACCCTTTAAAGAAGTTGGAAAGCAGTGAGTTTGCCTGCTCAAGGCTGTGGCTAATGGGCAGGATTTCACAGCCAGCTGACCATGAAGCACTACCAGCTTCTGAGTCCACTTGACTGAACATTACTTCTTGAAATCTTCCAGATTTTGGGGAAACTTCTTGCACAAAAAGATGAGATTGCATGTTTGTAGAACTGTTTCTTCTAAAGGATATGGAGAATTGAAATGGAGTTAAAACACCATTTCCTCCAGCTGACACTTTTGATCTGTGCTCATATGAAAATACAATTTATTCATAAATCTCTACCCCAAGAGGTATTTTGATAGCATAAATCTATTGTATTTGTTTTTAGTAGCAAATGTTAAAGGGAAGAAAAAAAACAGAGGAAGAATGCAATAAAAATGTTGACCTCAGTTGGACTACTTGTACTATGAGAAAATGAGATAATTATGGCTATAAAATCCTGTGCCCAAAGAATGAAAATAAACAACAGACAGAGCCAGTACAGTAGGACAGATTCACTGAAATATTTTCTCCATAATAATTCTTAATAATGTGGACTTTTTTTTTTTTTAGTAAAGGACTAAAACTGTCCTGGAAAGTGTTTGGCAGCAGTGCAAGAGGATGGTTTATAAACATTTCACACCAGGAAAATATTTGGAAACAAGTAATGTGGTGTTTTGCCATTCCTATTGTAAGCAGTAATAGATGCATTTTTTGTTGCATTAGAGCCATCTGGCAGGTTAGTGGTCCATTTATCTGTTACCAGACAATCATTCCATGTAATTTTAGGCCAAATCTTCTTTTGAGGAAAAAAAAGTGATTAGAGTAAAGCATATCAGAGCAAAGGGTTAAAGCATCAGTTAAATACAGCACAATAACACTGGAAATAACGTTGCATCTAGTATCTAGATTTTTAAAAGAATTTTCCTTTAAGCAATAGCTAAATGGTTTCTTTAGATTGTTCATGTGTTGCACGAACCATATCAGACCAGTCTGTAAAGTTCAGCATTTTCTCCAGTGTCTGAAATCCTACTACAAAAGAGTCCTTGCGTCTGAGAGTCTGACACCAAGTAGAAATAAAAGGCTGAAATAATAACACCACTAAATTGGTTTAATTAATTGTATGTTTCTGTACTTAAGCTTTTGAAGGGTGGAAAGTATTGCTTTAAAGACTACCTACAAAACTGGTGAATGAGCAGCCACTCAGGGTGCCACTTCAAAGAGAAACACCCAAAAGAGCAACAGAAGGGAAGCTGCTTTTGAATTCTCTCAGTTCCTCCTGGCAGCCCAAGGCTCACAAAGCCAGAAATGGTTATTTTCTTTTGTGTTTGTTAGTTACATAACCAGCTCCCGGCAAATAAAGCTGGAGGTGGAGCAGCTGTACAAAGATCCACTTCATAACCCGTGCCTACCATAGCTGCCAAAAGAATCTCACCTGAATTTAGGATTTTTTCCTTCCTGGCTGAGGGAGATTCCTTACACTGCCTGCAGACAGCCTGATAAAGTTCAGGAGGCAGACGCAGCTCTTGGTTGCGCTGGTGGATATTTTGAGATTCGTGCCTTTGCATTTACTCCAGATTTATCCCTTATTGCTGAAGCTGTCAAACAGATCTTGGTTTCCACCGTTTTTTATTTTTCAGATTTCTCTGTTTGCAGTACTGCTGTAGTTAATACTAAAGAAGTAGAAAAAAGTATCAGAAAATGGAAACCTGGATTTTACAAGAGTGCTCAGTCTTTCCTTTAGGATCAGTTGGAGCACCAAGAATTGTGCTTTCACGTTAATCATCCTGTGCCATCTTGAAACTTTGCAGCCGTGTTGTAGCTTCCATAAAGCAGCATCCAGGATGCAGGCTGGTGTTTATTGCTGGAGATGACAGCCCTGGCTTTGTTCTGGCAGTTGTGCTCTTTGCCTCCCCATCCATGTCCTCCATCCTCCCGCCACCCTCTGCACACCGTGAGCTGACCGTGAGCTGGCTGATCACTGTCTCTGTCTCCCTCATTATTTCCTTCCCACAGCTCCATAATGGCCTGGTCTTGGCTGTGGGACTTCAGTTTGTGATTTACTGGTTATAAAATTCCGGGATTATGTGTGTGCTCTTTCATTGTCTTCAGGTGTCAGCTGTAACACCACTGCAGGATGTTACAGTGCCATCATTAAAAGGATGATTAGGAGACCAGGCTGAGAGTAGCTACTGCTGATGATATAACAGGTAAAAAGGATCGAGAGAATTTATGCATCTGGCAGTTCTAACCAATTTTTACACTTAACTTTATGTGAAATTAGACCTGGAAAGGAGGGACTTGTAATAAGTATGAAATTCTAAAATGTTATCCATGCCCAACTCCTACAAACTTTATTATCATTACCTCTGTGTGAATTAGAAGTCAGTTCATGTGCTCCAGAGCAGCAAATATTGTCAGACAATGTGTAATGGAAATTTATAAGAGCCAATATTTAACATCTTGAAATGAGAAGCATGCAGGATAACTTTTGAAATCACTCGAATTCAGTATATATTACAACAAAATATGAAGGTAAATATTAAGGTTTTTTCATCAGATGGCTTTAAATTAATCTTTGCATTTCCTTTAAAAAAAGAAAATTAAGAACCTTTGAGTAATGGAGGGACAGAGTGCTCCTCATATTGCTTGCACCCTTAAGTATGGCACAGAGAGAAAAATTACTTAGAAATAATTCTATTTCTGTGTCTAAACTCTAGTTATTTGAGTCCAGAATGCTTTTAAATTGCCTGGTTTAGGCCTTGATACTGCAAATTAACTTTGGGTAGTTAGATGCATATAGAGAGGCAGAACAAAATCCCACTGAAATCAATAGGTCTCGTGTGGCCTGGGGTTCTGTCTCATAGGGCTGTTTGCAGGGGGGTTGTTTATTTTTAAGGTGTTTCAAAATACTTTTCCCAGCTAAGTATGTGACGTTCCACAAATGACAGACGAGTAGTAGCAAACTTCAAGCCCTCTTACAAAGTAGCTTTCCTCGGCTTTGTTTAGGGAGATCTCTTTGATTCTGCTTGTATTTAAAGTGCTCTGCTGGGTAACCGTGGAACATCCATCTGCTTAAACCAAATTCAAAGAGTATCACGAACTGACACCTGCTTAGGTCTTTAATTAAAAGTGGTTTAATCTCTAACAATCTCTACATACATAAGCAGAAAGTAGCTGCGTTTCATGTGCACTTTGAACTGCCATTCATTTAGAAATCAAAGATTTGTAAATGAAACACAGACATGATGATGTTTGACTGGAATCTCTTCTTGTTGGCATAGCCTAGTTTTCCTGATGCTGTCAGCCCCCGGGAATACATTCTTATTAAAAATTGTGTATAGAGGGGGAAAATACAAAAAGAAGCCTATCTTAAAAAAAAGTGTATCAACTCTATAAAAAATGTATTTAAAATAGGCAGATATATACAGTGGGACATGTGGTGGAGAATTGTTCCTCCTTGAAAGGGTCAGCAGAAGGAATACTGTTTGTATTTCCAGATGTGTGGAACCAATAGAAAGAGATTTATTTTCTCTATTTTTCCCAACTATGTGAATTTTTCTGCCCTAAGATGTCCTAAAATTAAAGACTGATCTTAGTTTAGTTAATGTTCATTCATGATAGTTCTTTTTCTCAAATCTCTCATCTTTCCTCCTCCAAAATGAGCGTGGTCTCATCTGACAGGGAGACTCAAACTGCATTAGGGAACGATGAACACAGTCCTTAATTTGTAACAGGAAGGAAGCTGACAGGGAGAGAGAGAATTAAGGTTTATAGTAATTGAGTATGAAGAGGACATGCAGCAGGAAGGATGTTGGGGCAAGCTGGAGACAGAAAGCTCCATGGTCATAAGTGGAGAGGAGTAAATTGGAAAGGAGACATGGATAATGCAGGAGGGCCTGGCATGGCTGTGGATGGGAAGGTGGCACGTGTACCAAGCCAGTGGGGTGGGACAGAGGGATGTGAGGGAATCCCTAGTACATGCAGTGAGCTGAGAAGTGAGTAACCCTTTTGACCTGCTCATCTTTTCTACCTTGAACCACTGCAGTGTCTGTGTTATGTATGTGTTGAGTTTGTGCCCAGAAAGGAGATGAACATTCCTTGAAAACATTTCAGAGCTGATCTTTTGAGAGTACAGGGTTAAAGGCATTTGCTTTTGATTTACTTTTGACCTCCTGCAGAGCTCACCAAGCTTGTTTTGGGTAAGACAGGACGGCACAAAGAATTCTGGGTTGATTTTAATATGGGTAGTTTTAGGATGGAGACTTAAATTCTGAAATGTTAGGTGTCTGGTTTTTGCTTTGTTTAGATTTTTAGAAACTTTCTTTTCCCCTTTTACTAAGGTTTGTTTATATTGCTAATTTTAAAATATTTGGGATATTGTCTGGGTCACAGTCACCTGTTGTTTGTAAGTACATTTGTGTTTTCTGGTACCAGTTTATACCATGATACAAAGAATCCAATGTGACAATCAAAAGGTCACGATGCTTCACCTTAAGTGTCTGGCCAATGGGATCAGACTTTTTTAGTTGAATGTCTTGGGGGTGAATACTTTGGAGGAGTCTTTCCTATGCTAGCTCTAGGTTTTGGGGTAACAGACCTTTTATCTTTTTAACAATGGCCCCTAAAAGGATGGAGCTGCGTACATGTAATGGTTTTGTGATCAGCCTTCAGTGAGGAATTTAAACTAAAAGCTTGTCTTACTGTAGCTGATATCTTACTCAATATATCCTTTCTGGTTTTATACATAGTCTCTAAGATTAGTGTGGTTGAGTATATTGAAAGTAATAAAAAACAGACACAGAAAAATTGTTGCATGTTTTTTAAAAAAAAAAATCATAAAATGAAAGAGGAAGTGCATCATTTATTATAACACCATGTAGTCTAATGAAAAACATACTGCAGGCTGGAAATTTGTTAAGAGCTGCACTCAAAAAGTTTCCACTCCCAAAAAAATGCCTTGGGGCCTCCGGCTGTAAGCCTGTGGCTAAAGAGGCCCTGTGGTAAACTGACATAAAAAATAAGTACTCCATAAACAGTCAGCTCCTGTTTCACAATAGTTGGAAAGAAGTTTTAAAAAAGTGTTACCTATTGATGCTGACTGTACTTTATCAAAGTAAAAGGGGGGCCATGCATTTATGTGCATTAACTAGAATGTTAAATTGGGAATTGAACGCTGGGGAGAGGGACACTGGGCAACAAAATGTTATGTTCACTGTACATAGGAGAACATGAAAAAGATGAGGAGACTTGCTGAGAGCAACAGAACAGCACTTGGCACTGGCAGAGCTGGTATTAATATTAAATAATTCCTGGCTTCTCATCCCTTGCTCATTAACTAGACTGGGGCAAACAAGTTCCCTGCTCCCCCACACTGAGCAGGTGCCACCCCTTGCACCCGAGCACATTCTTCAGGCTGTGTGCAAATACACCCTCAGAGCATTGGTGGTGTTTGCCACCCTCAGAGCATTGGTGGTGTTTGCACCATCAGGGCTCAGATGAATGGAACTGGCCACTTAGAGGAGACCAAGTTTTGTGTCTCTCCTTTTAATCTGTTTGGCTTTCTTAAAGGTGCCCCTTCCCTGCCGAGCCAGCCCAGGCTGACCAACAAGGGGTTGGCTTTGCCTTTCTCCTTCTCCTTCATCAGCCCTTGTCAACATAGGAAAGTCATTCCTGTGGGCTTTCAGGCAGGTTTAAGTGTTGTGATGCTCTCCTGGTGGGGAGAGCTTTACAGCCTCCATTCCTTCTTCACGTGGATTGGGAAGCAGTTTGCAGAAGCAATGCAAATTAAACCTTCTGATATTCCTCCAGTCTGTTTCTGCAGAGGTTTCCCTGCCTGGCAAGGAGCCCTGGAGTGCCTCAAGATCACGGGACACTTCCATGGAGCTCAGATTTCACAAACTTAGAAAGATGTAGTGAATTGGATGTACCTTTGTATGAGACTACTTAGGTGGCTGGTTTGTGATCTTTGAGAAGGACAATCTGAGACATAATATTACTTGTCTTAGTTAAGTCTTCAGTGAGGACTTGGTAATCCAGTACACCTTTTTACAGGAGTAAATAGAAGGTCTAGAAGTCCCAATTTTGGTAAATATTTTCACAGTTGTACCTTGGTTAAATAAATAATAGTCACACTGTATTGCTACAGCTCTACTTACATGAGGTGCAGTCCAGCAGAATGTCAGTCTGAGATGGAGCCACTGGAAGGAGAAAGGAAAAAAATAGAAGGTGAGACAGTTATTTGTAGGTGGTTGAAAGAAAGGAAAATTTAATCAACTCTGATAAATATAGCTCACTTTCATTTTTTTGCCTTGTATCTCCCTGTACCATGCTCTGTGTAGCATTTGAAATATGCAGTGTTTTCATCCAGTGATTAGAAAATCTGTAATGTAATTAATTGTTCATGATGTTTGATGTTGTAGCATCTCACAGTGGGGTTGATGGTTTTATTTACACTTGTGAGGTGAATTAAGGATCTTTAATAAAAGCTGTAGATTGATCTAAAAATAGAACCATAACTTCCTTCTCCTCATTGAAAATATCACACTTGGTGGGTTAAAATTGACATGTAACAGTCCTGATACGAAATATTTTTCATGTAATATGATACTATGATAAATGTCAGTTTGGTTTGTTACTATAAAAAGTGGTGGGTTTGGCACCACAGTAATTCACTTTGGTTACAATGTGTCTGCTCCTTTGCACACTGTGGGGAAAAAAATATAGAGAAGTATATTTTATTAAATTACAAGTGTAATATATCTGTCCACTCAAAATTTGTAACCAGTATTTCAGTATGGACATGTAACTTATCTAAAGGAGAAGAAAGTAACTAAAGTACTGATTTCCCTATGCATTGCAGTAGAAAAGAAATGTATACACACATAAGGCATTAAAGAGGTTTTAGGTTAATGTTTGAACAGTAATATTTGGAGAGAAAGACAATCTTTAAGAGTAGATGAGTTTTGCCCTAAAAAAAAAAAGATTAACAAGTTTAATTTATGACTGAATTTTGAGGTAAGTAGAATACTTTATCTGGGAAAAAATGGTTGAAGATAGCTGCCTGTGCCACTTCATTCTTTTTTATATTAAAGTTTTATCGAGAGGTGCAAAACACTGTTCTGTTAAAGATCTGAGATCATTCTGATGCACATTTTTCCTTCCCCTTTTCTCTTCCACTAGCACTGGTTATGGTTGTTATCACCACGTGTTTCAGGCAGAGCTCCCCTGCTCTGCTTGGCCTCTCTCTGCCCTCTGTTTCACATCTTGTGGTTGGCATTTAAGGACCCAAGAAAAACAACCAGTGCAACCAGTATTTCCCTTGCAATTTTAGTTTCATACTTTGATGGAGAACAGTAAATAGAAGGACAAACTGTTACTATTATTGTGTGGTCTCGATCTTAAGAGAAAGAGATTTCCATGGCTAACGTGTATTTGTGGTGTGTCACACAGGTGGAAATCGCCAAACACCAACTCTAGTGGTCTTAAAAGTGATAGTGGCTGTTTGGTGACAGTCTCTGGCTGGCCTCTCTTCTCAAGAACAAAAATAAATGTGCCAGAAATCCATGCAGAGAAAGAAAATAACAGCTCTTCTGTTTATACTTTCATACAAATTTAAGTCGTGTTCAGAGATGTAGTGAGACAGCTGGTCCGTGCTTTAGAGCAGAAAATGGCTGGGGAGAGCTTTTCCTGGCTGGTACCTCTCACTGCTGAAGTCCCACCTGTGGAACAGCTGTAATACATCTGGAGCTCTGGGAGCTCCAGCCGTGGAAGGACAGGCTGTAGGAGGTGGCTTCCCCTCAGTAATGCAGCCCTTCAGCGCTTTAGTTGTGTCCTGTGGACTCATCTCCACATGTGTATGGATATGATTAGAATTAGACATGTGAACTGTTGAATTCAGCTGGCAGAGTTGCACAAGTTTATTTATATGCCTGCCTGGCAAGGTGCATTGCTGAGATCTGCATTCCAAGGGCCACTGTTGTGTGCTCATGGAGCTCTTAGGGCTGGGTTGGGGAAACGTTCTGTGGTCACCACAGTGGTCACCCAGCAGGCACCAAAGAGAAGCTTTTTTACTGCTGACCTACTCCAGCTTCCCAAGGATAACATGTATCTTGTTGCCTTCCTCCTTAGTGACTCAGTAGCCCTTCTGGATTGATTTTCTTGCTTTCTGATCCTTGTTGTTGAAGTACAACTTGTTTTATGTAGTAAACAATGTTTCAGGATTGATTAAATCACAACATGAATCATAATGGAAATGCTGAGCTATACACATCTATAAGACTGTGGAGGTGAATAACAAGTTCTGTAGTGACAGACTTAAAGTAGGTTTGCAGTTTTGCTGGGAGCTGAACTCACTGGTTTTTGTTTTAATGTAGGCAACTTGAGTGGAATAAAATGCTGGTTAATCAGTTTGAAATGAAGTTGTGGCATGGACAGAATGAGCATAGTATTTCTAGATAGCTGAAAGAATGGGGTATGATTTCAAAGGTCATTTGTAATTATAATTTTATTCATGAGGCCTGTGTTTTATATTCTAACAAATGTAGTTCATCTATTGTATTAATCACATAGAATTCTGAATCACATAAAACGTTGCAGTGCTATAATTAAGAAAAATGAAAGCGATAAGGAGTAGCAGCTGTGTAGCTAATGAAGGAGTTAATTTCAACGTGTGTTTTAGACCATTAAGTACTACAAAGCAAAAGGGTTGCTTTGCCAGCACAAACCAAAGGAAGGCAGTTAACCACCACTCCCTTCCCCAGCCAGCATCCCTGGGAATAACGTGGAGCTCCGGCTTTAGTTCAGGCAGGAGCGTGCACAAGAAATGTGGAAGAAGATATAAATCATTAGTGCAGATTGTCATTTAGCATGGAAAATCTTTCGTATTCTGCACGTGAATATGAATTTTTCTGTAAGAAAATGTTTTTATCCGTTCAGGTTGGAGTACTTTTATAAAGTTACTTAACAGTTCGGGAGCCAAGAGCTCAGGCCTTTTTTTCTGTCAGGACTCTCCAGAGGCTGGGATCTGCAGGCCATCCAATACATCACTGTTCACTCTGTGCTTTTCTCTCTCTCATTTTTTTTTTTAACAAGTCTGAAACGTTTTCCTTGTGCGGTTTCGCAACCCTGTATTTTTTTTGTTGCCAAACAGCATGAGTCCTATCACTAGATCAAATTTAGAATTCACTGCTTCCAACAATTGTCTAATGGATCCACATGTTTACACAGCATGACACTGGCATCCAGATAGTGTCGTGAAAGTCTCGGACCAGTATTACTGTTTCATGCTTCCTCCCTACTTTAAAAAAAAAAAAAAGGAAAAGCTAAAGGTTTTTTTCCGGTATTCACAGCAGCAGTGAATGATCCTGCTATTTCAGCCACCAGTACTGTCTCACAGAAGTTTGGGAAAAGACTTTTTCCATCTTCTGTAACTGAAAATGCCAACTCTCAGGTATTTTATCAGTACTTATTGTATCAATAAATAGATCTTAAAATCACACAGAATGGCCTGCGTTCAAAGGGACCTGAAAGATCATCTGGTTCCAATCCCCCTGCCATGGACATGCTAGACCAGGTTGCTCAGAGCTCCATCCGTCCTGGCATTACTTCCAGGGCTGAATGCTGCTAAATGGGAGCCTGGAAAATAACATTTCCAGACCCAATCCTTTCTTCTTTCCTGAGATTCCCAACTGGATGAAAACTTTTATGTCTGTGTGCCCCTCCTAGCGGCACAGGTACCACTGCCTTGGTGAAGCTCCAGCTGCTTATCCCCAACACTGATCTCCCCTTCTGCTGATCTGAGCCTTTGTGTGGCCTTATGGTGAATCAACTCACCAAAATGATCCTTCTGAAAACCAACCTCAGGCACTTGGCATTTGCGTAGCATGGGAAGACCTTTGCTAATTTACTCGCCTGTGTATTTTGCAAAGTGTTTAACTCCTGTTCCCTGTGATTGGATGTGCATAAATCAGTAGCAATTACTTGGCAGGAACCTTCCACAGTCGTTTGCTCTGAAGAAACAGTCCCTGGTAGCATGAAGTGAAGGAAGGGGGGTTTGGCTTGGACACCAGAACCTTTCTTATTTTTTTAATGTTCTCCTGGGATCTTTCACTTCCACACAAGCAACTGCCCGAACTGGCCAAGCGGTCTTGATTTAGCATTGCCTGATGAACACGACTTGTCCCAGCTGCAGGATGTCATAACCTCTATTTCCTTAGCTTAGATTTGAAATCTGGAGCTGTATGGTTCAGATGAACCACAACTGCCCTTGCTTTAACTCAGTGTATTTGTTTTGAAAATACTGTTGTTGACTCCAAGTTTTAGCTGCTGAGCAAATAAGGCTGATCTGCATTGGTAAATGGGGAATACTTACCAGCTTCATTAAAAAAACTCCATAAAACCTGGAAAGAAAGCTCAAGTAATTTTTAGCTCATCAGTGCCAATGAAAACACTACATTAGGGTAAATATAAAAAATACAAAACTAGTTTTGAATACAAAACTTAGAGATTGTCCCTGAGATAAGTGTAGCTCTGATGCATAAAAACGAATTCTTAGAAAGATAACTGTATGTTGTACAATATTTCAGGGAAGGACAGTGAGCTCACCAAAAACTGTTGCTGCAGACAGGATTCAGAATAGAGGATGATGAGCAGAACTGGGTTGGCTTTGCATTAAAAATTTGATTTTACACGGGCTCCTGTTCTTACGCAGCTTAGAAACAAGCTTTTGCATTTGAAGTAAAGCCAACTGGATTTGTAAAGATACTTATCTTATTCTCTGGCCCCATTCAAATCACTAGAAAATATTAGGGCTGACAAGCCTAACTTGATATGCTTCTCAATTAATATTTTTATGCCAGATTATAGTACACACAAATTTGCACAAGTGCCAGGTTTGAAGTCACTCAGCTGGTTTTGAAGTGGCAGATGCTGCCTTCACTGTATGTCTGCTTTCCACAATAAAGTCACTGCAAATATTAGCATCAGAGTTTAGTGTCTTTCTTTGTAACTTGTTGCATTAGAGAAATCTTAGACAATTTTAATATGGGGCTAAACTTTTCAGTTCTAAGTTCACATGTACACTGTGTGTCAGCTCCTCTTAATTCCTTGTTATTTTTGGCATTTTGTCTCCTGTTGAAATTTATGTGCTTATCAGTTGAGCAGGTTTTTTGCTGTTTTGTAAATTATTTTTTAAAGAGTAACCTAGTCTAGAGTAAGCAAGCAGAATAAATGCTGTGCCACATCCTTTCTGAAGGTATTTGATGGTGGGCTTTAGATGTGTAAAATTTTTTTTTTAAAAAGGAAAAACAGTCCATGCCTTGGCTGTAATCTGTTAAATTAAAAACAAAGAAACAAACAAACAAAAGCCCCAAAGCTTGAAAACCACCGTCCTGCCTCCCTTTTTATTGAAAAAATTGAGACATGGCAGAAAAAGTGAAAAATCACCCAAGAGAGTCTGCCTGTTTACCCAGTCATTGGAGGTCAGCCTCTATTGCTGATATGTCCTGTGAGGGTTTTGTTATCACTTGTTATATAAATGAAGATGTATTTACAGGCTTGTAAAATTGTAGAATTTTTTTATTTTTAAGCTTATAAACATCATAATCTAATTGAATTCTTAACTTCCACTTTCTGTAATTGCCAGTTTGTAGTGGTAGTTTGTGAATTTTCTTGTTTATTTATTCATAAGTGCTCAGAGAAACTAAACAAAATGTTTAAGAGCTGGGATGCTTTCCCAAATATAGTTTAGAGTCAGTGAACTGCTTCTTCAGTGTGAAATAGAAGTAGCCCCAGCAGCACCTGCTGGGACAGCATGTGCAGGATGCTAAGTTTGGCAAATCAATATTTGTGAGTTGATAAGGTGCAGGAGGATCAGTCTTAGGGCACCCACAGAGCTGCTTCTAATTGTCAGGTGTATTGTGGAGTGGAATAGTGTTGAGGAAATCGTATTGAAATATTGAAAATAACCTTAAAATAAACAAGGAATTTTACTTGATGGATTTTTGGCAATTCTGCTTCCTTCCAAACTGCACAGGCTGAGTGAGGTTTTTCTTCTGCCTTCTATTTCCCCTCCCTCCCAGGGTATTGACATGAACCAGTTCAGAGTTTGGTGTAAGGCACTGGAGCTATTCCGGATTTAAGAGCTGGTGTTGGTGTCTCAAGGCAGTGCTATGGCCTGGGGACTTAGCTGAATTCCTTAGCAGTGGTTGCATGACCAGCCAGAGCAGTTTCTTGCACTTCACCATCCACTGTCAATGGTTGCTGAAACTTATTTATGCCCTCCAAGATTTAACCCATCCCATATTGCACTTTGTGCAGTGTCCCAACCTTTTAGACTGACCTGACTTTATTTATATTCACGTACATGCACACAGACACACAAAGCTGACATTTCACACGTCTCACAGTCAGACCTGCAGAGCTGATGGCTGGAAGAGCTCTTTCTCTACCCTGCTGGCAGCTGAGAGGAGCTCCATGGCTCCATTGCTGGCCAGGCAGCTCCCCAGGAGGGGACGTGTTTGCCTCCTGGCTCGGTCACTGAGCTGAACACGGGCACTTTCTTGCCAAGCAACTGGTC
Source organism: Chiroxiphia lanceolata (assembly GCF_009829145.1). Taxonomy (NCBI): domain Eukaryota; kingdom Metazoa; phylum Chordata; class Aves; order Passeriformes; family Pipridae; genus Chiroxiphia; species Chiroxiphia lanceolata. The sequence goes on along the minus strand of NC_045652.1, from coordinate 11,143,301 downwards.
CATCTGATCATGACCACCTCCACTGCCTCCCTTTCTGGTACGTGCCTGACTGCATGTGATTATTTCTCAGCTAACCTGCTGCTGGGACAGATAGAGCTGTCTCTGTGTCTGTTGTCAGTAATCGGCGTTGCCAGAGGGAGGGATTGCAGAAGGGAGGCAGAGGGAAGGACGGGGAGCGCTGCAGTGCTCCCGCACGGAGAAGCTGGAGGTGGGTTGAGGGTGTTGTTGAGGCAGGAAGGAAGAATGGGATTTTGCAACGAGGAGGAAGTGGTGTAGTTGATTTGCCACATCACAGTTCTCAGTGGCCCACCCATTTGTTTTGACATAAATACCTACTCTCGAGCTATGTCCAGGCACGAAGACTGGACATGTACCTTCAGACTTGTGGTCTTCAGGGCTTGTTACTGCTCTTTGAAGCTCGAGCTTGATGTTTTAATGTTTTGTTTGGAGACTTAAGCATTTAGATTTGTAATTCTGCCCTTCTACTCATTTCCCTGATTTACCTTGCAGAGTAAACATTCTTTCCTTCCATTTCCCAGACTTCCTTTTCCTTTTCTTTGCTGTTGGCTTAATTTCGAGATCTGATACTCGAGTCAGAGGTAAGTATCTCCTTGGGAGTGAAACAAAAAAACAGCTAAGGGTTTGAGTGAGCTAACTATTTTCTCTGTTTAGAAGCAGCAGCTTATTTTCCAGTATTCTGGAAGTCCTCAAACACAGATCCTGCCAAAGGCACTGACTTTAACAACAACAGTGCTTAGGAGAACACGCTCAGGTTTTCTGGCAGCTCTTACAAGCCACTTAGAATAAATAGGCACATTGCTTTTAGCAAGTGCCCCACAGCCTGAAAAGCACTGATGAAGACAAATTTGTAAAGAATTTCTTCTTGTGGTTGTAGTTCTTCATTTTCATGTCATGTACAGTGGGCCCAGTCTCCTCAGAGTTTGATATCTAGGATCTTTATAGCAAATCTGTAATTAATACAGCTGCATTTAGAGACTGAGACATTTGCAGGGTTTGTAGCAATAATTCACTGTGTGGCACAGCAGGGAACTCTCTGTGTTTTAAACATTCTCTACTTGTGCGTGTACAGATTTTTATAGTTGAATTGAGAATTTATAACATGCTGGGTCTCATATTCCAGCTCTGTTTCTAAAGCTATACACAGAACTTGGACTAGGTCATAAATTTATGCAGATGAAATGAAGGCTGATTAGAATTTTAATATTAAGGAAGGAAATGGCCTTGGGTAGTGCACTACAGAGCAGAACAGGCCTTCTGTTAATACACAAGAGTATTACTGTTTTCTTGAACTTTGCCTTCCAATCCAATTACAACTTGTGCCTAGAAATCATAACTCTGGTGCCTCCCATTTGATAATGTTGAATGTTATCCTTGTCCAAGCTTATATCATTTCCAGTAGTAAAAACTATCGTAGTTATAAAACTGCTAGATAATATAGCCCTAAAATTGAATTATAGGCAGTAGGATATGGTCTTTGTTGATAAACAAAGCAGAGTCATGATGGTATATCAACTTGGCCCAGTTCTGTCTCTTTTTAAATTAAATGAAAGCAAGAATTTTTTCTTGTGACATGCATTTCTGGTGATGGCATATTGTATAACTCACTCTCCGTGGTAAGAATGAAGACAAAGCTTTCAGTGTAAACGATTTTTTTTTTTTCAAGTCACGCAAAATAACGGGAATCTACGTGCCAGCTTTCGTTTTAAGCACTTCTGTGATAGCATCATGCTCACAGTATGTAATGAGCTCATACCAGGAGTAGTCCCAGCCAGCTCCTTTATCAGCATAAGCCATCGTAGCTCACAACGTGTCCTCCCATGTCCTCCTCCCGTGCCCTCACTGATAACTGGATTGAACTAGATGCTGCATAATTCTCTGGGTCTGTATTTACTGACACATCTTTGGTGCACGTTCACAGCAGAAAATGTTATTACCAAAGTGTGGAGTCGGGTTCTGGTATTTGTTACGTGAAAATTGATTCTGATTCCTCGGTATTTCAGAGTGCGTTATTAGCACAGTACAACTAATCATTTTCTTACAAAGGGAATGACAATTGTATCCTTGTTTAGATGCTGATTGTGTATTTATAGGGTATAAATATATATAGCCCAATGTGGTGACTAAACTTGGCTGCTTTTCCTGCTGGTTTCTGTGGTTTCACTTCATTGTCCAGAAGAAGCAACAACATTCTTAACTCTGTTGCATCCCTCACCAGGATTGGTGTGATGTCCACTCTTGGCAGGAAAAGAACGATGTGTATTTGTTTATTTGGGCCTTTAAATGGTATAGCAGACTTCATAGTTTATTATCTATCTCTAAGAAGTTTTATTTATAGTTCTCACACCATTAAAATGCCACATTAGTGGCACAGTCTGAAACATATTTATCCCACTCAAAAGGCTCAAGGGGTTGAGCTCAGGCTGTTATGCAAGAAGCTTTACTTTAGATTTCTTCCCTTTTTTCTTTGATCACTTGTGTAATGTCTTTGAAATGTATGTCTGGTGTTGATTCTTTTTTGTGTTCCATTGGGGGGCATTTGATTTTGCAGCTAAAAGGATTGAATACTAAGTGTTCATTTTGCATGTGTACATAAGAGGGTGCTTCCTTCTTTCAGACAGAGAAAGGGCACTCCTAGGATTTAAGGCCCGATAAAGTAATTAAAAAAAAATAGCAAACCCCAAAAAGCCATCACAGAAATGTATTTTTATAATTTTGGGTATTTTATATTGTAAATCAGAACAGAAGGAACAAACTGTATGAGAGATGCTACTGTAAATTAAAAAAATTAAAATATTAAATTATGTCATGCACATTGTAAGAACAGTAGGGATGAGCTCTGACTTCCTTAGTGCTTTTTCTCCCCTATATTAGCCCACAAGTGTTTCAGTAACCAGAAATATACAGGTTTTTAATTACTTACTATAATGAATTCGATGCTGAGAAAGAGAGTTGTGTTCAAAGATTTTTGTTTTCCCCTTCTTTCTTAAAGTAGAAAAATGCTAATGTTTCCTTTCCTTTCTGAACTTCCAGACTGGAACAGTATTTGATAATAGTGTTCCCAGGGTAGAAGTGCCCTTCACAGATCGTCTTTGTAGAGCATATGAATTCTTTTGTTTGATTGTTGTAGTTTTTGGGCACAACACAGCAAGTTTAGTGTCGGTATCTATATTGGGCTTGGCATTTCAGTGACATTCCATTTTAAAAGTTCTGTAGTGATTCAGTGCTGAAGGTGCAGTGAGTCTGCAGCTCTGGAAAGACTCCTTTCTTTCTGGTGCCATATGTTATCTTTGATCAGGAAACCATTTGAACTGAGATGCCTTCAGATATAATATGAGCAAATATAGAAGTCCAGACCTTACTAGACAGTTTTACTGCAAGGGAGGATCCAGTTGTGGTTTTGCCTACAAACATTTTTTTATCTGTTGAGTTACAGTTTTTAATTACTCACAACTGTGGGGGATTTTTATGTCAGCCATGTGAGCTCTATGAGCATTCAAAACTGAATTATCATTACAGATTTTCCCTGCATTTTTACTTCTTCCCCCTCCTCAATTCACTTCTGAGAAGAAGGGATTGTGACTGGAGAGAGATCTCTTCCTTCAGCAGACGGTAATGGAAAGCCTAAGCCAGTGATCCAGCTGACATCTCATACCAGAAGCTTCTCAAATGATATCATACAAAATTCTGGCATCAAACCAGCCCGTTGGTGATAACACAGAGCTACCAAAGCTGATCAGTACCACCCATAGTGAAGGATGCTGAGGAGCCCTGTGCTGCATCATGTGCCAGGAGCAGTGTTCCTACACTAACCCTGGAGATCTCCCCACCCTCAGTGGTACCTGCCCTGCTCAACATGGACAGGAAATAACCAACCAGCTGCAGAACCAACTGGACACGTGTGTGTGTGTAGCCTGGTGTGTCCCCACGAGCACTGAATGAATATTTGCACCTCAGAGCTTCCAAAAGAACTGGTGGGAGTGCAGCTAACACCTTCACACATATTCTTCCTGAAGAATTATGCTGTATCCAGTGCTTGTTCTGGCAAAGACATCTTAATCTTATTGTAATAGTTTTTAATTACTCATTTCTGCAAGATCGCTGCCAGAAAGTCACCACGAGCCAGATACTCTGGGAACAATTATCCCAAGGAGTTGTTAATTACCATGGAGCCACTACAGCTCTTTAAAATGTATTGCCTGTACCCATACCATAAATCCATTTTCCTCTCCACTTGTTATGGAGCCCTTTGTACTCTGGATTCTGTGTTAATGAAGGTACAGAAGTGCTGCTGTGGCTTATTCCTCACACTGCTGCCTGTCATCTCTCTACAGACGAGCGTGTGAGATGGAGACATGGCTACAAAAGGCCCTGATAACCCAGCAAGTTAGGTATTATGTGGTCTAGGTTTTTTAATTCTGATTATCGCTCTGGAGGAAGAGCCACAAAAATGCTACAAAATTGCCTGTCTTTGTAGTGGATTTTGCGGCTTCCTATTTGCAACATTTGTTGCGAGTAAATTTTTGCACTTTGGCCAAAACAAGACTGTTTTTATGACTTTACTTCCAAATGTGTTGAAAGCTTATGTTGGTGTGTTATTTATTGTACAGCACTTAAATAACTTTACATACCAAACATATGCTAAAGCAGGATTCACAAATGGCATCTCCCTCAGTGTAACTTCATAAGTATTTCAGAGAACCTGCAGTTGGTGTCCTACTGCAACCACGTAAATTTGCAAGGAAGACAGATGATTTAAAAGTTTTTGGACAGAAGTAGGAAAATTATAAATATTAGAAACATTACACCTAATTTGATTGAAATCCCAATGCAAACCTTAATCTAAGAAGCTAAAAAGAGAGTAATGAAAGATACAATGCTTTTATTAGGGGTGAAGGATTTTAGAAGCCTTTAGAGGTCTGTGTGCTCTTTTATATGGGTTTTGTTTCTGGCACCTCTCAATGTGGATTTAAAGCAGCTTTTTATTTAAAAGGAAAGATATACAAGCAGTTTGGCAGTAGATCTGCTCTTTGAATAGATTAAAATGCCTCAAAAAACTTGACAGTTGCTTGTAAGAGGAGATGTATTAGTTATTTTTCTGCTTTTATTTCTAGTAAATAATAAATCTAGTTATTAAATCACTCCTATTCCTAAAGCATTTCCCATTACCACTGGTGTCCTGACAGGAATAATCTGTTAGGAAGTGTCCAGGTAAAAAAAAGAAACAACTTAAAATCTTGTGAGCTCAATCTAACTTTTGTTCTGTGATGACCAAAGAGGGAAAAAATTCCTTTTAAATAAATTTGTTCTTTTACTAAATAGATAACTAGCCAAATGCATTTCAAATATTTGTTCAACTGATCAAATATTGCTTTAGGTTTAGAAAACAAATTAACCAAATGTTTGAAGAATTAGACATTTTGTACCTGAACACTTCTCTGTGTCATTACTTCTGTACCGATGACCCCAAATACTTTGGTCAAAATAAAAGGCCCTTTTGACAAAAATGAGTCAGACAAATGTGTTTGCAACTTGGATAGTTCCTACTGTTGTGGGCATTCAAGTTAAAATAGCATACTTGTATGTTTAAATTCCAGTAGTTTCGTTAGGGAAAGACCAGTCAAATTGCAGTGCTGTCCAGTGCTGGTAATAAGGAATTTTTTTCTGAATGAACTGAAAATATAAACAATAGTTAAAATTACAGTGCTTTGTTAGTCTATAAGTATTGGGAAATCAGTTTCATATGCCTATATGGAACATTTGAATGAGAAAACAAAGTTGTAAGTTGAAGCAATTTTCCACCAAAGTTAAGTAGAATTACTAAGCTGGCTTGCTTACTGGGTTGGGTTGGTTTGGTTTTTTATTTCTTCATAGAACAACTAAACTGTGGAAGTTCACAATCTTTTTTTCTTCTTTTTTTTTTTTACTCTCTTGCTTATAAGAAAGGCACACCAGTGTGTCAAGTTCTTACTCCTGCTGTAGATACACTGATTGGCTGCAGTACTTCTAGATTAGCTATATATTTTTGGCAAAAGGATAACTTGATAGTTGAACATTAGTTTGAATTTGAGATAAACACATTTCTATGTGGGTGGGTTCAGAAAGCAGAACAATCCATCCAGACACTAAATAAAAGCAGTTCCCAGGTGGAAATTCTCAATTTAGATGTCTGATAACCTTCTGTCTAAGTGACTGTGCCTGGAGATCCCGGCAGTGTTTGGATCATTGGTTTTAGATACCATCCCTCTTCCTGCTCTGGAATTAGAAGCTGTGAACTCCTTTTTCACACTGTTAACATTTTCTACTAATTAGCCAGTAACATGACTGGACTCAGAGACATATAGGCATATCTAATGCACTTTTGCATGCTGCCTATGCCTAAGAGTTTTAAATAGACCAAATTAAAGTTTTGGCAGTAAGATTTCAAACTCTCAGTTGATTCCTATGATGGCTCTGCTCTGTTCTGCTGGTAGTACATTGTATCACAGTGTGCACCTGCTGTGGGGTTACAGACTTCAGTGATTGTTGGATGTTCTGTTTACAAAATTGTGAACCTTTCCAAAGGTTGCTGGAGTTTTCCTGACAGGGCACTGTGCTTGCTTTGAGTCATTGCTGAACTGAATTATGTCTTTGGATGTGATGCAGCTCCAAGAGGAAATGCAAAGGGAAGGACAGAGGATGGCAACACTTATAGTTCTCCTTTAACCACCTTGACCACATCTTGCAATGTATTTGTATTTGTATAGTATATGAAGATAACCTGTTTTCTTCATTACATTAAGTATCTTGATAAAGTTATGGGTATAGTTTATTATATAGATGGCAGCATTTGTTTGTTTAATTTCATTTTTAACTCAAGTCATCATCTGTTAAATTACTGGAGCAATTCAATAATTGACTGCTACCACTACCCACCCCAGAATGAGCAAGCAAACCTATTTATTTCTGCCACAAATCCTTGCTTCTGCTGTGTTTGTTGACCACTGATCAGTAGGTACTGAATAAAGGGGATTTTCTTGCTCATTCAAAACTGCAGGAAGTGAACCAGCATCTTCTCATTGTAGTTGTACCTTGAAATGGCTGTAAAATCTGACAGCTCCATTGGAACCTGGCTGTATCCCAGGCTGTTTGTTTCCTGGCTGTGCCTCAGGGTTTTTGATGGGCAGGAAGTTGGTGTCTGTGCTGAACAGTCAAACCCTGTGATTCAAGGAGTCACAGCTCCAGCAGCCAGAGAACATCAGCTGAAGGGAGAAACTAACTGAACCAGCAGCTCACCTAAGAGGGTGAAGAACAGAGGGGAATTTCACTTTTGTACAAATCCCCTCAGTATGGTGAAAATGAGTCCTGTACACTGTAAGAGATTTATAAATTCCTGTACTGGTTATCTGTTGCCATTTTTTAAAACTTACTTGCTTATCTGCAAGAAAAATGTATTTGTCAAAATTTTTATAATATCAAACGCCTGAGTTCTGGCCTTTGGAAACAAAAATTATTTTTTCTGCCTTTACTAGACCCCCACTGTCATTTTGAAATTAGAGGGAAATAATTGAAAGCCCATAACTGTGCAATCCATGGTGCTACTAAGGAGCATCAAATACCAAATGATCTGTGATAATTTAAGAGTTGGAAGGCTGAAGTTCATCTTCCCTGTATGTAAAAGTTTGAGTACCCATAGCAACGTTGTGTATTTTACAATTATATTTATTACTTTACATATTTTTACACTTATATTTATTTTAAGGAATGGTGTCTTCAGCCAGAGGCTGCAAAAAATGGGATCCCACAAGCTGCACACCTACTTGCTTCCACCTTTCTATCACTTCCTCTTTTTGCTGGCAGAAATGTTCACAGTACATCAAATTAAGAAACTGATTTGGTTTTAAAGTAACCTTCTTGAAGCAACCAAGAGGTAATTTTAACCCAAATGAGTTTTCAAGACCGTACAAACACTTGTGCCAACCCAAGGAAGAGGTGGGAGAAAATGGAGAGTGTGTCTTTTGGCAGCAGTACTTATACAGCTTTAAGTTGTTGCTGAAACTATTACCTGAGATATTTATTCATAAGTGTAGAGAGTTCTTTAGAGCCTAAACAGAAGTACTTGGTTGTAAGCAAAATATACTGCATCTAATTTATGAGCATTTGTTCTGCTGCAGTCAGTATGTGACTATATTTCTGCCAGTAAGTTAACAATTTCTATTCTATATAATGTGGGTATTCCAGCGCAAGGCGGGAAAGGAAGAAATCAGAGCTCTGTGTAATGACATTAAGCTTTTAGGCTATAGACAGCTTAAATGGACTCACAGCTGCTTAACATATGCCCTCTGCCTGAACTCGCTTTATCACTTGGTATCTGACTTCTCTCAACATATAAAAAGTTGATGTGATTGATAGTCGGCCATACAATATTTGTCAGGGGGAACTGAATCATTATGTGTGTAGATTCAGGAGTACAGAAAAATAAAGCTGAAAGGACAACAACAAAAACTGTTGACATTTTTTCCATTCATTAAGCTTTCCTAAAGCAACTCTTTTTGTTTGCTGGAGTTAGTGGTTGCTGGTTTTTCTAAGCAGCAATTGCTGAGTGATTTAGAGTACATCTCTGCTCTTTTGTTTGGATTTCATTTGCGAAACCATTTAGAGTTATAAAACTGTCAACTCAAGAACATTCTATATATTTTGCCAGTGAGGGCCTTGTGTATGCAGAGTTTATGCATTTCTCTCCATTTTGTGTGCTGTTTGAATCTCAGTGTATATCACTGTTCTTCTTTGGGCTGGTTGTTAGAAAGTCCCATGGCCTTCTTTAGAGCAGCAGAAATCTTCAAAGTAATTATGAAATTGCATCTCAGATTAGTCATTAGATAAACGAGTGTGTAAGATTTGCTAACCACAACATCTTGCCCTTGGCCAAGCCTAACCCAGCAGTGTAGTAATAGAAGGCTCTGCTGATGCTTAAAAATACAGGAAATTTAGAAGCCCTGAACTGCAACTGGAATTGAATCTTGCACCTAAACATTAGAAAGCATAGACCAGAACTGTTAGTTATGTTAATTACAGTTGTTAAGCCACAGTATGGTACCTTTCTGAACTCTCAGATGCCCTGTAATAACTACCAGCTGGGAGTTGAAAAATGTTATGCAAACTCTGTAGAGTTTTGCTCACTGTTTCTCTCCTGCAGAATTCCTTTGGTGGCTGAGCTCAGCTTCACATTGCATGGAAGCTGTAGGGCCCAGGTCCATCATCATTCTGCACAACTGTAATCTCTCATGGCCTTGCTGCTGGCCCTGTTTCATGTATTTCATGTGTTTATTTCAGATTTTCTACTCCTATTTTTCATAAGGTATGGCAGACTTAAGACATCAGGTACTTAAATTATATAAATGTGGATGTGACAAGTCTGTGACATGTTGTTGTGCTGAACACGTGCCTGAAGGTTAGAAATTTCTAAGCAAAGTTCCACAGTGGGTTTAAATTTATGTTACTTTGGGCAAGTTGCAAAGTTTGACTTGAACTGCCAACATGAACCACACATCCTGTCATGACAGTTGTCAGTCAGGTTATTATCTTTCACTTCCAGTTGTATCCCTGGTCTAATCATAGAAGGATCTGAGTGTAGAAGTAAAAAAAAAATTAAAAAAAAATATTGCATTTTCAAAGCAAGGAAAATGATGGACCATGCTCCTGTTTGTATCTTGAAAGTTGGAATCTGTCACGAATTTGCACCTCTGCATTTGTTCTGGGTGCCTGGTTGATTATGAACAGTGGGAGATAAGTCAGTGCTGGAAAACCACTCTGGAATTTTTGCAGTCCAAAGTTTTTAAGGGGCAAGGACAGATTTTATGAAAGCATTAAATAACTGAAGAGTTCACTCAGCGAATCTGGAAGGATCTGTGCAGGAAGTACAGTGTTTTGTCTTTGCTATCTTGAAAGGTTTTGGTTTTCCTAACTTTTCCGGCGTTCCCTGTTCTCCTTGACTTCACACACCAGTAACCATGTTGCCTGCATCACTGGCAGGAGATCATATCTCCATTTCTATCTTATGACCTTCCAGGACAATTTTAGCTCCCAGTATTCCAAGGAAAAGTATTAATTTTTTAAGAAAAGAAAAGAATTAATGAGAAAATTTCTTCGTCAAACTTGATTTTTTTTCCCCTTTGCAGATCGCAATTTTATTCAATATGTTTTAGGAAACATACTGACTTTTAATTTAACCTTTAGCAGAGAAGTATCATATCTGCTTCCTCATTTCACATTCATAATAATGGATTGTCTCTGGTTAAGGTAGAATCCTTATTTTCACTTTGATTTTAGTTTAATTTTTCTGTTTCAAAGTATGTTGTGTTGCTCCCAGGTAAACAGAAGTATGAAGCTTTTCTGTTGCCATTCAAGAAAGACTTTTGACATCTTGGCTTTTATCCAGACTAGTTAAATTTTTTTAAATTTTGTTTTGAAGGTCAGGCTTTCCCTTGAGATGGACCTTCCATTTGCTGTTAATCTCTCTCTTCCTTTGCTCTCCTTTTCTTCTGCCAAGCACAAACTACTTCACTTTCAGAGCTTTGCAGTCTAATCCCACTGTAGCCATTATCCCTGTGATTCTTGGTTCACTAACAACTCAAACATTTACCTTTGACCATCTGCATTTTCTAATGACCATCTCCAGTGCCTTTTGCTGTTCTGTCCCTGTGTGCAATGAAGAAATTCCTTGTTGTTCCTATCTTAAAACTTTCTTTTGATCCCTGAAAAATTACATGATAACAGAACAGATATGTGATAAACTTAATCCTGCTATTAGTGGGTGGGTCCATGCATTCTTGTATTTCACATGGTATTCCATCTGCAATTATCCACTCTATTTTGTACTTAACTTGAAAATTATGTAGGTAGCTGCTGTTTTCTGTTGTGTTTGTACTTGGTTTATCAAAGATGTAAAATGTAACTTTGGCAGGTAAAGCTTGGCTTTGAAACTATCCTGAGTTGTAAATTCAATCCTTGTAAATTCTGGTATTTATTTTGTAAATATGTGTAAGCTACTTATTATTGAAATGTAGATTAATACAACTTTATTTTAGGATAACTTGCTAGATGCCCTAATTCCACAATAAGCAAACACCGCCAACACCTTGTGTTGTGCTGCTTTTACAATGATATCTTTCAGTGTGGTCTGTTGGAATACAAACAGGTTTTATGGAACATTTTTTCTAAACAGTCAACAGGTTTTAATTTAGGTTCTTAAATCATAATTGTTTTTCAATTTTCCGCTCTGCCTCACAAAAGCATAATGAGGGCACACCTGATGCTATAAAAACCAGATGTCATTTCAGTATTCCAGGGCTGTGTGATAAATTTGGAGAGCTTAAAAGTTGGTATCATAGATTTATAGTTATCGGGGAGCTCACAAGAGCAGAAAGCATGTAGAGCGTTGCTAAATAAACAGGATCTGGGAATGGATTGCACTTTATTTTCAGAGACTTTCAAAATGCTGAAATTGTAGGTGGAATTTTCTTAAGGAACTTTCAACAGGAGACCATTTCAAACTCCCAAACAATATATTCAAATTCTTTCTCCCTACCAGTCATGTTAAATGAGCCTGTGCAGTGCCACTTGCACTTGATCATGGTGATTTGAAGAGCAGCAAGCAGACCTGGAGGAAAATTAGATTGTGTAATTCATGCCAGCTCTTAGAAACTTATCTCCTTTACCATTCTCCTTGAGACAAAACTTAAATAGGATGTTCAGTGGGAACTGAACTGTACCTGAGATACAGTTTTACAGTACAGCTTTATAGTAGTTGTTTCTTTAAACAGGTTCAAATTCTGCATACTGGTGTTCAGTGGTCTATTAATGGAAATTATAAATATTTAGAACAAGAATAATTTCACAGAAATTAATTGTCAAGGCCTAGGTCACCCATCTCTGATTATCACTAGGCATAAAGTCAAATGCAAAAATCAGTAACATCCATCACGTTCATTCCTTATTTTGTGTTAAGATGTCTCTCTTTTCACAACCAAAGTGAGGGTCCAATCCTCTGTCTCCCAAATCCTTTATCCCATTGTAAAGCAAAGCAAGTGGCAAGACATGAGCTGAGGTTGTTGATACCCTTGTGCTTGGTTGTCACAGTATGAACCTGCAGGACAGTTGAGGGGCTGTTTGTGTTCTGGGTGTTACTGTGGGTTTCTGTTTTAGGGTTGTTGAATCATGAAGTGATCACATTCTGCCAATGAAATGAATCCTGCCCACTCTCTTTTCTTGAGTGTCTTCTCTTGGGTCTTGTTCACCACAAAGTGAAAGTTGCATGTTCCTGCACACACGTGTGTGTGGAGTTGAGTGTATGTGAATGTAGGCATGTATGAAATGCATTCTGCTAGGTTTTAAAAAAGATCTTAGTATAGCAAACTATAAGTGATGATAGTTTTATCTAATGAGGAATTCATGAATAAGTTTTGTTGAGGTATATTTGGGAGAATATACAGAGGGTTTGAGAATAGAGTGTATTTACCCCAGGACATTCATTCCCTCTAGCCATGCATCCTGTTGAACTGTGGAGCTGAAGATAGTGACAACTTGTTGGTAAAGAGGTATCAAGTCTTTTACAGGTTTTGATGACTTTGTTGTTTCTAACAAAAATGTCTTCCTAAGTCAAATGCAAGGATTCCCGTGGTGAAGATGTGATTCATTGTTGAGGACAAAGTACTCCCAAAGATATGGGACTGTCAAGACTAGCAGAAATGGGAGAAATTGGTTCCCATTAGTTCTATTTTGTTGTATCCAACTCAGCAAAGCAATATGAGATCCTTCCAGATCTCCATACTCTAAAGGGAGAGTTGGAAGGACTCTGTCACTGTGCAGGGAATCTGCTTTAATAACACTGACATGACTGAGGAAGTGTGATAAATCCTGCCTTGTGGTATGACTGCTAGAATATCTGTATTTGATCAAAACTTCTGATTGAGAAAATACCTTTTTTTCTATATTGTGTGGTTGAAAAGAATATATTCCATTAACAGTAAGTGCTGTGGAAACTCACACCACTTGGCTTCTGAAAAACCCATCCCTTTGAACAAAAATATCCCACACTCTGCTTTAAAGATAATATTTATATTTCTGCTGAGGGAGTAATGGGGAGGAATATCACTTGAGCTTGAGAGTGTCAGTACAAGTGATATGTGTTGTGTAAGACCCACCTAAGCTTTCCTTGTTTGAAATGTTAAAAAAAGACTTCAATGAGTTCTTCTGCATAAGGATAAATTTAGCTCCAAGAGCCATGCAAAACAGACTTGTTGATTGGTGTGGGAGTGACTGCTGTGATTCCCGAGCTATGAAGGTGCTACCATTTTTGCAAAGGATCTGTGCAGGGGAGGAAAACACAGAACTCATTTTGAAAAATGAATCATGGGTCTGTGGATATGACCCAAACCTCATATAGGGTCCTATTCTGTTATGAATCACAACTTTGCTTTTTTGTTGTAAATTGTTGTTCTTTAATTACATTTTTGGCTATAATTTTGTGACTGTTTTGTGTGAAAAGTTCAAAACTGGATTAATAGATCCATGTAAAAACTTCCTACTATTTAAATACTGCCTCAGCTATTTTCGTAGCTTTATTAGAACAGTTCATGCCTAAACTTACATCCTTTACTTTTGGTCATGGAAGTGTTCTCCAGGTCATTCTGTAAGTGTGTGAGTCATCCACTTCCACGTGTTGTGAAAATTCTAAAATGACCCTTAAAAGGCGTGCATTTTCCAAGGAAAGAGCAACATTGCACCTGCAGAAATACATCTGCACTTGCTGTACTGACTTGGTCCATTCTGTCTGCTGGTACTGAAAGGGAGGAGAAGATGCTTGGAAGTCTCATCTTTCTACCTTCAGGGTCAACCAGGCTTTTGTACCCTACAGGTTGGGGATCATGAGGTGCCAAATAAGTGGAAGTGGAGGCATCCAGACCCTCCCCAGCCCTCTCTGGGACTGAGTGTGTGTGTTGCTGTCAACATCTAATGATGACCAGCATGGAGGGGACAAGCACTGTTGCTCTTGCTCCACAGGCACCTATTTATTATCTGTTCCAGTGAATTCCTGCTGCTGCTGGAAAAGAGATGTAGGTATCGTGATTTTTGCTTGCTTTGCAGAAGGTGGGCTTTGATTTCATCCTCTGTGCCTCACTGAAGTCTACATAAATCATCTGAAGCTGGCCAAAAACTTTAGAAGAATGTTGTGATCTACAGCTGTTATCTGTAGATAACAGCCTTTCCCATTTTTGTTAGGAATAAAACCTGCATGCATTAGGGTAATGGCAGAATATACACGTGCTGCATAAACCTGTGTCAGTCGTTCCTAAACAAGGTGCCAGAAATCCCCCTTGGCTGTGTGAACAACTAATTGCAAAGTTCTTTTTGACAAAGCAATCAGCCTTGCCCCCCCCCCCCCCCCCGTGCGTGCACGCTGCTGTAATTCGTGGTACAGAGCAGCACATGGAACTCGGTGAAAGTATGTTCTGTATGTGGCTGCTATGGTGATTAAAATACATAAATAAAATAGATAAATATGGACCATATTAGAAATCCATTACTGGCGCTGTCTCAGATCACAGTCTGCTCCAGCGTGCGGTGTCAGTCCCTTGCTCCGAGCGGGCCCTCGTGGAGCGGGAGCTCCTGGGGGGGCTGCACTCGTGCAGTGGCCCTGTCCTACCTTGTCAGCTCGCGAATTCAGCACAAAACCGGTAAACAAAGGGCTTTTGTGCATGGTTTATAGTTCAGCGAGGATTAGTGGCCTGACACGGTTTTCAGACGGGGCAAGCTTAGCGTTAAGTCTCCCGAGGTTAACGAGGGCGGACGCGGGGCAGGCAGGGGAGGCTGGGGCAGAAAGGTCTCGCTCCGCTTTCGGGCGCGGTACAGAGAGTTGGTAAAAGCGGGTTCTGCTTACCTGGGTCGGTGTGTCGGTCACGTGTTCCCAATGTTCCAGCTGCCTTAGGATGTGGATGATCTCAGGCGCTTGCTCGCGTTTCTCCCCGCAGCTCCAGAGGTCCCCTCCGCCGGGCTGGACATCCTAGCCTGCTCCTGGGCTCTGGCTGGATCAGATTCCTGCTTTTCCTCCCCCTCTCACCTTTTAGCATTCTCCGACCGTAAAATCCATCCCTTTCCTGAAATGCAGGACGATGCACTTGTCCAATGAAGTTTTTTCTAGGCGAGATTCAAATTCCAAACAAGCCTTTCATTTCCTTCGCGCTGGGGGGAGAGCGAAGGCAGGGAGGCGAAGGAAAGTGCTCGCTTCCTTTAAATCCCCACCAGCGTCTTCCCAGCGCTGGAAGCAAAGTAGCTTGTCATGGTGATCTTCAGAGTTTTAACTTTAGAGGGGGAGGGAGAAAGTGGAAAGCAAACTGAATGCTGTAGTGGAGATTTCTCTCTTCCCCCACTGGGCCCCTTGCCGACTGTTTTTATTGATTTCAATCACTGGAGGCTAGCTGGCTCTCAGAAGAAACACTGTGTAATGTGTTCTTTCCTGGCTTTCATTAAAGAAACTCAATGCAGTGCGGTCACGCTGCCGAGCTCGCCTGGCAACCTGCCTACACCCTGTGGTACCTCTTTCATTGGAGGAGATCGAGCTCGTGGTTTGGGGTTGGTTTATTTATTTTTTTTTTTTTCTGATTCTCCAGCAAGGATTTCAAAACAGCCCCTGCTCTGCTTCTGCCTCCTCTGTCGCAGCCCAAAGCCTTTTCAAGCTTCGGAAGAAATTGTCAGCACCCCTAAAGGGGACGACTTTGGTGGCAATGAAAATGCCGAGTGCTGCGACAGTCTCGTGCTCCTTCTATTAAAATTCCTCCGTGTTTCTGGGGAGGGGTTAAAAGGGCTGTGTGTGAGCCACAGGGATGTGGATACAAATGACTTCCAAGGGGTTTCCTTTTCTTTTTCTTTTTTTTTTTTTTTTAATTCCATCTTCTCCTGATTGGTTAACGTGGTTTAATTAAGGGTAAGGGAGCAAGCAAAATCCTCCAACAAATATGTGAAAATTCCTGGCAGCGCTGCAGTTGCAAATGAAGCGAAACTGCATTCCCCGAGCCTACAGTTGCGGTGGTGTCTGAAATATTTCTGTTGCATTCAGGGCTGTGATAGCGGTGGGGAAAAATGAGAAATACAATATGATACTAATTTATGCCTTAGAACCCAATCTGCTGCAGTATGTACTTTATGGGAGCAAACAGTCTATAAAGTGGAATTCAACAAGCTATGTTCTGTAAGTCGTGCATTCTGTGTGCCTGTAAATGCTTTCATTTAATTTGGTAAATTGTTCAATTTCTTCTTATTCAGCAGTTGCTAATGATAACACTTTATGGGCTCTTCACAGTTGTCTGTAAATCTATGAGACATGCAAAGATCACATAGTTTTAAATTAAGCTGGGTTTCAAGCTAATCAAGGTGCATCTATTCTAAATTACAGCTGCAGATTTAGAGTGCTACCTGATCACTTGTGTTCCTGAGATACTATAGCTGTGTACACAAGAAGGCTTTTTTTTTTTAAAAAAAAAAAAAAAGGCATTTACATGACCACAAAAAGAATCCTTTCCTGGAGCAGAAAGATAAAAAGCCTGTTCTTATTTAAATCTGGTTTCCTGCAGAACTTGTTTAAGGCTTCTCTGCCTGGGTTGAAACTACAGAAACCTTTCCAAATCAACTTAATATAAATTATTCCCAGTGTTTTTGGTGCAAGTAGTTGAGATTGTAAAAACACCTAGCTTTTGTGAAAAATTTGTTATTTTTCATTGAGCAGCGTATAAATTTTAAAAAATCTTCCTCTGTAAGTGCGACAGACATGATGTAAGGAGGAGTACTTCTACATATTGCTTTTCATTTAAAATTTGCTTTCTGCGTGATAATGAAATTTCATGTGCCCTCTCTGGTCATACTTCTTTTCAAAAGGTTCTAGATGATAGAAAATAATTATTTAAATTCAGTATGGCCATGAACTGTTCTATGCAAATTCTCTAGCTGTAGTTGGAGCACAGCCTCGAATAGTAAATCATTTGTCAATCTTTCTTTTATGAACCTTGTGTGTAAGGCTTTGCCAGCCTTTCTTCTCTGTGGGTTTTGAACTGTGTTTATAGATTCTGCTTTTTGTTTTTAAGCCGGCAGATGGCCAGTTATTTATCAGGGTTCATATGTATTGTGTAAGGCAGGAACAGGGCATTTTGCATGCTGATATTGTTCACAGGGCATTTTTGGGGCAGGAGGCTCCTCGTAAGCAGAAGCCATTATGAGATGGGTCGGTAGCTCTTGGTCAGGGAACAAAGCCCCTTTTGACATTTCTCTGTATTAAAAGTTATGAAATAACATGAGCTTCGTGAACAAACAAGGTGATACAATGCTTCTACTATGAAATAAACCATATAATCTATTTCCCCCCCCCATTCTGAACTCTCTGGAGTTCAAAAATTTGATGCCCTTTTTGTATGTTTGTCGCTGTTATTTTTCCCTTTGAATTTCTGCTGTTGCTTGCTTTGCTGTTGTACAGACTTTGTGGTGCTGTGCTGGGAGGAAAGGATAAAAGTCTGTTGGTTTTGGAGGAGCTGGATTCACTGTTACTAATAAATAGTGAATTTGGTCTTGTGGCTTGGTCTGTGGTTACTGTTATAGGTTTGGCAGCAAAGCCAAACCCCTGATCAGGCAGAAAGTTCAGACCTACACAGGCGAATCATAACGGCAACATTTCATGGACGAGTATTCGGTTGGTTGTGGCAGTTCTTCAGAGTTTCTGACTACATCAACTTTATTCTGTGCTGGCAACGGGCGACCAGGGATGCAAATATGGGAGGTTTGGACATGGTGATGAGGAGGAGGAGGAACAGAAGTCTTTAGGAGATGTCTTCGGTTCTACTCAGGTATGAGACAGTCAAGGACTTTCGTGTAACTATAAATCTGGAAACAAATTTAAAAATGCACTTGGTGCTCTGCTGCAAATAAAACACAGTTAGTGTGCTGTTAATCCCATCTGGGTGCTGCTTGCTCAGCTATTATGGTTCACAGTCCCCTGGCAGTACAAGCTTTTATGCAGGTGCAGTCCCTGAAAACCTACACCTATTTGGTTCTGCCACTCTTGCTGAACAAGAAAAGGGTCAGATATCTTCAAGAAAACCTGTACATCTTTCTACTGGTTTCTCTTGCAGTTCTACTTATTTTTCTCTGTTCTGAATTGCTTAGCAGGGCTGCTCTACACTATTAAATGCTTCCCTTCAGTGTGAGCTGGCTCCCCATTTATGATGGGTAAGCTCATTTATAAAGACCACTTATAAAATGTTTCAAATTTGTGCAGTATTTCCAGATTGCAAAGACTGATGGAAAACTTTAACCGGTATCTAAAACTGCCACAGCTGAAGCCTCCGGATATTTTGAGGCAGATGTCTTAGACTATTTACAGCATATTGCTATATTTACACACAGTTCAGAAATTTGGAAACTGGCATTGATGAAAGGCACTGTATTGGCAGTCACAGCACTTTGCCTGCAGATGGACAGGGTACAGTATAAACTTTGGCAATTTGCTGGAAGATGCCTGAACTCACATCTCCGTACCCGTGCAAAGTTGACATGGGTTTTTATGAGCATAAGTGTGAAAGATTTGGGGGTCTACCTTTTACTCAAAATATGGAATCCAGTGGCAATATCCCTTTTAGCACCTTTTCAGGCCTTCTGGAAAGCTTCCAAGTGGAAGACTCCCACCTCCTTAATCACCAGAAAACACTGGCTCTCCTCTGAATGTCATTCATTCAAGTGTGCTGACCTGGCCTGACCTTGTTTAGATTGAGATCTAATGAGCCCAGGATCCAAGGTGGTGTGGTAGCTCTCAGCAGGCTTTGCAAATAAGCAAGTGTTGTGTTTTTCTGTGTGCATGTGGTTTAAATTTATCACGTCAATAAACAAGTGTCTCACACACTCAAATAGGGACTTTACAATGTTGTAGTTAAGACTAAATTGCAGCACTACAAATTGTGATGTCACTTTATAAATATAGAAGGAGACAACGTGGAATATTTATGACCTCAAAACAATGAAGTCCTGTTGGTTGGGTTTTTAAAATTTAAATAATGACATAACACTAAAACTCTTAATCCAAGCGGGTCACAAACTGGGAACACCTTTCAGAAGAATGGTTTGGAGAAAGAGAAATTAAAAAATAAGGCTATTGATTTAAAGAAAGCAGAGGTGCATCAATAAAGTTATAAATAATAAACACACCTAGGATTTAAATTCCATTAAAAGGTTTGGTTTTGTTTTCTTTCGAGTCCCAGGTTCAGGGGAAATATTTTTTATATATAAATTGAGATAAAATTACCCTCAGCCTCAGTGGAGAATATACCACCAAATGTAGGTATTTTCTGAAGCACATAAGGCTTTCAAATTAAAAACCAGCCAAGGACAGATTGTGGCACGTGCAACTAAATTAACCAAGTTGACGTGGATGGATAAAAGTATAGTTGGAACTAGAGAAGTTGTTTGAGCTGTGGGGTTGTGAGGACTTTTTGTGGGGTGTGTGCTGGCAGTCCCAGACAGAAGCCTGACGAATCCAGTTTTCCTTGAATGATGCTGTGGGCCAGCAGAAGGTACCTCCAGCTGTAAACCCCGACTCCTTCACGCCGGGAGAGCCGCAGGAGAACAATGCTCTTGTGTCAGACAGCCCAGGGCACGGCAGTGGTGATGCTGGAAACAAACGTTGTTAGGGCCCGGTATTTACGTTGGGACCTACAGGGAGGGAGCAACTTGTTGTGTTTTTAATGGAGCGGTCGGGGAGAGGGATAAAAAGCTTTTTGATAATGCCAGGAATGTGGGGGGGGAAGGGGAGGCACCGAGATATGCATTTACTGTAAGTATGAAGAAGCAGAGGCCTCTTTATCAGAGCAGCTCTAATGATGTGCCACAGTCACTTTATTTGAAAGCTTCATGGCTCACAGAAAAGTAAACAAATTCATTACATTATTTTTAAAAGAAGATTAACTGTAGTGTGTCGTCTGTTGGACAGCTGCTGTAGTAATCTTTTACAAACACTTTATAAATGACCACCCTCAGTGTTTTCCAGGGCTTTGTGTGGCTGGACTGTTATTTTAGTAAGAACCAGGGTGGCTTTTCAAATGAAAACGTTGTTTCCTGTATAACAATTTAATTCTACCTTCACCCTAAATATTATTTTATTCTCAGCATGAACTATAAAATGCCTTCTATACAAATGCAACATATGTTGCTTTTTTTTGCATGTGTTTGCGATGAATGCTGGCTTTTCAACAAAAGTAGCTAAAAAGTGTTTTGGACGAAAAAAAGCAAATCCTCTTTACTTCCATTTATTCTGATTTTTGCTTTCTTGCCCTTTCTTTGGTCTGTGAAAGCACAAATCTGGAAAGATGAGTCAGAGTAAACTTACATGGTAGGTGAATTGACTCTGAACAAATGTTTAGACCCCAGCAGGTGTCTTTGGCAAATAAAGATGTGTTCAGGTATTGTCTTGTTTAACATCCTTTGGTTGAATGTCAGTGAGAATAACCTTATTTAGCTCTTTGGATGGAATTGTGTTTGAAAGCACTCAACTAACACAAATTGATATAACATTAAGGATTTGTGAGTTTATAATGTGCTTTTAACCAATCTTGCCATAAAGCAGTTGATCTTGTGCATTCAGGTTTCAGTTATGGGTTCCTCAAATAGATGAGGAGGGAGCAGAGAGAGGGAGGAAGAGCATTTCTTTCTCACTCAGTTGGCCTCCATGGGTATCCCAGGCTCTAGCAGAGAGTACCTCTTTCAGACATATAGGAATCCCTGGAGTCAATCTCATCTTGCTATGGAACAGTGTTTTATTTCTACACAGTGTAATCTCACACTGGATATGTGATAAACTCGATGTGTCTATTTAATGCTCTTCATCTGTACATGAAATATTTATTTTCATTTGGGATAAGCTGATGCATATATTTATGGCAATATGGTTTTAGATGTGAATAATTAATTGTCTGTCTACAAACCTAAAGAAACGCCAACCTTTGTGAGATACTTGTCTGTATGTGTTTGTTGAAGATTGTGCCCATGTTCCCTCAAGATTGCTAAAGTTTCTCCTAGTGGTGTTGGATGAAGATGGTAGTTGTCACATATTCTCCCTTGGCATAATCGAGATGAAGCCTCTGTATGGCAGACAGAGGTTTTCTCAGTCCATGGAAGTGTGTGGTTACACAAAAAGCAGAAACTGAGAATCTCAGGGAAACCCTGCTGCTCCCACTGAAATGTGTCTGTGCTAAAAAAAAAATCCAAACCCTCCTTCCACTGTGAAACAGCCTCTGCTGTTTACATGCCCCCCTCAAGTTTGAGTGTGGGAGAACAAACAGCACAGGAAGTTTTAGGTATGATGTTTAAATACATAGCTAGAGGTGCTCAGGTACCTGAAGGTGCTCAGAACAGCATCATTATCTACAGAGGGCAGTTGGACAGATCTCTGCAAGTGCAGCATTTGCAGTTCTGTGAATTGGGCAGAGCAGAGAGGCAGTGGAAGTACAGTGAACAGTAAAAACATGAATCCTGAAGCTTGTTTTTTGAATATTACCTGTGCCCTTTATTTGAATTTATGCACATTTCGTTCACTTCCGTATGGAAATATAAACACTTTATTTAAATGTCGATTATTTCAGGCAACAAAAGAAGAGGAAGAACTTATTGCAGAGGAAGAGCAAGAACTTACTCCAGAGGAAAAGAGGAAACTGGAAAGAAAATTAAAAAAAGAGCGCAAGAAGAAGGAGAAACAGCTGATGAGGGAAGCTGGAATCTCCATTAAAAAGGCGGCGCCCCCGAAGCCATCGGGGTCTGAGCGGGCTCTGGCCTATTTAACCAGGTAGGAGCAGTAAAACCTCTGCAGGTGCTCCCTGCAGAGGGAATCTGTAAACCAGTAATCCAGAACAAGCTGCACCAAGTAATAGCACATTAAAGGAAATTGCTGCAGTTCAGTACTAAGTTAATGTTTCATCTCAGTTGCCACCCTGGAGGACAGTTGATCATTTCTGTCACAGGAGCAACAGAGAGAAGTGAAGGATGGTGCAAACATTTTACAGAAAGGCAGCTCCTGTCCTGAAGATATTGTAGTTGCTCTATGAATATCATGGGGTTAGCTGCACTTGGAGAGATGAAAGGCAGATTGCAGAAAAGATTGCAGAGAGAAAATGAGTTTTGTTTCTTGAGCGTGCTGTTCCAAGCAAAGGAGTTCCAGTTGTTCTCTTTATGTAAGCAAATTCCATGGAATGGTTAAGCATTATGGAGTCTGAATTAAACCACCTGCATGGTGTTTGGATATTTGTAAACTAAGATGGGATTATGCCACTATTTTAAGGTTAAATAGTGTACAATGCCTGATTTTTGCATACCAAAGTGTACTGCAAGTATGGTGGCTGATTTCACATTGGAGGCAATTGCTTTATCTAGTTAGCACACTTATTTAGAAGTCTTAAAATTCCAGCACAAAGCAAAGTCTATGGTTAAACTAAAGAACTACAGGGAAGCATTCAGAGTACCCCACAGACAGTAAGAGGCCATGTATAAACAGGATGATAGTGTTTATTTTTTTCCAAACTGCAGAATACACCCTGTCTGTAAGACCTCCAGAAAGCTGGCATCTTACAAATAGTGGGTTACCACGTGGAGTAATTCTAGGGTTGCATCTCTGGCCGTGCTCAAAACTGAAGCATCCAGACTGTCTGAATTGTTACTTACCACTCACAGTGGGGAGGGAGGAAATTAATTGCATTCCAGGCAGAGGGACATGTGCATTTTTGTTACATAACCCTCAGCACGCAGCGATAGCAAAATGACAATAATATTTTTGATCTGGAAAACAGCTGGAGCAGTTCACCACTGTTTTGAACTGCAAATGGATTGACAGATCGCTTTGAACCATCTGCTCAGCCTGTACTCTGGTATGTGTGCTCTGGTAAGTGGTGGATCTCTAAATAATGGATTTCAGGTTTGGAAAGCAAAGGAACGAGCTGTGGGTTTTTGCTTGTTATTGTACTGTTATCTGTATGGATTTTTATCTTGTTAGGTGAGAGATGAAATTGTATTTGAACTAATATTTGAACCAATTTGATTCTGGAGTTTCACTTAACCTGTACTAAATTACCTTTAAATACAATACCTGCTCTGTCAATGGTCTTATAATACAGAGTCTATGGACTGTCTGTACAGTAGTAGGTTGTGAGGGATTCTTTCATCAACAGACAATTTGAATTTTGGGGACTTAACAGGGATAGTCATAAGATGCTGAACTGCCAAGCAAACATAACCAGAGTCACTGTTCTAGCCCCAAATACAGCAGGACCATCTTGCACCATTGTAAGTTATAGAAAAACAGCTTAATCCTTTTACATCTCAGACTTCTTTTCAACCCAGTAAGACTGCAAAAAGAAACAACTGGATTTAAAGGAATCACAGAAGTATTATATTAGCTGAGGAAGGGGAACAAAAATCCAGTTTCTGGAAGTCCCTTGCAAACCCTCCAGCCACACCAGTGGGTCAAGGATTTTAGTCTATGTGCTTTTGCAGGGCTTCAAGCATGAACAATATGTGTGAGGATAAGTAAATCTTATAGATACAAGAGATTAATATAATTGGAAGTAAACAAAAGGGTGCTGTGGATTTGTGTTTTGCCCCACCTACAATAAAAGGCTTACATGACATAAGGGTTGGTAAGTGGAGTGACATCTTAACTCCTTAATGACGTATAAAGCTCCTGTAGGACAGGTGGAACTTGAAGTACCATGTGATGACTGAAACTGTCATTTTTATTGATTGAGGGACTCTTTGCAGTGTGAGAGCACAGCTGTATGAGGCACGAGGTGACTTTCACAAAGCCGTGCCTCGTGCTGTTGGTTGACAGGAGTTAGTGAAGGAGAGCATTGATGAGAGGGAGTAAGGAACACAGTGTGCAGGGGAGCAGGACTGCTCATCACATCCTGCCCTTCCTGATGCTTTCAGAGCAGCCCTGCAGCAGTGGAGCCAGGTTCCAAGTGATGCAATGCTGGACTCAGGCACGTGGGGCACGTTGGCAGCACCGCCAGTGTGTGCTCCTGCTGCTGGGGGTCTGTGCTGCTGGGCACAGTGTGCTACAAGCTGAGCTCTCCGGTTTCTTTATTTGAGTCTGAAAACAAATGGTCCTTGATGTTTTCCAGTCTCCAGAGGAATCAAATTATAATTTTATTGGAGGGCCATCCTAGCAATTGAGAGAAGCTTTTTTCACCATGCACATGGCACGGCCACATGTGACAGCAGCTGATGCCAACTCGCAAACTGCAGCCCTCAGGTACTAAACCTGAGGTGCTGAAGGGTTTCCCCTGTGAGGTGGTGACATTCATAGCCCAGGCTTTTGAGCTGCTTGCCCAGTTAACGGGACCAGGACGAGCATAGCCAAGTTTTGCACTCCTGATGGAGGAGAAACAACCAAATGACTTCTGGCTTTTTTCCTCTCTCACTTTCTGTTGGCCTGGGAGAAAAGGAATGGGGAAAGAAAAGAAGTCTTTACTTCAGCAATTTTTGTCTCACCTTTTCCCTCGGTGAGATAATCTCAGGTGGTTCCCAAGGCAGTTCTGTTCAAGGAGCAGTCAGAATGTCTGTGGAAACAGAGGAAAGTTACTGCCATCAGACTCCCCAGCTTGGTGAGGGAGCAGACAGGAATAGTAATAGAGCTGGAGATATATAGAAGATTAAAAATAGGGAGCTGAAGCAGAAAGGTTATAAAACTCTGGAAAGGAAAAAAAGAGAATGTGAAATAATGAAAAAAAACAGAGTGGTACTGAGCAGAAGCGAAAAATAACTTGTAAAATTACTGCAGAGGAATAGGGAAAAGCAGGAGTGAGGAAGTGTTAGTGGTTGAATAAACTGCTGAAATCTCTTCCTTTTAATGATGACATGCCTTGTTTCTTTATGATGGCAAGTGATGATTCAGATTTAAAGCCAAGATTAGAATGTCTCATTACTGTGATTCTTGGAAAATCTTGAAAAATTCATCCTTTTCTGAGCATTAAGCAACTTCAAGTGAAAAGATGTTGCAATTCATGGGAATGGTAATTAGATTTAATTATAACCTAACTGACCTTCTGTGGTGTTAAAATGTTGGCAGAACTTGTTTGTCTTGGCAAGCCACTCTCTCGTAGAAGCTGCTGTTCTTGTGTTTGGCTTACAAAGTTCATTGCTGTATGGATCTGCACATATGGTTTTCTCCATCACCCATCAAAGGAGCAGACAGAGATCTGAAAAGATCTCACTGAAAGTATGTGGAATTACAAGATTGATATCATCTGAAGTAGAAGTAATAGATAATATCGTTATCTGGATATTGCTGTGAATTATCCAAGCCTTTCAATACTATTTAAAATATTAAAATTTTTAATGTGTTCAAATTTTAAAAAATAAGGTGTTGGAGTACATGTTTTTAATGATTTGTATTAGAGTAGTAATATATGTCACCAGAATGTTTCCCAAGGCTTTTTGCTTTTCTTTATAGATCTTACTGTCCTCATCCTTGAATTTAAATTTAGGTGAGATCCAGAGATCCCTTTAAAGAAAAAAAGATGCTTTCAGAACGATACAAACCAAGGGCACGTCACAGAGACACGAAAGTGCGAGGCAGCCAGAATTCCCCGTGGCGTGGGGAAATCTTCTGACTCTGCAGAACCCAAGGTGGTTTTTGCTGAGCGTGGTGGCAGCTCTGCTGACAGCCCTGGACAACCCTGGGCGGCTGTTTATCTGCTGGGTTTGCAGAATGGAAACAGATCCCAGTCCTCCACCCAACTTTATTGGAAACAGTGCCAAGCACGGGAGATTCGAAAGCTGAAACGTTGTTCTTCCTTTCGAAGAATACGGAAGTCTGAGGGGTGTTGCTGGAAGCATTTATTTTGATACTTTGGTGTTTTTAAATATACATCATGTGTTATATAGATACATAAATAGAACTAGCACCTAGAAAGTATATCAGGTTTCTCCTCCTGCTGGAGCAGAGGCCATGTGGAGAAGGGCATTGAGAGGTAGCTTAGTGCTCGCTCAGAGTTCACATCTAAGGAGGTTTCTGATTTTTCAAGGAACCAAGAGAGGCTTGTCTTGGGCTGTAAAGTGGACAGCAACATTTGAGATTTGTGGCCAAACAGCTGAGATGACAGTGGCCCTTCAGGAAATCACAAACCAATCATCCTACCCCGTTTGGGGCAGGGGACTCCATTGGCAGAACTTCTGTGCAAACACAACCACGCTCATTAATGTTGAAAACCAGCTTCTAATTTTAAGTGCTTCAAGTGGGCTTTTGTCAGATTTCATTTGCTTTGTTGATCCATGACATTTTGAAGCTGTTTTTCTTCTCACAGGTTAAGTACTTTTTTAGCCATGGTTAGTGATGTTCGATTTTGAACTTATTTAAGACATTCTTTTTGCTGCTGGCCTAAATCTTTATTAATTTCAAACTTGGCACTGGTGTTGATGTTTTGCCATTAATGGCTTAAGCTTTTAGATATTAAGGGTAACTGATGCACTAGAAATCTAAACATACACAGTTTTTATTTCCTCCCTCCAGAGACCAGCTCCTTGGGTTGGGTAGCAACTAACATTAGCATTTAGTGTCATTTTTCCTTCCTCCACCCTCCAGGTCGGAGATTGAGTTTCCTTCCTGACAGGGAGGTGCAGCATATATATAAGCTCATCAGTTATCTTGAATTTCATAAAATATTGGAGAACTGCTCAGGTGATGAATCTCAATTAGCCAGTAACAAAAGTAGTATGTGAACTTAAGAGAAACTGTTGTAATTAGACATGGCAGCATTCCTAAATTCCCTTCAACAGTTGGGACTTTAAGGTGTCGTGAAAGAGCAGCTTTTCCTCAAAGATTAGGGGAATAGTGATGGAGGATAGTTTTGCTTTAATAATCAAAGGACTATTTTTTAAATGTTCTGGGGCAAACATTAACTATGGATGTAATTAATCTATTAATACATGCTTTTAATCATTTTGTCATATTCATTAGTTCCATAAGAAGCCTCATGACTTTGACTCCAGGGAGTCAAATACAGGATAAATTTGCATTTGGTGTTGTTCTGTGGCGTTTTATATGAACTTGGGCAGGCACTTGCTGCTATCTGATTTCAAAGGCTTGCACTTTTCCTAATACTCTAGAGATCAATGAATTTGTTTTAGCACTTCTCCAACTTTCTATATTGCTTGACTTTTAATTTCTACTAGGGCCTGACCTTCCTCTAAGTGGGATTCCTCTCCTTGATCTTAGTCAGTGTCAGTGTGTCTGTAAAACTGCAAGTTTTACATTTGATATTAATAGTTGGGCAAATCTTCAGTTTAAAGGCAGCCACTGTCTCTATTTGTGGCAAAGGAGTCTTGTCTTATTGAGTTACCTTCTCATTATCCTGCACTCCCCTGTGTAACTTCAGTTACATTCACTGGCATCTGCTGAAGCCACCCCGGTTTGTTTGCAGTTCCCTGGCAGCCCTGCCATTACTCAGAAGCTCTACAAATCTCTCTGTTGCAATGCCCACACCTTTCCTATTTTAGGGTGCTGGTATGCTGGCAGTTATTCTTGTGGGTGTAAGTGGAGGGGGCATATTCACTCCACAGATTTGGTGCTGCTTAGGGCTATTCTGTAAAGGTGCTCAAGCACATTATCTTCTGCACAAGGCAAAGCTTGCTGTTAGGGTATGTGAGAAATTGTTCTACTGTGTTGGACCTGTTATTGAGCAACGTTTTCCAAATCAC
This sequence comes from Chiroxiphia lanceolata, assembly GCF_009829145.1. NCBI lineage: Eukaryota > Metazoa > Chordata > Aves > Passeriformes > Pipridae > Chiroxiphia > Chiroxiphia lanceolata. Next base: position 11,115,530 of record NC_045652.1, on the reverse strand, counting down.
TTTTTTGCCCCACATTTGGTAAGTAACTTCTCCCATCCTGGTGTTTACTTCCTTCTTGTGGCTGTGTCAGGTTTCTCAGTCTCACTGCCCATTCAGTGAAGCAGTACATCCCTGATCCTTCATCTGTTACTGCTCCTTCCAGACCCTGATGTGCTGTGGTGCTCTTCTTTGAACTCCTGTGTCTGTGATCCTTCTGGAAATGCAACACCTGGAAACAAATGTGCTGTTTTGCTGGAGCCTTCTTCCAGCTTCACGCAGAAGGGGCTGAGAGTCTTCAATTCCTTCCTGCTCCTTGTCACTCTGGTCTTGCTTTATGAGCAGCAACATTGGATTCATCTTTGGGCTATCTTTGAGTTGAGATTTCACATTGAATTTGCTGAACACTTTTCTCTTTTTTTTTTTCTCCCCCCAAACTGTTGCTCAGTTTTGTGTGACAGTGTGGGCGTGAACATGTCAACTACAGCCATAATACATTTTTCACTGACTGTCAAAGGGACAGAGCTTCTCATCCTGCTTCAGTGTGGGTGCAGCAGGTCAGACACACTCCTGTTTCAGAGTTGGCTTTATGATGCCCATTTCCAAGTGTCAGTGTTCTCGTTATCATCTGATTGTTCAAACTGTACCTTTAGGATTCTGTGACTTCATGTTATACTCTGGGTAGCAACACCATGCAGCTTTTGCCTGTTTAATGAAGGTATCTGGTAACAGCCTGAGTTGATGATTTTCAGTCCCTGTGATAGAGTCATTGACTTCTGGATCCACTTTCCTGTACCTTGATGGCAGGCGATAAGCAGAACCGTGTTGGAGCCATGCCAGTGTTTTTCTAACCCCCACATGACATCCACAGGATGTCAGATTGTGCAGGAATTGCTTTTAAACTGTTATTAACTTCTTGCTGGGTTAGCTGCTTTTTATGGTTCTAATACGATTTCAGTGCTCTGCAAGAAGCACATGGACATCTTACCCTTAATTTAGTGAGCTCATGCACATTACTGTTCCCCACATATATCTCTTCTCTTTTTGCACTTTATAAATATTACAGCTATCCATAGTCAGTGCTCCAGGCTTTGCCTGATGAAGATCCACTAAGAAAAGGAAGGCAACAGTTTTGGTCTGCTGCTTTTCCATGTGAGTCCAGCTTTGCCATGTAGATGGTTGAAGAGATGCCTGCACAGGCACTGAACAGAGGCAGGTGCCTGTGCAGGAGTGCTCGGATCTTGAAGCTGAATAACCAGGTTAACTCCCAGATGATCCTGAATTAAGAAGTCTGGGCTCTGCAAATGAGCTCAGACACTGCATGGAGCTGATTTATGTTACACCACTTCCAGAGCCAGAGTGGGCACCGAGGCTTCTTTAGCTGTTGCTGAAGATAAACTTGTCAGTTCAAGCTAATGCTGACAAATCATAGTATTATTTACTACATAATTCTAAAAACAGCAACCAAAAGTAAGAACCAAAAAAAAACCCCAACTTTAAGTGGCTCAGAGCCAATCTTAGCTATTTTTGCCAAGAATTTCTGGGAAGAAAACAAACTTTAGGAATATATTCTGGGTATCCGTAATACTATCCTGGAAATGCTCCAGATGGACAGAATTACTTTGTAAAATAATTTCAGTCTAATAATTTCGAGGAAGTCCTCTCCATAGTGGTGGATCATGTTGTGAAGATCCATATGGGTGCTTAGAAATATTTTTTGATGTATTTTGCCATTTCCACCTTGCTGGATAAGCAGCTCTGGTTTCTAGAGACAAAACACGTGATTGCTTTGAAGATTCTGAAATGTTGGGTTCTAAGACTTTTAAGCATAATTACACATGGAAGTTCTTAGATGTTGCAGATATTTATTTCTGTGGTATTTTCAACTCAGTCAGAAGTAGGAAGTTTTAGAAACATCAAGGATTGCATGATTTTCCAACCAAATTAGTAAATGCTTATGATGCAACTCATTCAACTTTGGAAAAGCAGCTGGACTAACACAACCTTCCCTGAACCAAACTCTTATGGTTTAGCTATTAATATTATTCTGGATAAACTCCTTTCTATAGTACCTTTCTCACCCCTTTGCCTAGCACTGATATGTGGCTTGAGAGGAGGAAGCAAGGGAAGCTCAGGTCCATGGTAAATATTTCTCAGTCAGAGTCAGTAACTGTTCCATCTTTCTGAATCTGCTCATTGTCCTGTTTAGTTTATGCAGAGGAAAGACATTTCTTCTTGTAATTTCCATAACCATAAATGGTCACTAAATTTAACAAAAAACAAAAAATAGATTAGGAAACTCTAATCCTGCTTTATGGCTCCAAATCAAATTATTTGTCTTTCTAAATCTTTAAACTAATTTTATGGAAGGTCACAAGTACACCTCTCAAAGCATATTTCAGTGAAAGCTGCAGAGTGATTTACTTTGAAACCTTCTGCCTCTTTGCATTTCTACCATTTTTTCAGTGTGAAACAAAGCTGTCAAAATATTTACTTGGGCATTTTGTTCAAACATTCTCATATGGAAATACTGTATTTAATAACATCATTAACATGAATTCAGAAATCCTTCCATCTGACATCTGTCATTTACAGGATCAGCTGAAAAGTACCTTATTGACTAACCAGCCTCATCTTTAAATGGGTTTTGATATGTTGGAGGTTTTTAAACATACTGTCTCTATCTTCTCCCCACTGTAGTAATGATAATTTGCTTTTCCATTTTGCCTTCTCTGGTAGCATATCACAACTGTATTTTGACAAAATAAATGAAAAATATTTTGACACTAATTTATTTACTCTCGTTCTGGCAGCTTTTGAGAAATTGTTATATTACCCCATTTTTCAGATGGATAATTAAACACTGATGAAGTTTGTGACTCACCAAAGTCCTTGTACTATGCAAAGGTCTCCTTTCAGGCAAGTGACACGAGAGAAACTAGACACAACTTTCTTCTCATCTGAGCACAGGCTCTGTTTTCTTTGGCCCTGTACCAGAGTCTGCTTCCAACAGAGCTGCAGGATTTTTGTCAATTCCTGATTTTGAAAGGGGAGTTTGCATGGATTTTGTTCTGTAGTGGTGTCTCAAGACATTTCTAAATGCCACCAGTCTCTGGGTGGGCGTGCAATGTATGGATTATTATTCCAAACCCTTCTGTAGCTATCTTGGGAGAGGCTTCTGTCTTCCATGGTTGGGGTCTCCTGGCAGTTGTGGTCCTTCATAGTATGGCTGCAGGTGACCAGAGCAGCTTTATTCCACTTCACTACTGCTGATAAAACTAGGAACGAAAATTCCCAAGTTCGCCAGCTGGAGGTTGCAGACAGCACTTTCATTCTCAGCCACATATATAAGATTTTCCTCCTGCATATGGTCTTGTATCAGATAAGGTTGGTGGCACTGAAAATGACTCATTCCCACGTGCCTGAGGAGGCTTCCTGTGCATTCTTGGTGAATTGATTTTTTTCCCCGTTTAGTTTGCTTTTGTTTAGTAATAATTTGATCAATAGGATGGTTAAACTTCTCATAATTTTTCACATATATGTTGTCAAAACTGTTAGTTATATTAGCAGCAATTAACTGTAAAGTGATCTGTCAGATGGGGATAAATAGATTACACGTGTTAAATCCATAAATATTGAGGCAAACATAATTAAGGTGTCTTTGCCTGATTCTTTCCTGTAAAATAACATCTTTATTTCCAAACCTGGTTAAGAAAATTTAATGTCTTCTTTCTTAATGACTCATTTCCAGTAAAAGAAAATTTAGTATAAATGAATTTTCTTAACAGTTTATTAAATGTAGCCATTAGATATTTATCGTTGAGGTCCAACTTTCATCTTTCCATAGTATTATACAAAAGAGATTGCATCTAATTGAATAATTAAGCAGCTTTAATATATTATTTCATCTGAAATTACTTTTAGAAACCTTGTGAGATATATTAGGGAGATTCAGGAGTCTTTAAAAACAGGCCAGTCTGCTCCAGGACTGTATCCTGAAGTTAAGTAGATGTTTTCAATCCTCACTGAAGTGCTCAAAACCTCACACAAGTTTGACCCTTCCCGTTTGTCTTGGGGCATATTTGTGCACTGTTCGGGTCAAATCAAACCAGAATAATTAAAATAACTCATTTCACATGTAAGTATTACAACAAACTACCTCTTGATATTTTTTAACTAAAAGCATATTTCAGGGATTATTTACTTTGCTGTGATAAAATGTCATTTGCAGTGAGGTTGTGTTGAAGGGAGGCACAGCTTTTCCTCCCAGCCTTCTGAAGTCTGCTCTCCCCTGGCTCTCCGGACTCCTTGCTTCAATCCTGGCTCCAAGCCCAGGCATCCCATCCCTAACCCCCCTTCTGGCTTTGAGAAAAGGCATTTTGTACTCACCCATCTCCTTCCATTCAGACCGTGTTCTTGACATGGCAGAAATGCAAAAGGAAGGCTTTATGTTTTCTCTCTGTCATAAAATTTCGATCGAGGAGAATTAACACCACTGCTCACTTCCTCAAACACATTCAAACTATTCATCTAATGCCCAAAGATTTGTAGTAGTGGCGAGGAGTTTTGTAGCTCTAGGGAATCATTTAGTCTAGCCAGCCAAAGCCAAAATTAAAATTTAAAATGCAGTTGGCAATGATTATTAATCAACTAGCTCCAGGGAGCTGTCAAGGCTTCCTAACCGGAGTTAGAATAACAAGAAGTATTTTTGAAATAATAAAACTAGATCCTTAATAAAACTTGTCTCTTCCTTCACGCATTCATTAATATGATGATGCCGAAAAAGGTATCAGGAATTAGGTTTATATGAATGAAATTGAAATGGAATGAAAGCCGTCTGCAGGAAGCACTAATTTCTTTAAGCATAGATTACTTAAAATCTTAGTAGTACAACACGTGTCACAGGGTATTAGAAGAGGGGAATCTGATACTGTCCTGAACACCATTGTGCAGTATCAGATTTTATTATGCATTGACAGATACTGAATATCTCAGCTAAATTAAAAAAAAAGTGAGTGGGCTGTCAACTGCTGTACACTTTGAGGTTGATCTTGATATTGATATTGGCCCTTTTTAGAACTCTTCTGCAAAAGGAAGTGTAAATCAGCCTGTAAGGTTACAACTTGGGAGATTCAAATGGCATGGGGTCTGCAGCAGTGTCTCCATCTGCCTCTGCCATACTTCCTAATGAATGCAGCCGTGGGATGTCCAAACTGGGATGTAAAAAATTACAAGGATGGTTGACATGTCCTTTTTTTTTTTTTTTTAAACTTCTATATACGTTCTTGCCGTTGGTCCAGAATAACCCCAAATGTGTAACTTCTCAGAGGCACTGTAAAAGCCATCTGTGTGATGGGTTATTTGAAGAGGGCTGTGTGGGGTTTCCTGTAACAGAGATGAGCTTTGTCTAATTAGCCAGCAATACAAATACTTGGATTTCATATTAAAAAAAAATTATATTTTTCTTTGAGGTGCTGGGGGGGGGGGGAGAAGAACCTTTAAAAGTTTTTGAAGGTGATTTAAAATTTAAAAAGTAATGAAAATGAGCTACTCAGCTTGAGTCTGTGCCTTGGCAGGAGTGTTCTGCACCACAGTTGGATGTTATGTGGTGTAACGGTAAAGGAGAAGAGAATTGACCCTATTTGTTTTTTCTGGGTCTGGTAGCATATCCCTCATCTGATCTTCAGAAAGCATTTATATAACTGGATTGTTGCCAACTTTTGAAAATGATTTTACATGCAGCTGGCTTCTTACATGATTTTTATACAGACTGTGGGGCCCTCTTTATCTCCTCGTACCCCCCAGGATGTTCTCCATGGGAGGGAGGCATAACAGTTGTTTTCATTTTCCCTTTCCCTTATTTCTGGTCCAGACATCGTTGTGACCAGAATTAAGTGCAAGAAAAGATGGACATCTGGAGAGGAGATGGGACTTCAGCACAGCTTTGAGATAGCACTTGGTTGTATATTCCTTGCAGGAGCAGAACAGATTGGCTGTGAAGGGCTCAAATTCTATTTTTTATTCTTCTGTGATAATTCAACTCCTGCTTTGTGTTCTTTTTATGAAGGTATGTAAAATAAAAAGCACATTTAGCTTAATAATAAAGTAATGGTAGCTGTGGGCTTTCAAGCCTACTGCTGACCTTTTTGTTATTATTGAAAACAGCAGAAAGTGCTGAGCATATTATTAGTGCTATATATATTCTAGTATACAGTGCTGTATATTTTCCAATATCTATTCTAATATATTTTTTTTCTAATATATATTCTAATATATAGTGCTACATCTTTTCTAATCAAAATGCAGTTTTGCTGCAGACAGGCTAATGCAGGTACCAGCAGCTAAATAACTGTATTAGGAAAATAATTTTTAAAGCATCTGTGAAGGTTTTTTTCCTGGTGGAATGCTGTTGGCATTTGCAGGTGGGTTGGTGTCTGTGAGAAGCTGAATCACAGTAAGATTCCCTACGTGTGCTGTAGCAGATGCAAGAGACAGGAGCTCCACTCACGACCTGCTGTATGATTTTGGGGCATTGTTACAATTTTCTGGGTCAACTTTTCTTTCCACTTATCATCTGTCTCATCTGTTTATACTTGAAGCTCTTCAAGGGAACGTCTCGTGTAGTGTTTGAACAGAGCCTGGGGGGGGGGGAGGAAGGGGATTTTTAGCTTGGCCGAAGCCTCAGGATGCAAACATAATATAAAACGTTACAAATAATGGCAAGTGATAAAAGTACATATAATAAGAGATAAGCTGCAATAAACATTTTATGTAGATTTAATCAAAGCTTTGCTTTGTGGCACAAAGGCCCTTTCCTTTTGCTTTATAAACACTTTCTAAGAAAATCCTGTGACCTGTCTGCTGTACGTGTACAATCAGATACAATGTGTCCTTATCTTGGACATCAGGACAAAAATGGGACACTAAAAAGCACATTTATTTTTTCCTGCATGTGTGATTCCTAAATTAAAAAGAAAAAGCTTCCTCCTCTTGCCTTTTCACAAGTCTGCAGTCATTACGCTGCATCTAAACCAGATGGAAGAATATATTAAAAATTGTTTTTAAACCACAGATTGAGAAATGGTGCCAGGATTTTCAACCAAAAATGTGGCACTGATTCTAAAATCTGTTGACAATTTTAACAAGTTTTCTTTTGGCAAAAGAGCTCCATTAGTGTCTTTTCTTCTCTTCCAGGAAAATAAGGAAAACCTTTATCTGAGTGAAAATTTATTTAGATTCCAAACTGGATCAGAGAATATCAATGTAAATATATTAACTTTCTCCAGGAATTGGAGTTGGGAAATAAAAAGACTCATCCATAACATGAGAAAAACACAGTTAAAAATGAAGGCTATGACTGTCTTATGTCTATCTAGATCTTGGGTCCTGGCACAGATCAGTGTGTCCAAGATTTTAACTACAGCTGTTCCAGTCTAGTCTCTGAAAATCTGTTTAGGATTTAAATTTTGGTTATCTTTTTTTTCCAAATGAGCAAAATCAGCATCACACACACTTGAAATTAGATTATCTCTTACCTTGCATTGAGTGCTGAAGTGCACCATGAGGTAGCTTTCTGGTCATGCAGCTGGGTACAAAACCAGACATTCCAAACCTATCCTTGTAAAAGTAAATTCGCTTTAAATGCCCCTGAGAGAAATAGAAGAAACTCTGAATACCCCCAATAAAAACAAACACTTTTACATTTCCCTTTAAATTATTGTACGTGTTATAACTGGACAAAAAATTATTATTCCTGCCTCGCTATGTGCACTAGGGCACATATAGAACTTCCACCCACATCCATATTTTTTTTAATATATCTGCATAAAACCTCTATCCGCAAAATGGCTCTTCTCCCACAAGAACAAGCTTATGCCCAATTTTTCCTCCCTCCATGCTGCTTCCAGGGGTTCCAGGGAGCCTCTTTGAGGAGCAGCATTCCCCTGCTCACCTGTTGGCCATATGTGCGTTGTGCTCACCGTTGGACTGACTCAGTGTTCAGAGTTTCCAAATTCGGGCCTTATAAGGGCAGTGAGTTGCCTTAAACACCAGTGCACGGGGTTTTAAAGTGGCTGCTGTTGTATGTATTGCACCATGAAATATTACAGCAGATCACCTGGGTGCCAAGTGTTTCAGCAAGGCTTTAAATATCTTTAAGGGGATTTTTTAAAGGATGGCGGTTCTTTATTGAGGAAGCACCTGTGATCCACATTTTACTGATAGGATGCTGTTTGCAGAGAGTTTGGGCAATAAAATGCCTAACTTGATTCCTGCAAGCCTTAGTCATGTGCCATAACTCCTGTTCAGCCTTCCTTGGGGGCCATGTGGAAGAACATAGGTGATCCTTAAAGACAGATTGCAGGGTGTTGAATAACTGGTGTATCCAAACAGAAAACTACCCAGATAAATGAGGTGGGAGGAATGTGACAATTTTTGTGTAGTATCCTAGAATGCTGCTTTTAATGTTTTTAATAGATCTTTTCCACGAATGTGGTGCAATGGGCCAGACCCGTGGCTCTGTCCCTCCTTGGAGGGAAACTTGAGAGAGTCAGACATGAGGGTGCTCAGGGATAAATCACAGGGGAGGCTGCACTCTGAGCTAGTCCTCAGGGCTGGAGAAACCTTTCCAATTAATTCCCTGATACTAAACCTGGGCTATATGCTGGAGAGATCTAAATTTGGTGGCAGTCTGCTTTTCCTTGGATAGATACCCAGGCAGGAAGGTGTATCCAAGCTGGACTGGACAGTGGCACACAGCTGGAGCAGTGCATGTAGGTGGGTCTAGGTGTCCTTGCCTTTGGCACTCAGCAGTGCTCTCGTGTCTTCTGGAAGGTTATCAGCAGTCACACCTCTGTCTGTCTTTTTGGTTTCTTGAGACTTGTCTCCTACGCAATAATTTTTTTTCAAGTTGAATTAGTAAAATGGCTGGTTCTCAGCAGAGAGCTTTTCTGCGCACTGTGATTATTTACCAGTTGTGACAGCTTTGTAGTGTTTTGTCCTGGCTGGTAGTCTGAGCAGATGCATTGTGTTGACTTCCTGAATCCAATTTGTAACAATAATGTTTTTCTCTTACTGTGTTTCTGGAACCAATTTGACTACTTTCCCTTCCCCATCTCTTTCTACCAAGGCACCCCAGAGGGTGTCCTGCCCTGCACGCTACCAATTGTCTTCTGTTTGCCTACTTACGCTGCCTGAATTCCCATGTTTTGGGAATAGATTTGTGTGAGATGACTACAGGCACTAAAAAGTCATTTATGAGATAGACTAGTGAGAATCTTGGGCAGCTTTTCCACAGGAGACTCATGGTAAAAAAAACGAAAGCCCAAATGTAAAATTTCCTAAGCTGCTTGATTTATTTGATTCACTTCCTCTGTCTCTTCAGTTTCAAAGCCACTTGGGAAGATCATTTGCACAAACATTTAAATTCTCTTTAACTAAAGTCAACCAATATGGTTTTTTCAATGAGCTGGAGCTCATAAGAAAGATTCAAACATTAAATGTGTAAAGAAGGCAATTAGTGTTTGTACAATATATTGAAAACTAGCCTAAGGCACACTGGAAAAATACATGTTTTACACATGTGTATTTTTCATTCAATTCCATAGTTTATATTAGACCCTGACATAAATAATGTAGAGGCTACCAAATTAATTCAAACAGTGGAAGAGGTTGTGATTGTCTATAAAAAGAGGTTTTTTTAACTGTAACATAGTTGGTCTTACTCTGTATATTTAATCACTCAAAGGAAAAGCCTTTTCTCCTGCTGTAGTATGTCAAGGAGTATTATCTGCATGTAAACAGCAAAATGAGACCTCTCTTGTGTTGCAAAGGTTGAATTTCTGTGGTTTAAAAGTTGAGCATTTCTAAAAATGTACTAATGATGTCATCCTGATAAAAGGAGATACCCCTCTCACTTTGTCACGGAGTGATGCTTTCCATAGGTTTTAAAGCTGTCAGTGGAGTAGGAAAAAGCTGTCATAGGAATCAGTGGAAAAGTTTTATTTTAATAACTGTTGAGGAATCCAGTTACAGAGAGCAACTGTCATGTTATCTGCATTAAAGATTGTGCATCCATTATCCAGAGTGTTTTGACCACGGTTTGATAGGAATTCGGGTCAAGAGAAGGATCATTTTCTTAAATGGGGAGAAATAGGAGTTGATACAGCCATGGATATAGTACCAGTTAGAAACTTGGGAGTATTTTCTGAAAATACAAGTATAGCCATTGTCTATTAAGGAAAATACTATTTTTCTTACTGTACTAATTTAGGATTTGATTCTAATAGGACAGAGCACAAAGCAAAAGACATTCTGAGATTCCAGTGCTGTAATGTGCACAAATGTACTTTCTGCAGTTGATTATGTTAAAGTATTTGTTGTTTATATGAATTACTGTGGTGTATATAGAGCAGAACCTTTCAGGAAGACAAACTAAAACTTTTGTTTGTTTCTACAAGAGAATTCGCTGGATTGAAAGTCCATATGGGATCTTGGATGCAGGAGTACAACGACTTGCCTTAACATGTAGAAGAGAGCATATGGTTTTGGTAATAGGTTAATAAGAGCAATTAACCTTATAGTGCACTCATTTGCTGGTCTCAGTTGTTTATAAACTAGGTAATAAAAATATTTTAACATCCTATAGCTTTATGGGAGATTAGTGAAATCAGGCTGTGTTTTTGAACTTTAAATGCCAACACTACTCAGGTGATAGTGTAAGTGATAGAAACATAAAATTAGCAGGGAATAAAAGATTCAGAGTACTCTGTGGTGTGTCTAACCGAGGGATATTGCAAATGTCTAAATACATAGAATACTGTGGAGAAATACAAACGTGTTAAAGGTTTTCATTAGAAGAGGGCCTGTTTTCACAGGATGCAGTCACAGATCTGTCATTCAGCTTGTTCTTGTCACCTTGCAAAGACTATCATGTAAAGTGTTTCCAGGCTTAATTAACATAAAAAAAGAATTCTAAACTTACCTTCTTCTTCTTGAGGATGAACCTCATAACGGAAAAGGTTAAAAGAACAGGGAGCACTGTCACTGTCTTTGGGTTTTTGTTTGTTTTGAAGGACTTTTAGAAGTTCAGTGACTTCCTGCAGAAGTCCCAGTTTCTCAGTCAGGAGCTGCTGTGTTTGCCTGGCAAACAGAGAAAGTGGGAACAAATGAGCAGGTTGTTGTTTGCCCCACAAATTGCACCTGCAAGAAAAACCCTTTTTATTTCATCCTCTGTGGCCCCTCTCATTACAGGCGGTGTCATTTTGACAATGGTTTTTGTCCACGTGGGCACCTTGCTGTGAAGGCAAAGTGACACCAAGGGTTGAATGATCTTTCTTTTGCAAGTACTTTGGTTTCTAGGCTGTGGTGATGGGAGAAGGGATGGTTTCCCTGTAATAACAATTTTTTTTCCATTCTATAAATTTTGTCAGTCAGCTTTTTGGTCTCCTGCTTTTGTGCAATATTTGTTTTGGAAACTTCTACCTGTTTATCGACAGTGTTCCAAAAGATGCCTCTAAATCAGCTCATTTTTAGATTTTATTTGAGCATGTAAAAGATGATATATTGTGATTATTTGTCTGTCCTGGTTTACTGTTATTTGTCTGATTTTTACCTTATATGTTGGTTACAGACTATTGTATTAAGCTTAGTTGGTCCTAACCCTAATGAGCTGTTGCTGCTTTTTCTTTATCCTGAATTTGAACATCAAGACAGTATTTTTTTTCTTTGAGTTTTCTTCAGAGGGTTCCATGGAACCTTTCTGTACAAATTTGTGGTCTCATTTTTTTCTCTTTCATTGAATTGACTGAACAATGTATTAGCTGGTGCATTCAGCAAAGATGAGGACTCTTTTGCTTTATTAGACTTCACAGTGTTTAAACAATACTAATTCTCATACCCAGCTGGCTTTTCAATTGATTTCTGTGCTCTCTATTGCTGTGTAAAACAAGCTGGAACATTAATGGCATCTTGCATGCTACCCTCTGGAGACTTATTTTTCTTTAGAGAAAAATCAATTAAGTGTGAAAGTTTCTGGGTTTTCTCCTAGTATTTTTTATTCTTTCATTTTAAATTATATTTTTGTGTGCTGTCAGATTTTGTACATGTTAAGATGCTAATTTTCAAGCATGTAATTTTAAAAAGAAGTCTTCATTTTATGGTGGGATTTGCTGGTTTGCTCATTTGTTTATAGAAATAAATGTCTCTTTCTTCATCTAAAACAGAATATACCAGCTTGAAAAATATGTTCAAGATGTATGTAAATGTGCTATTTTAGCCCAGCTAAAATTTTACATATTTAAAATGTGTTTGCTAAACAGCCAAAGAACGTTTGCAGATGTTAGTAATTTGTTTTGCCCCCTTGCTTTGAACAGTATTGAAGTATTCCTTGTGAGAGAAACCATTTTTCTCTCCTGTAAACATAAATATTTAAGTCACACCTTTAGGCAAACCCAAGCCTTAAATATATGCTCCTCAAGAATGAATTGTCTGCTCTGGAACATCCATCTGTGATGGGCTCCAGCCATTGCTGAGGTGACCATTGGAGCACAAGTTTCTCCTTCCAGTCCTTCAGAGGCTGCTTAATTTTTTATAAATTTCAGTTCATTGTGAAATATCAACTTTCTAAAACCAAAATTTGATTCCTTGTCCACTCCACCTCCCCAAATAATCAGGTAGCCCTGCAACTGGGATAAGGATTTGGGGTGCTCAGTTCTTGTGGGTCAAATGAGGGCAGTGACCTCTCATAAAGGACTGGCCAAAGCTGGGGAGTGGGGCTTGGTATTTAACATCAAGGAATGAGTGCTTTCTGAGGAAAACATAACATTCTTGGCTATGATATCTTCCTAAACCTTTCACTATTTGCACAGAAGCCAGGTGGCCTTGTACAAAATGTGTGCCAGTATCTGTGCCACAAAACTCCATGTGGTGCATACCAAGTCACTTGGAAGCGTTGTAGGGAATATTTTCTGAATAAAGGATGTTTTGCTATCACAATATTTCATTCGAGCAAAATTTTTTCCTTTTCTAATTTTCTGCAGCTGGTCTGAAAATCCAGGAGAATGGAAGTTTCAAAAGGCAAGACAAACGTGGCTTCTCCTGCACATGTATGATAAAGAGAAGGTTTGTATTAATGCTGCTTTTCCTCAGAACAAATATGATATAGTGATATACATTAGTTATAGCTATTCTTTGTTAACCAAAACTTGCTAGTACTAACCATGAACTTGTCTAATAATTTTTTAATAATTTATAAATTACTTTGTTTTTAACCAAGATGCTGAATCATTTTACTTGCTTGTCACTGATATTTTTACTTTGTTGGTGATCATTCTCCTGTGTATGCTAGATTTTTATATTTGATGTATGTCAAGCATAAATAGAGCAGATTCATGTTTTATTTAAACCTAGAATTTGCTGAGAATTTGAGTCATATTCTTTGTTTGAATTTCCTAATGTGGAACTCAATACTGTAAACCATGATTCTCATATTGCTTCAGATATCTCTGGCTCCATAGAAGATGTACAGTCTTATTGCCAAGATGTTAAAATAGCTTTCTCATTAAAATATAAGTGAAACCTGATGTTGATTGTGCAAAACATAAAGTATAACCAGAAGCCAGGATTGCATCCATACTGAAATCCATTCATTTCATAACTGAAAAAACAACATAAATTGAATTTCCAATAAGCCTGACCATCGTGGTATCGAGTGGGAGTTTCAGGTCATTTATTTTGTTGTGTAATAGAACAAACATCTGCCTATTTGCACAGTGCCTTATTTATTGATTCATTTCATTGACACTCAGTTAGGTTTTGCTGATGGTTTTGTGTGCTCTTGAACATTTATTCATACCGATCTTCCTGACCCAAATTACTCAGCAGCTCTTAAGCCAATCACCTGACATAGGGTGTTACCTTTCCGGTTAAAAATACTTTTAGAGACCCAGATAATTAAAAGCAGAGTTTCACGAAGGCAAAAATGTTCACAGGGTGTAAATACATTAAAAAAGATGAGTTGCAGAATACAAATTTGATGGTGGTCTCTAGGTTGTTTACTCTGTCTTCAGTTTTTAAGTTTCCCCTTTAAAAACCTTTATCAACCTTCCAAAATCAACATATGCTCTTCAAAGCTACCTAGAAATTGTTTGGCAGGCAGAACAATGTTTTTACTTTTTTACCTGTTTACCTTGGGGTTTGTGTTGAATTACACTGGGACATAATGAACCCTAAGTAGCGTTTGTTTTATGTATCAAAACACAGCTTAACCCCTTATTTCTCAACACTGAAATGAAACTTCCTTTTGCTTTTTAATCTGCTGAAAGTGCTGAGATTTATTTAAATTCACATATTTTGTGGCTTAATAATCAGAGAAGACTGAATATGAGCTTTAGAGAACGATGAACATCTGCATCCAGATTCAGTTAAGTTAGTAGAACTGTTCAAGTGCTTATAATTAAGCATATGATGAAGTCTCTTCCTTCATCAGGACCATAGGGAGGGCACACCCAGCTTCTTTTGAATATTTTTTATACCCAAATTCAACTTCCTGTCCATTGCAGAATAAAATCTGTTGGCAATCCAAGCATGACTAAAGTACAAAAAGAGACATAAGACGTAAGTTTCTTTCCTTCCTAAGCCACGTCTTTGATCTCATGGTGTCACTTGGATGCCTACTGAAAAGCCATGCAAAGCACTGAGTTGAGTTTCCTGCACTGCTATGCCTCTTTCTGTAAGAAATAATTTGAGATTTTCAAGTTGTTTGCTACATGAAGGTTTTTTTTAAGTCCCTTTAAAATCCACCTGGTGGTTGGCTGACAGCTCCCAAGGCTGTGTACCTATGGTGTGTATACTTCTCCAGGATCCTGTATAAAACAAACACTGGGCCATTTGTTGATATCTGTCATCTGGCACAGCATTTTTAGAAAGTCATAGATCAGCTGTATTCAGCTTTGGGGCTGCAAGGCCTGGAGCTGAAGCTTCCTTGGAAGGTAACCCAAAAGGCAGCGTGGTGGCAGTGAGCTGAGGTCCTCTGTGCTGGGATCTGTGTTTGCTTTGCAAAATACGTGGGGATCTGCAAGTCTCTGAGCCTGAAAACTTGTGAGTTGCATAGTGTAATTGTAAAGTGAGAACTGTTCTTTTCCTGCTGCTCTTTTGTAGGGTTTCCCTCCTTTTCCCGATGACAGGAATTATTTCACGTCGGGATATTTCCGTTTTAATCGGCTCCGGTTAGAACAGAGGCGAGATTAGTGTGAGAGAGAAATAGAAACAAAGAAAGGGTCAAAATGCTTTAACAAAAGAATAATAAAAAAATCCCATAAGCATCGCTTCCACTTCCAGAGCCGTGGTGGGAGATCTTGATCTCCAATTTCAAACGAGCCTAAAACTTAGAACTTAGAAGAAGGATTGCATTCCTTCTTGGAAAACCTCGCCAAGACCCCTGAAATCGCCGCTTTCGTAGTACTGTATTTGAAGAATTAAAATTTGGATTTCATTAAGTTTTTGCTGGCACTTTGTGTGTTCCAGTCCTTGCTATGGCTCTACTGTATAAGTCAGGAGGAAGCTTGACTTACCTTGCCTACAGGGTGCTACATTGTGAGCTCCTGCTGAAATAAACCTCAGAACTGTGTTAAAGAAAAATAATCAGCCACATGTCAGCCTGTACAGTTCGTATTTCTAAGTTTAGAGTAGGTTTTCAATTGTCCCTTCAAGCATTTTGCTTAAATGATATAATAATAGCTGTAGTTCCACAGGTATGTCTACAGCAAGAGTTGTAGATTACAGAGATAATTTAGCCAAGGTTTGAAACATGGAAATGTTGCTGAGCTTTAAAAGCTCAGTACTGAGTATCTGCATTAAAGGAGCACTGTCACACTGGAATTGTTTGCATCTGAATGGTTTGTCTGTTATTAGTACCAGCTTAGTGTGAGTAAAAACTTTCAAAAATATAGACATTTTTCATTATGTTTAAACATGTGTGATTTTTGTATTATAGCAACACTTCATATATCATCCATTTCAGTGTTAGTCACTGTAAAATTAATATTTTTTTGTAACTGTGTTGTTTCTTTAGCGCAAGAGTGTTTGTGTGAAGAATTAGAAGGTTTTCCATAGTGTATAAGTTATGAGGCTGAATGCAGACTTCAGTTTTGATTTATTGCTTTGTAATATGCCTGATTGATGAAGGCAGTGTTGGAATATTCTTTCTTCCTCTTCTTTTGGAGTGATAGAAGTTTTAGTGATCAAAGTTCTGCTGCCAAATGTCGATGGAGAAATAGGTTGTAAATTAAGTGTCTGTTGAAGCTCTGCCTTCTCTGAAATCTTGATACTTTGCAGAATTGAAACCGCCCTCGAATAATTAGTCTCCAATCCTTTAAATACTTACGTATGTGTTTGACTTGACTCATGTCAAGTTGTATGTGTAAAGTTAAACATGGAGAAAAATATTTGCAGGGTGAGGTAATTTTAACATCCCCTGATTCACAGCAAGAGATATTCTGTTATTGGCTGAAACCTGTTCCACAGATACACAACATGAAGTCAAGATATGCTTCAAGATAGGTCTGTCTGTTCACCTCTTATTTTGGTTTGAAATACTGAATAAATCATTCCAAAGTCTTTGCTAAATTATTGCCAAGATTAAGGTAATGATCATTTAAACTGTATGTTCTACCAGATAAGCTAAAATTTAATCTATGACTGGTTAATTAGAAAGGGAGGGAAACGGGGATAACACAACTGTAGATGACTAAAGTGCTTTTAATGTTGGACATGTTGGTTCAGCCTATCAGTTTTAGTCAGCGTGATTTTGAAATTATTTCCATATGTCTGAATTTCAATTTGTTTTTCAAATTAAGTTCTATTCCTTTGTATAAGCATTCTGTCAAAGTGCATGATGGTGGGTGGTATCTCAAGTCAGCAAACAAATAATTTTTGGGACGAGGGTAATTCCGGCAAAATTCTTTCCTCAGGCACATTCATGCAATTCTCACCAAATTTAGCAAGATTCACATATGTGTTTTCCAAAAGGAGGATTTGGCTGGTGTGTTTTGTTTTTTTTCTTGCACCAACCCTCACAGCCTTGAGCTCCCTGTCAGGGAGTGTTTGCATTTGCTGCTCAGCGTTTCCACATCTGCTTAGCATTTCCTCTCAGATGCTCTGCCCATCCGAGCACATGACAGTCATCTCACCACGGTCCATCCCTCCTGGCAGCTTGTACCTTTCAAACATTTCCACTTGGAGTTGGGCATTGGCAAACACCAAAGCCTGTGCCCATCTCCTGATTGTCTTTCAGGTGATGCTGTTACATGATTGCAAATGAGTATCGAGAGGGAAGAAAATAAATCAGATTTTTCCTTCCTTGTTTGTTTTTTTTTTTTCCTTTAAAGGTTCCAGACAAGTATTTCACCATTTTACTGGATTATCTGCAAGGCCTTCAGGGCGGGGCAAGAGACAAAACTGTGGAGAAAGCTGAAGCTTTTATGAAGGAATTTGATGGTTCTGATGGAGAAGACCCAAACGTGCTGGAGAAGTGTGAGCGCGTACGACAAGTTCTGCAGCTGCTGTCCTGAGAGTATTTTTGTGTCTTAATGGTTGTCTGGTGGAGAGGAGGAGAGGATGTCATATACAGAGGCTATAAATGAGTTGTAAAGACGTCATTTTCTAAAAAGAATCCTAATAATAAGTTTTGTACTCATAATTTTTTGCAATTGCAAATATTTATCATGTTTTGAGGCGATGAAATAAAAATAGCATATATGGTCCATAGACTTGTTATTGATCTTACTGCACATCTTTAACAAATAAACCTCTCTCCCTCATTAGTTTTTCTCCATCTGCCCCTGTAATTACTGTTAAATAAGAGGAACTTTACAGTCCTTAATAAGAAGAGCAAAGGAACCAACAAAAAGCCTGGAGGGTCTTTTACAATGGCAGCTTTTAAAATGAGTGTACAGTACAGTGCGTGCTCAGCCAGCTGTAATCTATCACTTTCAGCTTCAGAAGGATGTCACTTGGATTTGGGAAAGATCATTTTCAGTCTGTTGAACATGGATTGTATAACACAGTTGCTTATTAGTACTTCACACGGTGATCTGGAGATACCATCAGCTTTGTTAGTTTTCCTTTTATATTTTAAAGTTTTCAAACGCATTAGGGCAATTGTTTAGGTATTTGGATAATGCACAGATGGGAACAGATCAAATCCTTGCTTATATGTGGTGAAATCATCGGATTGTACCTAAACTTACCCTACAATGAGAAGTGCTGTGCTGTATCTGGCCTGACAGTGTTACATTTTCATCTTTCTCTGGTAATTGGCATCCCCCAAAAGAGTTAATTCCTCTTCGTTCATTTTGGTGTAGGACATTTGTCTCCTATGAACATGCTGAAAATGAGGCTTTCAAGTGAAAACCAAGGACATTAATTACTCAGAAGTTGGATGATTGGCTTATTTAATAACACTGGTATTCAGACAGAGTTCTTGACCTGATTCTTTAATGTTTCTGCAAACATTGTTCATACTTTACTAATAACAACTATATGAAATGTGTAGTGTTTTAGAAGAGTGGCTGTCTTTGGGAATTACAGCTTTAATTTGGATGGGTGAAGGAGGGGAGGATCTACAGATATTCAGGCCTGATTTTTCAATAAGAAGCATTTGAGTGGATTTGACAGCCTTCACAGCCGTGGATTAATACAAATCTTTAAAAGTACGAAATATATTGCTAATAACAAATAACTTATGCTTTCTGACTTCTTGAAGACGATGTTTGCAGTCCAAAAATACTAGAGACCAGCATGCCCTGCTCTAGCAGAGTAACTGGGATGGAGTTTGGCACAACTTGGAGTGGGGCAGAATTGAGCAGCAGTGTCCAGGTTCTCCAGTGAGCTGCTGATGGTTCCTTGGCAGCCCAGGTGCTGTGGCAGTACCACAGGGCAGCAGTTGGGTGAGGGCTGCAGAGGAGGCAGAGCCAAAGCCTTTCTGAGGCCCAAAGCTTCACAGCACTGCTCTTCCAGTGTGAAAGCTGGTAAAAAATATCTGCAGTAAAAAGAAGCGATCCTGACATTTAGTGAACTCATAAAGATCATTGGATCAAGTATTTTGCATGTGAGAATATGCAGCTGGGAAAAGCTGCTGTCACTCCAAGCAGAAGCTGGTACTTTTTTCTTTCCGCTAGGAAAAATAGGAATTTCTCATGGATGAAGTTTTCAAAGTGTCTTTTTGTGAGTTTTTCATTGCACTTTGTATGTCAGAGAAGAATTTTTGTTCTCTCTCAAGATATCTGAGCATTGCCACTTCTGATTTCTCTGTCACTCAAAACTGTGGGTCCTCATTGTGCACTTAACATACCTTGCAACTTAAAAGCACAAGCACGTTGCAAATGCACTTTGGAATAGACTTGTGAAAAAAAAGATGATAAAGGTAAGATCTGGGAAAAAAAAGTGTGAACCTTATATGATTTGGACAGCTTTGTCAAAATTTGCCTTTCTTGGACCTTGATTCTGACCATGTGCAAGTTCTGACAAATCTGTGAGAAGAGACACTTTGTAGATCAAGAATGTCATGTTTCTTTTTATATCAGTTGATATTAAAAGCACACAAGACCTGCCAATCTGGAGTCCATGTGAACAGCAGTATTTGGAAAAGAACAGTTAGAGCCTCTCACCAGCACAATAATAGACCTTTGGGAGTAAGGTCCTGCTCTGATCTCCTCTTCCTCAACTGCTGTTTCAGCTTTCTCTTCACTCCTACCTATTGCTGGGTGAAGGACATGATGTTTGGCCTCTGCTTCTTGCAGTTATAGAAAATTCAGAAGCTACAAATGAAGGTAATTGTTGCTGTGGTTGTGTTTGGCAGAGAAAGCAAAGCATGAGCTTTCTGCCTCATTCCTCTTGGTGTAGGTGCTGTTCAAAGGACAGGGGGATCTTGAAATTTGATAAAAGGTTTGTCAGACTTCTGCTTGGTGGTGTTGCACATGTCTTGTGTTTCCAAGCTCAATATGAAAAAATCTAAGAGTTATCTTATACTTGATGCTGTAGTGGAAATAGGAAAGGACACTTTAATTGCATTTCACTTTTTTACTTTTTACCTTTTCTTAAGGAATCTTTCACTGGTTGGCAAACAAGTCACCTTCAGGACAGCCATGAAGTGCAAAAGGACACACATTTTTGGGAGACATGTATTTACTGAATTCCTGTAGCTGGTTGAAGCTGTATGGGAAGATACAATCTGGCACTTTATTCACTGTGTTTTGTCATTTGGTCATGTAGAATTTTCAAATCTCTGCCTCACTTGTAGCTTAGGCAATCCTGTGGGTACAGATAGAACAAAATCACATCTCTGCCTCTGTTTGAATCAGTCTGCTGTGTTAAGAAAAAATTGCATCCAAGGCTAGAAGTAACAGTGTGTGCAGAATGACAAATTACATCTCCATCTGCCTATGCTAATTGTCTTCTAGTTGAGTTAATCTGTATTGTGGAGCTCTGTTTAGCAGAATGTGTGTCCTAAGAGAATGCTGAAGTCAGGATTTCTAGGCAAAATAAAGGAACATTAATTACTTAGAATTGCTTAAAGCTGGAACTGTGCCTCTAATGGAAGTACTAATTACTCAAAATTTGACAGTGTAAAAAGTTCCCTTTGATTTGGCTGATCCTTGCTATGGGTTGTGTGTCTATTTGGTTCTTTGCTGTCTGCCCACAATTTTAATTTGTTATCACCATTGTAAAATAACTGGGTAAATGAACTCTCTGTTCCTATTTGGAAAGGGTGTCTCAGAGTTGCTCAATGTGTAATTTATTTCCTTATTTCCTCTCACTGGAGAATTGCTCTGCTGTGTTTCTCTTGATTTTAAAGCAAGGTGACTATTGACTCATCTCCCATCATTTCAAACAGCTTAGAAATTCACATTTTTGGGTTGAGCTTGGGGGTTTTGTTTTTGTTGTGTGGGTTTTTTTAAACTTTGCCACTGAATAAGGCAAAATAACAAACGTTAAAATCTCATCACATTTCTGCAAATCAGTGTCAGAGACAGCAATCATAAAGAGATTTAGTTTGCAAAGTCAAGCACTCAGAAAATGAGAAAATGTAAGAATGGAAGTTGGTTGTGTAATTTAAATTTTACTCCTTCACATATATGTAGTATGAAGGAACTTCTTAATTATGTCATCAGGGCTGTGTTTTCCTTTGTGTGTAACTGATAAGTCATTTATTCAGTGTTTTCCTCACAGTTCTGCTGCTGTTCTTATTTTCAAAATTTAGGTCTGTGAAGCAGTACTGAAGCCAGAGAAGTAACTTTGCTGTGTGGCTTTGATCCTGCACAGAGGAAATAAGTAGGAACTTTCCTATTCCTTTGGTGTAGGAACTAGTCATAGACGTTTCATCACAAATGTTCCCTTTAAAACATGTTTTAATGTTCTGATTCATTTACAGTCAAAATATTGAATTGATGTTACTTAATTTAAATCCAGTTTTGTTGACATAAAACTTTCCAGTGGCTTATTCTGGTTTAGCCCTTGGTTTCCTTTTATGTCTTCCTTTCTGTACAGCTGAATGAGCTCGTTATTTCTGTCCCTGCAAATAGGAATATTAGTTGTTTACAGTGATTCCAGTCATACAAGGACACAATTAAATGTCCTTGCCTTTGCAGGACAAGCTCATTTTAGCAGTGATTTATAATTATATTCTATTTTAAATTCTTCACAAGAACATACATAGTCAACAACTTAATGTGCTTTAAAATAGTAATTTTTTAAAAATATGGTTTTTTCCCCTACAAGGAGCAGGGAATAGCAAACTGAATGAAACTAATGAGTAAATGGTGGGGGAAGGGCAAAGCAAAACAGTGGTTTATCTTTCTTTGTCAAAACAAAGCTGAATAAGAAGCTTGTGCTACTAAGAAACTTTAACTGGTGTTACGGACACAGAGGGAGGGCCCTTTGGGTACAAACAGAGGAACACTCATACAGCTGCTCTTACTCATTTTTTTTCCCCTACATGCAGAAAATTTTTGGCATTCCACAACAAAACCCACGAAAACACCTACGTCAAAAAGTTAAATAGGTTTCAAAATCAAATACTTAAAGGTCAACAAATGCCACATGTATATAAATGGCCAGAAGAATTAAAATTCTAACTCACTGTGCCTCCTGCCTGGAGAGTGAATGAAGGGGGGGATTGTGTTAGAGGCAAACAAGCAAAAACCCCTAAAATTATGTGAGCACATAGTTAAAATTACCAGTTACCCTTCTATTCATAGGAAGGTGGAGTTACATTCCCTATTAGTTTCCGTTGTTCAGATTTTTTTAATGAAGATTTGCTGCTAATTGAAATTTCACACAGCCTTTTGGTGTGACAACTTACATCTATTCTCCTCATGGTCCCATGTGTATTTTATGGAATTGTAAGCCACGGGACACAGGATCTGTCACTCTTATTTGCTTATAAATAGCCAGACCAGCTACAGCACTGTGAAAATCATCATTTGCTTCTGAGCTCCTTTGGACCCAATGAATGTTGGCACTGTGTTTCCCTGTACTGGTCTAGAGGTACAACAGGCTTTGGCAGCATCCTTTGTATCAGCCAGGCTTGCTTAAGCTCCATGAAATTGCCCAAGTCTGGTCCAGTGATGCTGCTGATGGAAGTTGCCAAGTGAGCAGTGACGTGTGTCTGTGGAGCACTGGGAGCAGGGAGGCTGCAGGGTCTCAGCTGCTCAGGATGCTCAGCCCACGGCTTGCTGCTTGTTTTCAGTCTTGGGCTGCTGAGGGTTGTCACTATTTTGTTTGTCTGCTTTCTGTGGGCTTAATTGGACTGAAAGAACCGATGTTCTCAAACTAAATGTTCTAAAGCTATTTGGACATATTGAAAACTTAAGCTACAGTGATGGTGTTTGTCTGGTAGCATAGATACCTGTAAACAGACTTTATGGGTCTCACAAAGACAGGACCCTTTATTAGAAGCAGAAGCTCTTGCAGGATCCTGGAAAAGACTGATCTGCACCCTGATTTACCTTGTTAAATAGGACTGGTGTTTCCGTGAGCTGTCACAAATATATGCTCTCAGATAGGCACGACAACAGTCAGCCAAGGAACCATGTATGGGCATCAACCATGCCAGGGGGGCAGGGATGACAGTGAGGAATGTAACCTCCTGAAGTTGCCTGGTTAAGGCAGAATGCCACCTGGCACGAATCCTGGCTGCCATAAGGTTAAAAATAACAAATAGCATCCCTATTACATAAGGAAATCTTTTGTCCTTGTTTAGTGGAGCGCTATGGTGTGCTGGAAAGAATAAATGTGGAGCTTCTCTGAAGTCCTACTTGTGATTAGTGCTCAGGGCCAAGCCAGCTGCAAATACCAGGGCTGATTGTAAGCCAGGCCCTGTGTATGAACTGCTGGCATTAAACAGGTGAAATCTGAGTGAAATTCCAGTGTCTAAGTGTGCTCAGCGGGAGCCTCAAACCAGTTCACTGGTGACATCTCAGCGCCAGGTCTTAAGGTCTTAAGGCCCCCTTTTATGATGATTGCATTACTGTGACATAAATACAGAGGATCTGTGTGTTCAGAGCAGCCTGTGAACCCTCTGGAGGCTGCAGTCCATGGACCACCTTCTGCTGCTTATTGCAATAAAATGGATGATGGAGAGGCTGTGGAAGTTATTGTGGATGAACTTCACCCCAGAAGTGGGATCATTTTCACCCCACCTCACCTGCCCACAGGTCACTTCCAGTCCCAGGAAGGGAACACCTGCTTTGGTTGCAGTTAAAGAATTAACCTGAAGTGATAGCAATGCTCTTTCCTTTGTGTTCTACTACCTTCTCCTCCTGATCCCTCAGCATGAGATGCTGTCTGGGATGAACCTGCAGCCTGAGTCCAAGCCAAATTCTCCCATTTCAGTGGCAGCTTTGAGGACTTCCAAAGGCAATGCCTATTTCCACTTTGACTGCACAGCTCTGCCTGTGCCCATCATCTCTTTGGCTACAACCCCTTTCAGGTCAGTACAGCTGTTACTTGGTAACCCTTACCAAAAATTTTTGGAAGCTTCCAGTGCTTGCTGTAAGCAGGAGCATTCATCAGCAGATGATCCTCACACTTCCCTTTTAGGTCCCCAGCTGTACCCACACCATCTCCATGCACCCAACTGTGCTTCCAATATTCATCTTTTTGGGGAAAAAGTGCCTTCTGGTGCTTGCCACTTCGGCTGGGATGGCAGAAGGCATTGGGGATTGAGAGATCTCGATATTGTAGTTATAAAAGTGGAATTATCCTTAAAATTTACCCCAAATTCCTTCAAGATGGCTCTGGATTTCCATCCCATCATCTGTTCCCTAGATAGATGTCCCACCAAGCAAATTCAGACCACGTGGACATGCTTTTGTTTGGAAAAGATGATGCCAGTCTGAGCCTCATCCCAGACTGTGTGTCTTGTAGAAATTGGGGGAGATGGCAGAAATTATTTAAACACTTTTTAAAGTGCCTTAGGTGACTAAAAAGAAACCTTCAAACAGAAGGTCACAGTGCCCTGATAATTCCTGTGAGGCTCTGCCTCTTGTCAAGGGAGTGACACGTGTTGGTGCTTTCCAGCATCCAGTCCATCCACATCCATTTACCCACCCTGGCTCCTTGACAGAGGTTCCGGACAGTATCAACTTCAGGAGGCTCATTCTCTAGGCTGTTCCTTTGTATAAATGGCCAAATTACAGGGTTGCTCATGAACCCACTCCATCCCTGTACAGGTGGTCTCAGCCATATGAAGGGTGAACACAGCAAAGGAACAGTCACAGGGAGATGCTGCTATTAGAAATTATGATTTCCTCATACAGTTTGTAGAGTGCAGACACCTCAGTCAGAACTTGGACCTTTGTCAGATACTTTTTTTATTGAAAAGAAGAAAACAGTTGGGATAATTTTAATTTGCAGTGCTTTTAACATGCTGTTTAATCTCAGAGATGGACATTCTGCAGTGAGGGGATGGTTGCATTATGAGTATTGCACCAGCATCCTTCTTGCCTTCCTGTACAACCTCCTGAGCAGATTATAATGTGCTTGAACTGATAGATGGAAAAGTTCAGCTGGCTGAATTAGCAAAGAAGATGAAGACAGCTCATCAAAAGGAAATGCAGAACTTAAATACCTAGACAGCCAGGTATTGCTGTCTAGGTTCTGTGTCTGTGATATTGAAAAGAAACTCATGCACCTGTACAGCAATATGGCATGAAATAGCTCTCTGCACTTTGTTGTGTTGCTTTTCTTTTGAGCAGCCAGGACTGCCAACTGCAGAGCAGAGAATGTGGAAGGAAAACTACAGTGAACTTGGCAATTATTTCCAGAGATTGGTTCAGCCTTAGAAAATATCCACTGGCTCACTAAAAAAAACAGGGGTTCCCCCGTTGTTTTCTAAATCCTTTTTTTATTATTGCAGCTGTCTTTGGACAAAGGGAGGGGAAGAAAGTGACCGCAGAGAGCTCAGGAGTACATCTTTGACATTGCTTAATGAGAAAACACTGACTCTTGTTGAATCGCCCGCTAATGCAGAGCAGACAGAGTGTCTCAGTTCATTTTTGTCTGGCTTTTGTTTTGAGGGGTCCCAGTAGAAGATGAAAGGTGAGTGTGGGTTTGTGCTGTTCCCTGCACAGGTGTCACAGATGGTTGCTGCTCCAAGAGAGGAATGAGGGGAATGTGACCGATGCAGTCCTTCTGCAAACAGCACGTCCTCGTGCTTTTCTGCTCTGCTTGTGCCAATATTCCCCCTTCCTTGCTCATGGAAGGGCATTTCAGCCTGCAGAACGGATCAATCAACCTTTATTTGCATAGTTGCTGTGGATGTGGGTCCTGTGTTCCTCATAAAATTGCTTTAATGGTCAAATTAAACTTTTGACCTACTGTGCAGCTGTGAGCCACCGGTGGTTTGGATTGTCTGCAGGAACACTTCGAGGGTGCTCAGTGGGCTCCACATCAGTCCTGAGAAAGGGCACCTGAGAGCAGGTAGTGGGAAGCACGAGCTCCAGACGTTTTAGAGGAAACAAATTTCACTGTAATGTGGAACTCTGTGCATGTCAGTTGACACTGGCAATGACAGAACGTGTGCCTTGGTGTGGGGGCCACAGAAGTTGCTGATACTTGTTTTTTTTGTTGTTTGGGGAGTGTTTTTGAGAACTGAGAGGTATTCCAGTTCAGCCAGTTGCAGGAAGATATTTATCAGCCCCACAAAACTTTTTGCTGCAGAGATTTGAAAATGACAAAATACTGTGCCCTGCTACTGCAACTCCATGGATTAAAATGTGCTGTAGCATTTCAGAGTGTTTTTTTAATACGTGGAAATGATAAAATAATTGTCTCGGAGGAAGGCAGACAGATGTCTCAACTGGCTTATCTAGGAAATCCTGCTATTTCTCTCAGACATGACCTTTACCTAGGTCATCCTGCCTTTCTTGCAGCTCAGCTAGATCATTATGATGGGCACCAGCTTGACATACCCTTGAAATGGATTCAAAATCCGGCCCAAGCTGTTTTGTGGATAGAAGAAAGTAAAATGCTTGTAGTCCCATTCTGATTGTCAGGATGCTAAGGCTATAATTCAAATCATTAGGCTTAGTATATAAAGCCCTTCGTAATCCAAGTCTTAAGAATCCAAAAGGTCGCTTGTGGTCCAATAATCCTGAATAGTAAATGTGATGAGCTAGCGGTGACTGTCCTGATCCTAAAGCATCTCTCAAAATAAACCCTGGTCTCTGCCCCAAAAGCATATGCACGTTATTTCAAGATGATCCAAGAGGCTGTGCAAGGAATAAGCAGCTTGGCTGTTGGGCAGCATTGTGCAACACTGATTTGTTTGAAATTATTTCATTAACTGGACTGAAGGATAGAGGATGCTGAAGGTTTTAAAGACACACCCTCCTGTGGCCACAGTAGTCCAGTAGAGAGAGATCTGCTTATCAC
The DNA here is from genome assembly GCF_009829145.1 of Chiroxiphia lanceolata. Lineage (NCBI taxonomy): Eukaryota > Metazoa > Chordata > Aves > Passeriformes > Pipridae > Chiroxiphia > Chiroxiphia lanceolata. The sequence continues at coordinate 11,088,623 of NC_045652.1, read as the reverse complement.
CAAGATCTCCCAAATCCTCCCCAAAATGTGCCAGTGCAGCTGCTCACGTAAATAAAATGAGCAAAAGTTGCTTAGATGATAGGAATGGCTCATGTCCTGGTCTGAGAGCAGTGTCAGACATCATTCGTGCAAGAGAGCATCCACACAATGATGGGGACAGGGGGTGGGAAACATCTGGCCAGAGGTGCAGCCTCTGGCATTAGGAAGGCAGGAGGCTGAGAAGATGTCCCAGGTAACTGCATCCCAGCTGTGAGCAGCTTGCAGGGGTCCAAAAGGCAGAGCAGCCCAGAAAGGAGGTTTGGTGCCTGGCGGTGTGGGATGGCTGCATGGAAAGAGCCCCAGGGTAGTTCTGTGGGAGGAAAGGACAAGTGGCCATGAGGCAGACCTGGAGGGTGCAGGCATGGGCTGATGGGATAATTTACAGGGTTGATTAAACATGAGATGGAGGACATGTTTTGCTGTACTGCATTTAAGGAGTCCTTTACCCGCCTCCTTGACACCTCCTCAGGAAGGTGCCAGAGAGGTAAAGAAATGGAGGACTGGGAATATTTAACCATTTATGAGACCCCCTTGGTGCCTGACACTCCTTTTCATCCCTGTTTTTGTGCTGAGGGCAGTTAGATGTCAGCTGGGAGGAAAGCTGCATGACTTTGTTTTTCCTCTTAAATGTCTCCTTGCCTTTCAATTTGTTCAGTATTTGAACTGATTTCGTCTTTATATTGTATTTATTCAGTGGTGCTCTGGATATGGTTATTTTTGTGCCCTGAAGCATCTACTTTTCTATTCCATATTAATATAAAACTTCTATTAACATTAAGACTTGCTGCATAAAGGGGCACTGAATAGCTAAAGTGTACTTAAATACCTGTGACCTTTTGGCTTTTCTATATGGAATGATTATTAATGCTTTGTCCTTGCCTTGTTTCATCAGAAGATGCTGCCACACAAGGCATAGCTGGGGAGGTCTGATCATCCCTTTATTACAGATGGGAAAAACAGAGGGAAAGAGATTAAAAGATTTGCCAGCAACACAGAGCAATCAGTGGCTGTGCTGAAAATAGAAACCAGGCTCCTGGTTTCCATTCTCCAAATCTGGCCTCTAGACAACACGACTATATTAAAAATGTAAATGCAAATATAGACAATATTTCCTTTTCCCTGCTATCATTTTGTGTCCTTTTGACTCAGTTTCACAGAATAAGCTGGTAGCACTTAGGTCGAAGGCTCAGGAACCAGCTGGGCTGAGCTCACTGGATGTAGCAAAGGGAACTGGGTTGGACCACCAAAACCTCAGAGTGACCAAAGAGCTCACTCTGAGGGAGTGAGAAGGTGGGAGGAGACTTGTGTCTATTTTGAGACAGAAAAGTATTCAGTAGATGTAGGCTACTGTTCAAAGTACTTTGATTACTGTATTTAAGGAAGCCCAAAGTGATACTGTCGTGACAGCCAGTCCCTCAGCCTTTGTATTCTGGAAAATACTCTCTCGTAATGCACCACAGACCCAAAGCTGGCAGTGTAAGGACATGCAGGCATTTTAACTGTTTGCTATTAAGTTTGCAGATGATGGGTAAGTGAAACACAACTGAGGTTTGAGATGCATAACCAGAAGGGAGCAGTGAATTGGGTCTCAGTGAGGAGCTGCACAGCTGCAGTGCCTCCTGCTCTCCAAACCAGAGATGCTGGCAGTGCCATTGCTGCACTCATTCCTTTGGGTTTGTCCCAGCTTTATTTCTGTTCCCATATTGTTCCTCTGTGCTGTAAACAGGCTCGAGGGTCAAAAAAATAAAAATAGCACGTGGATGCGACCCAACCAAAGAGCCAGAGTAAACTTCATGGGAGAAACTGGATTTAGAAATGCAGCCCTGAGTCATGCCAAGGAGAGTCCCTGTTAAAGGCTTTTTTAAGAAGCAATTAGAAAGCAGTCTCCTTTTAAAGACACTTCCCAGGGCTCATTGCAGAGACATAACATGCAAATTACAGCTAAATTCTGCCAGTCATCCTCGTGTGCATGGGTTTGTGTGAGCAGGGTACAAGATGTGGCTGCACTTGTTCAGAAGTCCCCTTGGAACCAGTGACAGCAGTACAGTACACAGCTCACTGCTGTGTCCAGCAACACTCTACACACCAAGGGAACCCAGATAATGCATCACTGGGACACCTCAAAGGGAAACTGAGTGTTGTTGGAGCCTGTTGGGGATTAAGACCCCTGCAGCATGTCCCAAATTCCATGTCCCAAATTTTAATGGCAAGCTGTAATATAAACAATGGTAAAACTCAGCTGAAGTCAAAGGGGCAAGGGTTGGCCTTGATGAAGTTGGTGCATCTTCCCTAAGGCATCACATCCCAGAGCTCAGCTCCTTCTGAATCCCTTTGCACTCGACAGAAGCCCAAAGTAAGTGAGATGAAACGTAAACCAAGATGTTAAGCTGAGGACATCCAGTCTCTCTGGAGTTAGGAAGCTTCTTGCTCTAAGGAGTTGTGGGACCAAGGGGTTGTTCACCTGCCCAGAGAGTGGGGACGTGGTAGGGAGCTGGGAGTGTCTCCTCGTGGCTCTCAGGCCTGGGGCAACAACCCACCTCACCTCAACAGGTGAGCTCAGCCTTGTTTGTGGAGTCAATCAAGACCCTACAAGAACAAGGGATTCCTGCTTGCAATTTTTTAATTATTTTTTTTTGAGGGTACAATGAACTCTTCTTTATAAAAGGGAGAATACCTACAAATGCTTCAGAGTGACTTAAAAGATTTTATTCCAACAACTAGATTTACGTTATCATAGCTATAAAATTGCAATACATAAGGTGCACTGACTGCTTCTGGCTTCACTTCCCGTGATCTCCTGTTTCACTAATGCTTTGGAACTCTTAAGACTATTTTAATGTCTGGAAAAGCCTGTTTAGAAAAGATCTGTTGTATCATCTTCATGCTCGTAGTTGATATCAATAAAAAAGCAGTTTTCATTAGCAAAGCTGTTGCCTTTTGCCATTTCTGCTGGCTTAGGAGAGCAAAGTCTCACTGCTGAAGACTGAAAGTGACACAGTTTTCAATGTGCAGCCCAGCAGCTTCTGAAATACATCCACATTTTGTGAGGTTTATAACCCTGTAGCCACTAATGTTGAAATTTTTACTGGTTCAGGCCATATGTCTCTGACCTAATTAGACTTTTACTGGCTAATGGTTCATGGAGCAAACCTCTAAAGATTTTGTGTCTGGTTCCTGAAGAATTGCTTGCAAGAGGGAAATCCAGTTGCCCAGTGCTGTGATCCTGCTTTGAAATGGGCAAGTGCCTCCTTCACTGGCTGCAGGGTGATGCCTGTCCATGCTGTTAACCTGGGCAGCTAATACTGCTACATTTTAACTTAAAATTACTGATTGGATTAAATATTAATCTGCAACCTCCAGAGGAGCACTGTGCCCCTTTGGCTGGTGGTGCTGTGCAGTGATCCATTAGCATTTCTGAACCCCACAATTTGTAAATCCCTGAAACGCTTCCAGGGGAGTCAGAGTTTGTTTAAAGATGAAGATGGGCTCATTTCTCAATATTGCCACTGCTGAGGCTACAGGTTTAAAACCACAGGCTGGATTTTGCAACTGCAAGTCATGTTTCAAGTGCTCCACGGGTGATAAAATACCCAAACTGTGATAGATTGAGTTACTTTAATATCTGCTGGGGGCACGTTTACTGTGTCACCCCTTTTGATACGCCTGTTAGTGATGACTGCAGTCCTGATCATGTTTCTATCATTGTCTCATATGCCCTTTGAACTAATCTTTTCTCTTTTCCATCTGGATTTTTCTTCTCTAAACCAGAGATAATGGCATCTCTTTAGCTGGAGTGCACTTCACATTCAAGTGAAGGATATAGTGCTGCCTCTGGAGCAGAGCTGACATCCCTGAAATGAGTGACAGACCCCAGGCAGAGAGAAAGAGGATGTTGCTTTTCAAAGACAATCTACACCGGGCTGTAGAAGCTGGTGTTGCACTTAACACCATTTAAGCACTTTAACCTTCCTCTGACAAATGCCTGACCTGCAGCTCTGAACAGAAAAACCAAAACCTCTCAAACTCAGTACGAGCCAGTGCCCTGTTCCGAGATCCAAGTTCACGATAGGCAGTTCCAGCCTGGAAGGCAAAGTTTGCACATGGATTCATGGCTTAAAGGCACTTGCAGGGTTCAGGGTCAGCAGCATTTTGGCTGTGGAAGGTGTGGAGGGGTTTGGGCAGTGGATTTGGGCCAGAGCTCGCTCGGGGCTGTCCCAGCTCAGCCGAGCCAGGCTGTCATAGCTGTCGGCACGTGTTAATTAGCTGAAGGGAAGGGTCTGAGGCAGCTCGTACTGCTTCAAAGGGCTGTTCAGGAGAACATCTAAAACACAGTTTGCAAGAAAAATAAATGGAGGAGGGCTTAGTTTTCTCCTGTGGCTGGCTGCAGCAGTGAAGCAGAGCGAGTGCTGCCGAGGCCACCCACGCTGGAGGGCTGTGGGCTCCTTCCTGACTGACCTGCCCTCCACACAGGTCCAGCAGCCTCCTGCTGATCCCACTGGCTTCCCAGACACCTTCGTGCTTGCTTAGGGGCCTGCATGGAGACAGGGATGGGGAGGGAAAGCTCACTTGTGGAGAGAGGGGATGGGGTATTCCAGGATGCAACCTGACAAAGCCAAGCTGGAGACCTGACCGCGTCGTCTTGGCCAGGCTGGCTCCTGTCTGGTGTGCACCAGCCCGGGGCTGTGGAGGTGGGAGGCTGTGCCTGCCCATGATTTCGGGTTTGCTTTGGAAGAATTGCCAGTCTCGGGCTATGGAGGGATACATCCAGAAATGGTGATCTCCACAGTCTGAATTTTAACCCTACCTGCCCTTTGCTGGCTCCAAGGGCAGGTGCAGGGAAAGAGACCTCAGCTTCTGTTCTCTAGTTCTCTTTGTCCAAGAGTGACTGATTGGAAGGGCTCAACCTCCAAATAATTATACACAGACCAAGGAATGACTTTCCTTCCCAACTGCAGACCTGTTCTGGCGCTCTCTGTGTAAGGACTTTTCTTTCTGGGCTTCTTTTTCTGTGATTTCTCCTGTGACTTGTGACATGACCCTGCCCCGACTGGGGAAGTTTTGATTTTTTTAGAGAGGTCAGTTACTCCTAGATAAACATTAATTTTCATTTTAATTTTTAACTTAAGTCCCTGAGATGACAATGCTTTTGCAGGCCATCCAAGAAGCTGTTATCTTTGCCCAGCTTTGCCTCTTTCATGGGTTGCTACACCCAGCAGGTAATGAGTAACCTGTTCTCAGCACTAGGCAGGCTGGAGGCTGGCAGAGGTGGGCTGATGGCTTCCTTCTACCTTCTCTGTGGCAATCATAAACACATTTTTAGTGTCAGAGTGACATCTCTCTGCCTCTTGATTTTTGTAATTCTTGCAGGGTGTGACGATGCTGTTCCTACACCTTATCCTGCTCTGCGTGGAGCCCGGGAGACCTCCCAGAAATGCTGATGGAGAAAGGGTAGGAGCTGATCCAGCCCCGAGGAGTGGGGCTCCAGGCACAAGGGCTGCATTCACAGCCCAGCCCCGACACACACCCCAGGGCACAGCCCTGCACTGTGCTCCTCAAAGCCACATAGGCAAGTCCTTGTCCAGGCAGGGACATGGACGCACATATCCAGACTCCCAGTCTCCTGCTCTCACCACAGATGCTGTTGTTTGTAACACCAGTGGGTTTGGGATGGACAAATGTTCCTGGGCGGTCCGCAGGACCAGGTACAAGCTGAGGTCACGTCCTTTCCACTCAGTCCATATCCTGGCTCAGGCGGGTGAAGAGTTCAGGTTTGAATGGGCGCTGTGTCCAGTGTAAGTGTGAACATCCTGCACCTGGGAACAGTCCCAAAACATCCTCAAGGCTGATACCATCTCAGACCACAGTACGGGGAAGTACAACACCCTTGTGATCTGAAAGAACTCAAAAAAAAGATGATCAAATGCTCTTTTCTTACCTATGGAACCCTCACAATGTTTGTGAGATCAGGGTAATTTTACAAAAGTGCTGTGTCTTTCCACTGATGTCTCTGACAGGTCTCACTCTGTCAGACATTTCCAAAAAGTAACTCTTCACCCACCCAGCAGGACGTGCCACCCACTGGTGACCTCCACACTCTGATTTGTCTCTGCTTCTGGATGTCAGAGAAGTACAGCCCGGTGTTCGCTGCCCATGTGGGGTTTCAGAAGGTGGTGCTGGCTGGCTCTGAGACAGTAGGGGTGTCCTTCTGAACACAGAAGATGTGTGTTTGCAAACAGACCAGCTATACCAATATTCTGTCACATCCACATGGGAACAGTACCAGCAGGTTGAACAGATAAGGACCTGCTTGCTGTGCTGCTTCTCAAACGAGTTGTTACAATTGCAATAGTATTTGAGAGTCCTTGAGCTGCATCCTTACTGTCAGGGCTGTGTTTTGTAGGGCTTGGGGGACGTTGTTTGTTTTCTTAAGAAAAATATGTCTGGGGGTCTCCTTGTTTTCCTTATCAGTGTTCTGCTTTTAGTGGCACTTGGGTCACATTTCAAGGCTGTTTCTTTGCAGTGCAGATGGGAGGAAATTATTTTTCTGAACACAAAGTCTGAGGGCCTTATGCAATCCCTTCTGCAGTTACTGGGAGTTCAGACAGAGCGTGGATCACCCATGACTCATGATAAAGGCTGCAAGAACTGGCAAGAGTGCAGTAGCACGGGCTGTTTGTACCTCAAACAATTACTTCTGTAAACAGATTTTTGGCATGTTTCTGAATTGCATGTTAAAAACTAATACATTGCCCAAGACTAGACATTGAAAAACAATGAAGGGAATAATCCAGGACTGAAAGAAAAAGATTTGATGACCTAATACATATATAATGCATACAGCATGTGTGGGGGGGGGGGTTCATCTTGTTTTTAAGAGTGAGGCCCAGTGTGAGGAAGGGTACATGCACCACTATCCCAAGCACTGTATGAAGATGTGGGCTGTGTTCAGCCCCGGAGCTCTCCTGGGAAGGGAGGGTTTCTGCACTGTACCCAGACACCTCTGTGGCCTCTTGACTGAGCCCTTTTTTTGGCCCCTGGTTTGTCCAGCTGGGGGAACTCCCCAGCTGTGAGCAGAAGGTGCCTCCCTGCCACCCCTCCTGTCCCCCTGCACAGTTTATCCTCTAAACCTCAAGCTGTTCAGTGAAATCCCTTGTCCTGTCCATGGCAGGGATGGAGCAGTGTCATCTGCTCCCAGCCTTGCTCTCTGAAACAGCTGGGTCATTTTTCTGAAGGAAAACAAGTCAGCCTGAGACAAATCCCATGCATTGAGCTTTTTGCTGTGTGTGGCTGCAGAGAGACAGAGCTATAAACAAGCCAGACCCAGAGCCATGGTGTGAGACACCCAACTGCTTAAAATACTGCCCCCTGCCCAGAAAGATTCTGCATACCTGGTTTGTTTTGGGGGTTTTGTTTGTTTGTTTGGGTTTGGGTTTTTTGTTTGTTGGTTTGTTTTTTGTTGTGGTTGTTTGGTTGGTTGGTTTGGTTTGGTTTTGTCAGAATTTTTCCTAGCAGTACCCAGAATAAACCACAAAATGTCATCGTGTTCTACTCCTTAGTGTTTCCAGTACAAGCAAGGCTCAGGTGGAAGAGACAGGAGGGAATCAGGTCTCTTTAGGGAAGGCATGGCCAGAGCTTCTTTCTTTAGAGACAGTCCAGTGATAAAACTACTGAAAAACAGACTTTTTTTGCAGATGTAGAAAGAGAATTAGCCAGACTCATTCCATCTGTTTTCTGCTGGGTGCTGTGTGAACATCCCAAAGTAACCTCTTGTCTTAAGGACAATTGTATGTGTATTTGGGGGTTACTAGGTTCAGTTTTTGCAGAAAACAGCAAAAACCAGTTAGCAAGAGTAAAAGATTTGTGAATCTTATTCTGCAGACAGTTTATAAGTGAGAAATGGTGTAAGTAACCTCCCTGCACATAAAATGCAACTGCTTATTGTGCTGTGAAATTTAACGATGCTGAGAACTGAGTGTAATTGATTTATAATTCATGTGAAAGATAAAATCGATGATCTAACAACTCTAAAACATAAGTATTTTGGCTTGCTAAACACTTGGAGTTTTCTTTGGGTAATGCGTAATGCTTTATCTTTTTGCTTTATTGCCTCTTTAGAAATGTAATTTCATTGTTTCATGAGTTTAGTATCACTATCTCTTAATTGTATTTTTTTAATTCATGTTTATAGGTTCTGTCTAGACAAGTCTGATAGGCTCCATTCATTTCTGTAGAGAATTTTCACTAAGAGGAGGCACTTTTATGTATTAACATTTTTTAGTTACCAAAAAAAGAGACTGCAACCACATGTCATGTGGTTCCTCACACAAATGATTTCTCCATTATGACACTTGAGTGTTACATGGTAATGGGTGAATTTAATTTTTCCTGTGACTTTTTTTTTTCCTGTTTCCTTTTAGCTATTTAATTTCTACTCATTCCATGTATTTCTCCTCAAACCTCACAAGACCATACTAAAAAAGATAGAAGGGGGTGTGTGTGTGATCTTAAAGAACTGCATCAAGGAAAAGAAAGAGGGTATTAATCAAAACAACCTGACAAGCTACGTTGGTGCTTTGGTATTCAAACGAGATATTTTAACAGTACGATGATTCCTAGTGCCATATCCTATTCAGAGGTGCTGATTAGATTTCTAGTCTAATGAATACGCTTTATGACAGTCTATTTATATAAAATTTATATATAAAATTTGTATTTAAAGTATTTAAATTTTGGGTAATCATCCTCCTATTTTAATACATTAAATGCTGCATAATGAAGGAAAAGCAAAAAAAAAATTAACTAGACCATATTGCATTAATGTCTAAAACTTGTCCTACAGTTCTTTCCTTGATGGAGAGCAAGAGAGAGGTAATGTCATTTTTGCAGCACTCTCCAAGCAGCCACATCCTTCCCTTTGGGCATGGGAAGAGGCAGCAGATTCCCAGTCATGGAGGTGCAGAAATTCCTATTGCTTTGTAGCCTCTCACGTGTGCCAGAGCATCCAAAGTCTGAACATCCTGAACCTGTCCACCTCCATCCAAATGTTGAGTGCTGCCAATAAGGACCAAAGGATCTGAGGGGTTGTTCTCTATCTGCTCCCAGGGGCTGCAGACCTCCTGCCCCAGGGTATTCCGACCAGCAGGCAGCAGGAGCTGGGACTTACAGGTGTTTTACCACTGAGGGAAACTCACTCTCTGCCTTTCCTTTGTCTTGCAGAAAAGGTTAGCACAGAGATTGAGTGAGTTCTTGGCCCTGGCTGATCCCCTACCTTTGATGAGTGGAAAAACATGCCATTTCCCAATGTAGTGATCCGTGAGGTGTGGAGATTTGTCACCCTCCTGCCACAGGTTCCCAGGTGCCCCTCAGCTGACACTTCAGAGGCTCCTTCATTCCCAAGGTATTTGCTGCTCTCCAGATGAGGGGGGGAGCAGCACAGCAGTGACCTACGGGGCAAAACATCACAAGGAGTGAGTGAACTTCAAGCACAGGGCTTCTTGTGGGGAAGAGCCCACAATCCCTCATCTCCTCCACGTCCAGTCCGAAGGCAATGTGACTTCAGGGCTACTCACACAACTTCCCATTTCCCATAGCTCAGTCCTCATACCCTGGAGTCTGTTCCTTATTCTCTTCACTCTCTGTGGCTGTTCATGCCCTGCAGAGCAGTGCTGCCTCTGGGCTACCAGGACATTGTCTCATTGCCTTGCTTGAGGCAAGCAGGGAGCAGCTGGGCACCAAGGGAGCCTGGCCCACACCTTTTCTCTGCTTCATAATTTAGGAACAGCCAACAACCATTGTAGCTTAATCACAGAATTGTTAAGGTTGGAAAAGACCTTTAAGATCATCAAGTCCAACCGTCAACCTAGGATCACCACCATGTTCACCACTAAACCATGTCCTCAGGGCCATGTCTGCATGTTTTTTGAACACTTCATCACAAATCCGGATTTCCACCACCCTGCTGGGTTAGGGCCAGATAAGGCATTAGCCAGTAATTCCAGGGAATTGGGAATCTTCACTTATGAAGGGTCATATGGTTCTGTACAAGCCCAGAAACTAGTTGTTCCGAGGAAGAAGTTGGGTTCCAGAAAACAGCCCAAAGGGAGGAATGCTGAGTGGGAAGCTGGAACCTTGCAACATCCACACATGCTACAGCAGAGCATGGTTGTGCTGCAGGGTACAACAGTGATCCTCTACTCACCTCCGTGCTGCTGGATAAAATGGGAAAAATGGGAGATGCCAGATGAATTTAACCCCAATCATTCCTTGATTCCTTCAGGTTAATGGGAAATGAATGTCTTTGTACCCAGCCTTGCAGCAGGTGAATGCAGTTGGACTGAGGGAGGGTATAAAGCCTCAAGGCTGAGCTCTGCCCCCCTTACCTGGCCCCAATTTGTGCTGGCAGAGGGTTTTAGCCCGGGAAGGACCACAGGGCTGGGCTGGCTGTGACTCAGAGGGATCGTGGTGCCATCTCGTGGCAAAAGTAAAATAGGAATTCTATTCTGTGCAATGCTGATTGCTCCGGCCGGTGCAGAATGGCTGCAGGCAGAGATGCTGATCATTGCCCCTCTGAGGGCAGGAGCTCTTGATCCCAGCATCACACAGTGCTTGGAATGGCAGCCTGGGCAATGGCACACGCTGCCCAGCCAGCTGCAGTGCCATGAGCCACATACACACTGTGAATTGGGTTTGCTCAGATCCTATTTTAAAAATCCAGCCACCTGTCCTGCCCCAAGGTGTTTACCTTTGATTCATATGAGTGTTGCAAGGCACAAACATGTTTTGCAGCTAGAGGGAAGACCCTCAGGCCACCAAGGAATGTGGAAATGGTATTTCCACCCCTGAGAGCCAGTGTTTTCTGCTAGATAAATATGTAGTTGAGTCTTAATCAATGTTCTGCCATCGCTTGACTGAGCAAGTAAATGGGAGACAGGCTCTCCATTTGGTGGAGATATATTCAGCTGTGTAATTCCGTGTGCTGGGGAGGGATCACTTCCATCCACCTGCCCACGCAGGCATGAGTAGGATGCGCTTTTCCAAGGAATCACAGAAACCTGTTTTCCTTGGATGTTTGCACCTGGTAGCTCCTGGCTCTTGCTGAGGCAGAGGTATTACTGAATCCCTGTACCCAGCCAGCACTGCCGCCGGCTCCGCTCTGCTGCCGGGGAGTGCCAGGTGATGTCCAAAAAGAGCCAGCTCTGAAGGCTGCTGTGCCATGCAGGAAGGGATCCATCTCTCTACTTCCAAGCCATGGCAAGGGGTCAGGTCTGAGGTTCCACTGGTGAATTTGTGCAGATTTGAGCTCAGCCCAGAGCATTAGATTGCTGCCATATCTCTCTTTTGAGTTCACGTTACTTTTGGAGGGGGTAGAGCAGGAACAGTTCTGCCCTCTCTGAAGCCCAAGGTAAAAGTATTTTTTTATTTCAGCAAGGCCAAGACTTCCTTCATGGAGTTGATATGTGGTTTGCTGTCCCTCCCTGCCTTCCCTGGAGAAGACTCCATCCCGCTGCCACCACTCCTCAAAAGTGGCATTGCCAGCAGGTGATGCTTTGGGAGGGCAAGAGGTGAGAGGCTCAGGATCGAAGGCACTAAGCAGAGGGCCAGCACCAGCATGAGGGAAGCTGTGGTGGCAACCTTTGATTCAGCCTCTCCAAGCAAGAGTAAAGAAGTGAGACTGTCCCCAGGGCTGACTCACAGCCCATAGCTGAGCACAAAGGGAGAACAATTTGCCCTGGAGAAACCACCCTGCAGGTATGGAGGGTCTCCTGTTGAGCTGGTTTTTGCTAGGTTGAGGTTTTTACTAGGTATGCAGAACCTCTCATCCATGAGATACATCTGACATTATAATATTCATTGTCACTCTGGGCTCAGGATCAACCTTTCATGGCATTTTCATTTCTGTGTACTGCAAAGTTGGGTGCCAGGCATAGGAAATGTAATGAAGATGTGGGATTAAAACTTTATTGGGTTCCCATGAAGGGAGAAACAAACAATATGATAAAGCACATGATAAGAAAATGCATATGTAGAAGCGGGAAGTCACAGGCAGATAAATGGATGAAAAACTGCATGAGCTATACATCAGCTGGGATAAGATTGTGGAATATGATGGCAGACAAGAGTGCTACAGATAGGGACAACAGAGTTACAGATAGCCAGACAGAGCTCCAGAGGAAAGGAAGTCAACCAAAACCAGCTCTCATTTAATCCCTGATCCCAATTGTCTGTGCATATGTGTGTGCAAAATGAGCACTGTGAAATTAGATGCCATTTGCAGGAAAATTGCATGGCTGGTTCCAAAGGCCAGACCATCCCAAACACTGCAATGACTGCTGACGTGGGCAGGAGGTCTGAAGCAAGGAACAGTCTTTGCTCCCATTTAACAAGGTCAGAAAAGACAGAGATGCATAAAACTAGTGGTGGGTATAGTTTATTTTTCTGTATTATTAGCATCTTATGATGGGATGCTGGTGCAAATCTCACGTGGCCTTGTGATTTAAATTGCAACTTAGAAATGTGGCTCCTGTTTCATTCAGACTGTGAAGCAGTGTTGATCTTGGTGGTAGCAGCACTTCCTCATCTGAAAAGGTTTACAGACTCTGGGCATCTTCCAGGACACTATTCCAGGGCAGAAATAACTTTGTCCTCAAGTCACATGAATTGATCTGTTTTTTTACTCTTGGTGTTTGACTTGGCTGCCTGGTGGGCAAAATCCTAGTGGGATTTTCCCAGAAGCTAAAAGTTCAGGAGGTACCTATGGATAGTTCAGCTGTGTGACCCACGGTGTATTTCTGTGGCTTCCAGCAAACCATAGTGTCGCTATCCTCAGGATTTTGGGCAGATTTCTGTGACATTATGAACTGTGGGAGCCTGGGTGTTACACCCTCATGGGCTGCATCCCTGTCACCAGGCCAGCTGGTGGGTCCCTTCATCGGCTCCATGCACAGTCTGTCTTGAGAAGTGGGGTGTGATTGTCAGCACCATCACGGCTTGTGATTGATCCCACACAGCCCCCAAAGCACAGGAGCAAAGAGCAACCTATGGGGTGGATGGAGCAGTGGAGTGGATGGAGACAATGGGAAGGGGATGTGAAAGAGGGTGATGTGGCAGGACGGGGGGATGGCGAGTTTGAGCAAAGCTGGGTCTAAACAGCCTCCCAGTTTTTGGGGTGCTCTTGAACAAGGCTGTGGTTATTCACGCAGGACAGCACAGGTCGCCTGAGGCTGAGGCCTCAATGTGAAAGTCGTTTGGGGGACAGTAAGGTCCAAGTCAGACTCTGAAACTCCCGGTTGGGGTCGAAAAGTAAATGTCTGAAGCAACCCTACAAAGAAGACAAACAGCTCCATCTTGGCCAGGCTTTCTCCAATGCAGTTCCTTCGCCCTGCAGAGGAAAGCAAAGAGTTAACCTGATGGAAAAACCAAACTGGAATGTTTGCCGTGGACACATTAGCATCTTGTGCTAATCTTGCAATGGGAACAAGAGTGAAACCTTGAAATGCACTAAACCATTTTGGAATAGAGGAGCCTGTGTTGTTCAAGATAGCTGGCACAGCGTGCCTGCCTAGTCTTTTGTCACACAGCCACCTGCAGCAGCAGGGTACAGCCATGTAATGGGGTTATTACACATTAATGGTGTACCCTTTCCTCTCCTTAGCTCTTCCAACACTCTCAGCATCTTTAACCCTTTCTCTTTTAGAGGGGCTTTGAAACACTTGATAGATAAATGCCACCTCCTTCCAAAGTGGAATGGTTTGAAACTCACTTTTCCTGTGGAATTTATACTAACTTTCCACTTATCTAAATGAGTGTGTTTCTTCTTTCCTTCCCCTCTTTGTGCTAGATTCAGTGGTGGGAGAGCTGGGCTCTGAAAGCATCCATTTGCCCAGATGCAGAATTGTTGGTTGGTTGCTTATTGACCGAGTTAAGGGCAGTACTTAGCCATGAAACCTCTTTAGTGTATATTGTAATGAAGTGGTCCTGCCATAGCCTCAGCTCTGTGTGCAGATCAGCCCTTTAGTTACCTGTGGAGAAGGGCAGGAAAGCTCCTTTCTTTACAAAATTCCCTTCAGCATCAAGAAAGTGGTTGGGGTTGAACTCATGTGGTGTCTCCCATTGTGTCTTATCCAGCAGCACTGAGGTAAGTGAGGGGATTACAATTATACCCTGAAAGAAAGGTACACAAAGGAACAAAAGAAAACAAAGTGCTCTATTTTGGTTCATTTTTGTCACACAGACTTTGGTGTCCCAGGAGATTTACTCCACCTGGAATAGGTGGAGACCCTGAGGGTTTTATCCCATCACCCAGTAGAGAGAGATCAGTGAGATTTTCCCACCAGTGCCAAGGATTGAAGCCAAACCCCATGTGAAAACCTCAAGTAGAAGGTAAGATCCTACAAATTCTCTGGCAGCTACTTCACTGTGCAGATGGCAGCAAGGAGGTAAACCAGGGTCACTCATGGAGTAAGGAAGTCCTGAGTATGAGAGGGAATGGATTGAGTCCTATGATACCAATCTCTCTGGATGCAAAATAGAAACTCTTCTGGGGATGATTTTGGACTCTATCCTATAATTACCTATAAAGAAACCATTCTCTAGTGACACTGGCAAATCTGAGGAGAGTGTTTTGTTCCTGGGATGGAGCAGGTACCTACCTTGGGGAGGAAGTAGCCCCTGAAGTGGGTATCAACAGCAGTGCACCGTGGAACGTGGGGCAGGAGGGTGATAAACCTCTGCACTTCGTGTAGCACCGCGTTTGTGTATGGCATGTTCTTCCTGTCCTCATACGTGGCCCAGCTTCCAGCTTTGACTGTTCTCCCGATCTCCTCCTGTACCTTTGCTGGAAGGAAAAAGCAAAAGGGATGTTTCCCTCAGCCAACTCCCTCCTTGGATTTGGTTTTGGGACCCCATTATTCCAGAGTTTGGAGGGAGAGGACTCTCAAAGCTCCAGTGGGGGTTTCCCTGCTCTGTGTCTAGTTCAGGCACATGGGTGGGTTGTTTCCTCAGCATCACACTTTGATCTCCACTCATCCTCTCTCCTAGCAAGAGACTAGCAAAGGGACAATTTTGTGACCTAAATCAGCATCTAGTTACACCAGGAGTTCATCACAATGAAGAAGTAAGATTCAGCTCTTAAGGCAAAGGAGCTTCTGTGGATCTGAGGCCAGGCCTCTCCCTTCCCCATTTCAGCCTTGTCATGGATGGAGTGTAGGTAAAAGTTGCTCACTTTGAATCTCTGGGTATTTCATCATGAGCAGGATGGACCACTGGAGCGTGGTGGCTATGGTCTCTGTTCCTGCCATGACCAGGTCGAGGATGGATGCCATTAAGTTGTCATCATGAAAGAGGCTGTCTTTCTTGTTTTTCTCCTTGAAAAACACAAGAGGTAAGAAAGGTCTTAAAAACATCAGTCTTAGTATTCAGCAAGGTGAGGGAATACTGCAGAGCCTACGACGCTGCTCACTGTGGCCTCGTGTTTGTGAACTGGGTGCTAAGATAGTATACCTGATCTTGAATGCACAGCACTCACCAAAGATGGGAGCACCACAGATGGAAAGTTTGGAGTGGGGTTTGGGTTCAATATCCATCTCCACCCAGAAGCAGGAAAAAGCCCAGAGCCAGGTGCTGTTCACAGGCTCAGCCTTGCAGGTTTGGAAAGAGCCCTGTACAGAAGGAGATTCAGCTAATCCTACCTCTGAGGGACTACTCCTGCCCAAGGGCAGGTTTGAATCCCCAACAATGTCCAGAATCACCTTTCAGGCCATTTTTTGCCTGGGCTTTAGAGTTGTGCTAACTTTTCCTCCACAGAACTGAGTAGAATACTTAGTGCCTAAGGTCAGCCCGGATCCAGATAGAAAGAAGAAAAAACCCCAGAGCCCAAGTATTTTATGTTGAATGAAATCAACTGATGCGTGAAACTGCCAAATCTCTACTAAGTAAGATGCAGGGCAGGGTTAGGACTTGTACTGATGATTTATCATTCAAGTACTTTAAGCAGATCATTTATCTTAGAGCAACAGTATCAACGATTAATTGATTTGTTGTCGTAAAAAGAAAGGCAGCGTCAGCTTTCATGTGAATTCATGCATTTTCTACTAGGAACAAGAAGCTCACATTATTAGTGCTGCTATTTCAGGAGTGCACTGAGACTGTAGCTTTTGTATCTTAATTTTGATAGAAAAGTCCCTGCAGTAAAATGCACCAACTATAAGAGGCTGACACCTGATTTCAACACCACTAGAATAACAGCATGGATTTTCACAGATTTACATGACATGGCTGAAATCAAGACTTAGCAACTGTTTTAGCTAGAAAATCCAGAGGAAACATTAGAAAGAGTCAGTAGAGCTAGAGCAGTCAAATACCTCTTGTTGCTTGAATATCAGTGCATCGATGTAGCTTCTCACACTGTTCTCATTGATATCCTCCCTGCTCGCCTTCATGTATTGCCTTAAAATGTCACGCACATCTTCTATTTTCTTAAGCATAATCTTGTGGGTTTTGAAGAGAAATCCAAGGAATGGGTAGAAATTGAAATACTAATGAGGAATTAAAAAAGAGAAGCATTAGGCCTGCAGAAATATCACACAGAATCACAGAATATTCGGAGTTGGAAGGGACCCACAAGGATCATTGAGTCCAACTCTTAAGTGAATGGCCGGTAGAGAGATCGAACCCATGACCTTGGTGGGTGCTAAAACAGCTTCTTCCCAAGGCACAACATATCAGTTGAATTTTGTCTTCAGTAACAATATCTCAGCATCCCAGAGACCCCCTCAAAAAATAATCTCTGGAGCTAAAGTAACCATAGTTCAGTTCTTATTTTAGCTCCACGTGGATGTGCAGGATCAAAAGGAAAGTAGCAAAGGGGAATCTTGCAGCACTTTTATGGTGACCGAGGTGACACATGGAGAACTGTCACATTTTAGGTTTAATGGCTGGTTCTGAACGTCTGAACTGCTGAAAGCAACTGCTGAAGCAAATCCTATGGTTTGTGTGGCTCACAGACGTGATGTGCCAGTGTAAAAAATTGTTAATCTGTGGGACAGGTCACTTACGTTTAAATATGGAGATCCCAGAAGAATCATAACTTCATCTATGAGTCTTAAGAGAGTGAGAAATGTTGGGTCCTTATAGTCAAACCTGTCCCCAAACAGCATGACAAAGGTGACGTTGATGGGAGCACAGTTGAAGGACGGCAGGGTAAAAGGTTCCCCTGCAACGGGAGGAGGACGGGAATGCTGTGAGATGTTGAGCAGCTGTGACACGTATGAGGCTGTACAGCTGTACAGTGATGGTTTCCAGCTCACCTTTGAAGGATTTGATCCTCTCAATGAGGAAGTGAAGCTCCTCAAAAATTCTCCCTTCTATCATCTGTTTCCCCATGCCGAGGTTGCGCATGCTGGACACGGTGAACCTCCGAGTTGTTCTCCACAGCTCCCCGATGGAGAAGAACAGACCTGGAGAGGCCGTGAGACAGGGTGCTGGGCTCAGGCACGGAGGAGCCCCACCACACCAAACAAAACAGGACTGGATGAGGCAGGATCTCCACAAGTGTTTCTGCTGCCCAGTTTCCCATGGATTTAAGGACTAAGGGTCTCTCATTTCTGTGGGCCTCATCCCTATATCCTCTCAGCTGCATTCTCCCAGTCTCACTGAGCCTGTTGTTTGAGGAAAACAAGCTCCCTCCCAAGCCAGTTACCTCAGCCCTCTCCTGAGTGGCAGATAAGCAGGGATGGCTTTCAGACCAGTATGGGTTGGCTGTAGAGCTGGAGGGAGATGTTGGTTTAAGTCAATCATGCAGCCTTTCCAACCCCGCTGTTTACAGGTCTAAGGCCTCAAGCAACAACCTTGTTTCTCTGAAGTTTCTCCCTTTGTCCTATTCCAGCCATAAAGGTGTTTTATCTGTGTGGGATGGAATAATTCAGTCTTCTCAACTCTGGTCAGTGCTAAAATGTTTTACTGAGATTCCCAGCAATGCTGTATTTTCAGCAGTGGCAAAAATACTGATATTTTTGTGGAGGTTTCTGAGCTCATGCTTCGATGATCACTAAAACCTTCAAGCAGGGATGGGTGTTTCATCCCATCAGAGTGCTGTAAAGCAAAAATTGGGTGAATAATCAAAAAACTATCTCAGATTGTGTCAGTTGAAAAGCTGGATTCCAGCACTCCATGTCTTCATCTTGGCTGTGAGGTTTTTATATGTGTTTGCTTTTTCTAGAGTAATCTCTGTTTTAAAGCAGTGTAGTTTTAATTTGGAAAGCAAAACTTTTTTCTCTAAAAATCTCAAAGCAAATTTTTAAACTTCAATTTTTAATTTTTCTCAATTTCATCTGGATCATTCCTTTTCTGAGAACAGCTTTGCAGTCAACAAATTGGCATTTTCTGGAGAAAAAATGTTTTGTGGGGAAAATTTGTGGCCATTGTTACTTAACAATGAGAATTTCCATCTTTGGGTCACCTCTAAGTGCCTCAGACTTGGGCTGAGAAGATATGTGTGAAAGGACTTATTGTACAATACTGGCAGTCTCCCACAGGGATATTTTACATGCAAATTAGCTCTAAAAAATATTTTTCTCTCCATCGATTCCTTTTATATATGTAGCAATAAATTCATCTATTGATATTATGGCTGGGTAATTTTATTTCTAATTCTAATCCCAACTTCAGCCTGTGACCAGCATACAAAGCTTCATTTTGGATTTAAATCTAAAGCCTCAGGTGAAGCAGAGGATGAACAAGGCAAAAAGTCCTCTGAAATACTCAGGGATGTAGAGTTGCCTTGGAAAAATTATGGGATTGTTTGTGGGGGTGAATTTCCAGCCTCAGTCTATTGTTTCTGCCCGAACTTACTTCATGTTCATGCATCCAAGAGCCTTTGTGGGAAGGCAAAGGTGTGGGGACTGATAATGTCCAAAATTGAGGCACCTGGCAGTGGGAGAAAGGGAAAAACCCTACAGCTCCAAACAGCCAAACCACTTAGTCCAAAGTCCCCTGAAAACATGAGGAAGGTTCATAAACCTGGTGGTGGCAGCGAACTGCTCACATCAACACCTTATGGAAATTAACCCCAGAATCACCACAGTGCCTTTAAAAATCCCACTCCTCACCCTTGAACTTTTAGGATACGGATCAGCTGCAAGTGCATTAGCAAAAATGATGGAAAGCCAGGAGTCACTGAGCACAAGTGAGGAAAGCCAAGTGTCTTCTGTCAGCTTGGCTTCAGAAGGGCCCAAGGGGGATGTTTAAAAGCCGGGCTCCGGGGATGCACAGTTAGGCTGGCACTAAGCGATGGTGTCGTCCCTCCCACCCACCCCCATCATTGCTCTAGTACCGTTTCCGTTCTGAATTTGGTCAAATATTGGGATGGATGGTCTGTCTACAAACTCCTCTGTGTAGTTCACAAGCGCCTCCCGCACAACTTCGTACCCGGTCAGGACCACAACTTTCTGGAACCCAAAGTGGAGGGTGAAGATGGGGCCGTACTTTTCCGCAAGCTGAAAAAGAGGCGAGCTGTGATGGTCAGGAAGGGAGGGAGCGTGCATGCAGCAAGCACCTGTTGCTTTCTGAAAGGACATATTCCATCCTGGCATCCTGCTGGGAATGGCTGCAGAGCCGCTACCTGCAGAATGGCACCCATGAGCTGGAGCTCATCCCGGTCAAACACCAGGCATCCTTGCTGGCATCCATATGGAATTCAGGCCTCTTATCATGAAAGGACCCCCACCCCCATCAGTTC
This sequence comes from Chiroxiphia lanceolata, assembly GCF_009829145.1. Classification (NCBI taxonomy): domain Eukaryota; kingdom Metazoa; phylum Chordata; class Aves; order Passeriformes; family Pipridae; genus Chiroxiphia; species Chiroxiphia lanceolata. The sequence goes on along the minus strand of NC_045652.1, from coordinate 11,068,852 downwards.
ATTATTAATCTGGTTTTGCTGTAAGGTGGAAATAAATTAAAAACAATAAAACCCACCTAGAGTTAAAGACTGGACCACAAATGGCAACAAAAGTTGGCAAACCAGAGAAAGATGAAAAGAGAGAAGACAATTCAGTACAAATAATGATGCTGTTGCACAGGAAAATTCTGGTGGCACTCCTGCATCCCTGCTACTAGACCAGATAAGCTGTGTATCTCCTCGGCACTGCACTGGGGACTGTGGGAGGCTTGCTCCTGCCCATGTCTAGCCCATCACTGCCTCTGTATCTTGCTTCCTGGCAACCTGAAAACAGCACTTGGGGACAGCCAAGAAGAGTTTGAGCTGAGCTGAAGCAAGGTGATGGGAAGCCACAGTCCAAATCTTCTGCCTAAGAAAACGCAAGGTGTATGTGTGCAGCCTTAGCCTGTGCTGGGCCACCGGCAGCTTTCGCAGGGAAGAGGGGACACCCATCAGTGCCCAACCAACACACACCAGTCGGTGCCTGCTGCTCAGTGCAACCACCATTTTTTGCTCTCTGTGGGGTGAGATGGAGGGATAACCCCTCTGGAGTAATCTCAAAGCAAAGGCAAACACACAGAGTAGCAAGGGACAAAAGCACGCAGAGGTAATTCCGAACCGCCGTTCAGAGGCTGCAGCAGCATCTGCCCAGCCCTGCTGGGTAAACTGACCCCAACCCTGACACTGCCCATAACAACACCAGGTGCTGGAGCCTCACCCCATGGCAGCACTAACCCCCCGAGGTCTGCTCCCACAACACAGCCCGTGTTTGCTGAGCACCAGTGTGTCGGGAGCCGTGAACCGGCGCTGTCTGTTTGCTCACTCTCTCCGTGACCCTGGCGCGGGTCGGTCCCCGCGGGTGCCGTCTGCTAAAGCCGGGCTCAGCAGCCCACAGATCCGCCCCGGGCTGTGCCAGCCTCGTCTTGCACCGAAGGACACTTTACCACCCTAAGTGGGGTAAGTTGTCATAATTACAGGTTAGTAGAGGAGCTTACAGGCTATTCATTCCGGTTCCTTAGCGCAACTTTCCCATCCCTCTCCTGTACTGCCATCCAGATTTTAACGCGTATCCAATTCATCAAGGGGATTTTGCAGTGGAGCATCTGGATCTGTCCCTCTCCGCAGCAGTTTTGGGGTCACTGCATTGTGGAATTCCTCTTGCCAGATCTCCAGGGCGTACGGGAGGGAAGCAATTTCATTTCACGTTAGTTATGTCCTAATGCTTTAAAAGATTTCTGGGTGTCCAAGCTGTCAAATTAATATTTCAAATCCCACAAGCATTATAGACTTCATGTACATCATCACAATTACATGAAGAAATCCCATATTACCCAGAGGTCTTTTTTAAATGGTTGATTGCTCCTAAATTACATTGCATCAACAAAGAATTGACTAGAAGAAGCCCAGAAAGATATTATAAAGCAATTTTCACACCTTTACAATTCAGTTTGAATTTAAAAAGACAAAAAAGTTCTCGCTGATACATCCCAGGCAGCTTTAAAATCTGTGAGGGTCTGGGTTAGGGGGTTTTTGTCCTACCTTCATTAGTGATTTATCTTGCCTTCTAAGATCCACCAAGTGCAGGTTACCAATGATCGGAAGAGGAGTTGGACCAGGAGGTAATTTGAAAGCTGAATTTTTATAGCCATTTGAAAAATAGACTACGGCTAATAATAATGTTGCACAGAGCAGACAAATTAATGCAGGATCAGAGAGAAACGAAATTAAAAAAGACATTTTTTTAGTAATAATCTGTTTTTTGGGGGTTATAAGCAATAAAAATGCAGTGGCACTGTTCAGTTTCTGCCAGCTGGCTTTCTGTTTGCTCTCTGCGATTGCTACAAGCACTCGATTCTTATTAAGGTTTGTAGAGTACCTAAATAAATACTGCATACTCCACCCTCTTTAAACACCTCAGAGAATGTGGTCTAAGCAGTTTGCAAAGCCTGTCCAGAAGTAAAGAGAGTTTCAAATTACAAACCCATGCATGTGTGTGCAAGAACATATACATGGGAAAAGGTGCTTGGCATTCCTCTATAACCTCCTCCTCCCCGAGACCTCAAGGTCCTTCATTAGCAGTACTATGACCCTCCAAGCACTCTGCTGACACAAGGAAATATAAAGGTTTTTTATGAATCCTATTAGAACGTCCAGATTCAGATTGAGATAGGATTTGAGATCTCTGTGTTACTAGAGAGAAAAAATAGTATTGTTATGGGAGACTTTGGCTTTCTTGATGTCAAGTGGAGATCAAAGGTTGTTAATAATGGTAAAGCCCATGTATCCCTGGGGGCTTGTAGCCCATAAATTTCTTCATAAAGTCAGCTCTGAACTGCCCAGAAGGGATGTGATTTCAGACTTTGTGTCTGAAGCAGAGGACATGTAATAGCTAGCCATGGAAAATTAGCTTGGATCAAGTGATCATGAGTGGATTCATGAGTGGAATGGAAAGACAAAATTAGATTTGAAGCTTCTGGGAGGACTCTTCATTTTGTAAGAGCAGCTTCTAAGAGATAGAGGGAAGATATTGGGGAAGTTAATGAAGCCAGCTGACCTGGCAGGCTCCGGAAGGGGAACAAGACAGGAGAATGGAATGATTTTAAGTCAAAGATGCTAAATACCTGGAGCTTGTATCCCTCATAAAGGTTTAAATCTTGTAGAAAATAATTGAAGTCTACCTGGTTGAATAGTGGTTTTCAGGAGGAAGTTGGAAATAAACAGCCAAAGGCATAAGATCGTTCGGGGAAGAATGAGCTCTCTTACATGATGAGGAAGCGCAAGGTTAAAGGTACGTTTGTCCAAAGGTTAGATGATATAAAGGCCATTATTCAGCAAATATGGTCCCTCAGCCTTCCAAATGCAAAGAAGACAGGGAAGGAAGAGGACCTGATCCAGAGTGGGACATAGCTATGGTGAGCAGGGTCCCAGAGCAAACGGTTCTGTGTTGCACACTGGAGCTCTCTGTGTGGTGTGGAGATGTTACAGCACAACAGCCACCCAGAAGCAGAAGCAGCGAGTGTGTCACAACATTTCTGGGATTTATTTTTTTATTAGTTTCCAAGAAATGGGCTGGAGGCAACGGTTTCCCCCAGAGCATGCCTAGGATGACTCAACCCTGCCTGCTTCAGCGAGCGAAGAGGCAGAGGGGCTGTAAAGACAGGCAGGAAAGATCAGGCTGGCACAGGACACAGAATGTGGGCACTGTGATGAGAACTTGCACATGCTCTGCACTCTGGGCAAAATGCTTGTCCCTGTAGGGTTTTCTCTGATCGGAAGCACCCTGTAGTGCAAAAGCTACGTGTTGCTGGCGCTCTCCTGGTATTTCATCCTTGCCCTGGGAACCTCTGAAATCCTAAAAAGGTCTCTCAGAGACTTGAATTATCTCTGAAAAGCCAAGGGGAGTGTATTGTGGTTTTTTTTCTTCAAACCAGGCTCTGAGTGCAATGCATTAAAATGACAAAGGTAAGTAAAACTCCTGCGATGACAAGAAATTCCTGTCTCAATAATGTGTCTGGTACGTGTTTCGCTCCGGAGCCGCGCTGCTACGTGCTGCCCTGCCTGAGCACACAGAGCCGAGCATGGAACACCTGCCAGGCGCTGACACTGCTCCGGGTGCATTCCTGGGGCAGCCGGGCCCCTCGGGGTGCTCCTGGCCGGGTTGTCCTCCATCCCTTTTGCCCACGTGGCACTCTGCCACCCCACGTGAACCGGGTGGTGCTGGTGAGGACGTGGAGCACGGGGCATCGGCCTCCTGAAGTGCAACCACTGCCAGACAGCCAGCCTGGGGAGAGCCAGCCAGTGAAACACCAGCCCTGCGTCCTTTAACTTAAATCCTCCCAAATTTCTGTGCCTCCCCTGCCAGTCCCATTCTTGACCAGCAGTGCACCCAGGACTGCAGGCTCAGGTAACTCCTGATGGCTTTTACTGTGATGAGTTCCTTGTAAGCAAGGGCAAGAGACACAGGGACCACTGTAAGGGGCCACATCATAGAGCCATGCAGAGCCACATCCTGACTCACACAGCAGTTGTGATTTTTCTGGAATTAAAATTCAATTATTTCCTTTGAGCTGTTTGTGGTTATGAGTATTGCTCACTCTTCGTGTTGCCAAACATGTCCTGGCTGCATGCGCTGCCCAAGGATCCCTGTGCTCACCTCTCTGGTGTGGGTGTATTAAAGGTGGTGCAGTCCAACTTTATCAGTTTGACCCAAAATCAACTTCATACTGTAACACCAGATAGATCAACAGCAACAGAACAAAATATTTAATGATTAAGTGGGTGAAAAGGTCAGGCTTGCAGTAGTCAGACTGCAAATAGAGCAACAGCAAAACAAACGTACGCAAGCGCAGCAGTGAAGGCTTCCTTGTTGCACAGCTTGCCCAGCAGACTCCTTGAGCTGTAACCAGGAGCTGGCCCTGTGGTACAGCACGTGTACAAGTGCAATACCAATACAAGTACAAGGTACAGTATAAATGTTAGAATGCTGCCTTTAGTTGTGTGAACTAAAGCTAGTGAGAAGAGTCAGTGTCTTGGCCAGAGGCCACCCTACTTTGTCATCCCTTCATATTCTTTATCCTTTCTTTCCTTCCATTTGCAGCACAGATTAGCTTTAGATGACAGCAACTTTAATTTTATGTTGTAGATTTGCTGTAACTGCCCCCTCAGTCTCTATAACTTTATTTCTCCCTTTTTTTTGTTTCATCCTAACCTTCCTTTCTCACTTCCAAACCAACACAAAAGCACCTCTAGTGACTCACTTCTCCCTAACCCACGTGTGGTTTCCTGCCTGTTTCACAGCACACAAAGCAGCCTCCTCTCTTGTACCTGCACCCTCATTCAGATTTCACTCATGTATCATGCTTCCCTCAACGAGTGTAGCCTTGTAGGTACAGCAACTTCTTCCTACTCCTAAGGGATGCTACATGAAATAAATCATCAATTGTAGTAATCAAACAGCTGTTCTAGAACAGCCAGAGTCTCTGGGGTGTCCCCAGCTTTCCACAGAGATCCCCATACAAGAAGTTAATTGTACAGGTAACCAAGTTGGTAACAAAGTCTAACCTGCTTCTCCTTCCAGACTCTATTATTAGTTCTACATCTGTTTTCACAAGGACAAGTGGAGAAGAGGGCTGAGCCTCTCCCAGCTCTCTGATGGAGCGTGGCAGTCCTGCTGCCCAGCCCCAGGCTGCATCACTCTCCCACTACCGTGGACTTGTCACTTTAGCCATACTGATTCATAAACTCTTCACTTGCCATGGCTGGTCATTTTCTGACAGTTTAGGGATCTGTGATGGCCCAATAAGGGATTGGACAAGTGCCAGAGCCAGGATGAAGCCAGGAGAGGTGAGGGAGTGGTAGAAATTCCTTTCTTAGCAGCAGCAGAAAGCTGCTAAATTGGCCCCATCATAAATAGGCTGTTCAGCATGAAATGCCTGGTGTGAGTTGGAATGAACCCACTTCCCAAACCACTTAGATGTTTTCTGATAACTGTCCTGTGCCTGGGTCTTGGCATCAGCCCACGTTACACCCTCATGTCTGGGACTCTGTAATAAAGATAAGGCAGGTTGTATGGCACAATGGAAGCTCAGTCTGAGGCTCAGCTGAACAACCGTCCTGAGGAGATTTCCAGATCCATTAAGTGTCTGTTGTCTCCAGCTGGGCCATCAGTAATTAGCTCTGCTGTAGAGCTTGGACTTTGGGCTGAGAAATTCCCCTTGGAGGCTGCCAGGGGAGAGCCTCTGATGGGTTACATCTATAGAGGAGGCTTGAAGGCATTTCATTCTTTCAAACAGACCTGAAAACAGCATCTCTGGTGTGCTGTTCCAGGAATGAATCACACTGCTTCTGAGAGCAGTATTCAGGGCTGTCTGAAGGGTTTGCATTAGAGACACCACAAGAGTTGTTGGAAAGAATAGCATGAATGAGAAAAATAGCAGTACCTGGTGTCTTCCTTGCCCTAAAGCTCAGGTACAGACGGCTTTTCCCCCCTGTAACTAGACTTGCTTTCAAGCCTGAAGCGTTCACTACTCTACTGTCATGTTTTTGATCATTCACAGGGCACAGCACAAACCAGGTGAGGCATGGGGTTCAAGGTAAAGCCGACATCAGCAGTGAGATCCAGGTCTGACTTATCCACTCCTGGAGGGGGACGAAAAACAAATTTGCGGAGCAAGCCCCCAAAAAAGAGGAACAGCTCCATTTTGGCCAGTCCTTCACCAAGGCAAGCCCTTCGTCCTGAAAACAACCAGGAGAGAAGTTAATGATCAGCACTGTAACTGTTAGTGTTGATCTCTGAGACCTAAACTGGAGATACAGTCTGTAAGAGCAGACTGCTGAGGTAGGAAATTTTCCCTTCCTTCTCTTTATGTATTGAAGGTGCTACTGACTTAATCTCAAGCTACACAGAGGGCCGTAGGTATATGAAATTATTCAGTGACTGTGAGTAAATCAGTGTCTCCCAGATCTCCCAAAGAAGAGGTGGTTACCGACAGCAATGGTGGACAGAAAAAATGACTAGAAATCCCTCATCCTCTGTTCTGTATCCCTGGCTTTCATACTTTCCTGAATCTGGGGGAACTGCCATTAGCCTAGCCCCAGGTGGCACACACACACAACCTCCTCTCACCTATGGAGAATGGAATAAATGCTTCTCTCCTAATGAAGTTCCCGTTGGCATCCAGGAAATGGGAAGGGTTGAACTGCTCCGGGGTTTTCCAGTGTAACTCATCATTCAGAGCAGAGGTCAGCAGTGGAATAATCTCAGTACCCTGAAAGGGATCAAAGGGGAGATCACTCTCCTAGTTGAGCCAGACTGCTTTCTTGTTTCTGATGTGAAGAGGTAAGTAAGACTGAGCCATGACAAATAGAACTGGGGATGCTTCCCTGCCCCATTGTGGTTCTCCCTGTTATCAGTAGCTGCTCTTTTATTTTTTGGACCACAAAACATTCCTTTCTTACAGAGTCAGATCTCTCAAGAAAGATGCTGAAGTAGACGCTCCACATTTGACATAAAAGATTCAAACGAGTGCGATTTAATTCTGGTTATTCAGGATTCAAACAGCTATAACAGACCACAGTCCATTGTATGCTGCAACAGTTATCCTGGATCCAAGAAAAAGGGTCACATGAAAACATGCATCATGGTGTCTTTAATTATTTGTATTTTTCTTTGTCTGCTTTAAAGAAAAGTGGAAGGAATCTGTACAGCCTAAGCTGCTGTCCTCAAAGCTCACCTTAGGAATCACATAGCCTCGGAAATTCACATCTCTGGGAGTTGATCGTGATACACCCATAGGGACAATATTGGCAAACCTTTGTATTTCATGTATCACTGCTTCTGTATAAGGCATTTTTTTCCGGTCCTCCAACTTAGGCAGCTCTCCTGGTTCAATGACACGGTTCATTTCTTCCTGAATCTTTCCTTGGAGGGAGGAAAGGATTAAGAAGCTGATAACAATCTTACCTTGCAACTGAAATGACTTCCAGTTTGGCAAAGATGAAGAAAAGGGAAAACTGTGACTATTTGGGAAGAGTAGAAGTGGGTAAGCCAGGGCATGGTATGGCTCTTTTGGGTTTGTTGTTGAGCCAAGGAAACTTGAACAGAGTCACTACAGTCCATCCCATGCCTGATTCTGACTACACACCTTTGTTACCCCATAACCTTCCACAGAAACCAGATCAGAATCAGCTCCTGAGGAGACCTTTAGTGACGTAAGCCCATAGCCTGCAGGTGAATAATCATGGGGGAGCTTTACTGTAACTGTAGACTGCCCCTCAGCCTCTCCCACTTGGCTGGGCTGGCTTATTGCAATTCAGTTGAAAAAAATTCCTTTACAAAGTCAACGGTTGTTATCACTCTCAGAGCACTCAGAATCATTACTCTAGGCAGCACTGAATGAGTTCCACTCCTTTCCACAACCAAAGCCTTAAGCATACAACAAGGAATTGTACAAGAGACTTGTCAGCCTTACTCTGAATTTCTGGGTACTTCATCATCAGAAGGAGCCCCCAGCGCACAGTTGTAGATGTAGTTTCAGTCCCAGCAGCAAAGAGGTCCAAGGTTGAAAACATCAGGTTTCCATTGTCGAACATAGTGTGGGGTTTCTTTGACTCCTTCAAAACATTTGGGTAATGGCCATAAGTTCTACAGCAAGTAACACCTATATGTGACTGTGTTGCCACCATTTTTATCTGCATTTTAGGTCTCTGTGACTCTAAACATGCTGGAAAATGAAACATTTAGCATTTTAGCAATACGGCCTGTGCTGTGTGGAATTTGTCTGGTCCCAAGCATATGGGCAATACCCAGCTCTAGATATTAGATTAGCTGGAATTTATTTATTGCAGTGCACTTTATAAGTGTACCATTCTTGCAGGAAGGTTTGGGATGATCTCCTCTTTATGTGTGCTGAGTGGTAACTTATGTCACACACATGGGACATCATGACAACCTTTCAACCAGCAGTTTCAGTGGAGCCATGGAGTAAGTCCAGCACAGCTCACTGTGAGTATAAGGTTTGATATATCCTGCTCACTGCAATCCTTCTGTCTCCATGCGCTCCCAGTCCCTGACAGATGGCCAGTCCTAAGAATAAGTCAAAGCTAAGAGAAAGAAAGACTCTGAGACTCAGCTTTAAAGTACCTGTTGTTGCTTTACCAGAAAGGCATCAACAAAGCCTGTTAAGTCATTTTCATTAAGCTCCTCTTTGTGTTGCTGGAAGAGCTTCTGGAGGAAAGTGTTCAATTCACTGATATTTTGTAGCACAGTCTTGGAAGCTCCAGAGAGAAATCCAAGGTATGGGTAGAAATTATATAACTGTGGAACAAGAGAATTCTTACTGTTAATGGACATTTTGAATGCATACTGGTATCTCAAATCACACTGCTTGTCCTTTGTCCCATGCCCTGACAGTTCAGGCTGTAATTCCCCCACATTCACGTGTACTGTCTAAGCAGCAATGGATTCCTGCAGAAGCAGAGTGTTCTGTTATGTCTCTGCATGAGTCCTTGCCATGACTTTTGGGAGATTCACCAGTTTAAATCTTCTTTCAGGGCTTCCAGCTGTGTAGATGGTGGGACAGAGGGTTTCAGATGTGAAAGATGGGAATGTGAGCATTGTACTTACTCCAGGGAAGGTCCCCAGGTGTGCCACACCCCTATGGCAGCAGAAGGGACTTGAACTGGCCACCTTCACAGACAGACAACATTGCTCTGACCTGTCCTTGAATGGTGCTTTTTGGGCTTAGCTAGTCTGGGGTTACAGACAGACACAGACCTCAGTGTGGCTCACTCCACTGGTGGTCAAAGCAGAAGCTTTGTGTCAGGAAGGAACAGGTTTATATCAGGCTGTTAGCTTGCTAAGGTTGAATTTCAGTGGCCAAAATAAAAGAAAAAGTGGTTTATCAAACTTGGTACTAGGGGAAGCAGAACTAAGAGAGTTACTGAATGTGAAATACAAGGAGGCAGGTTGTGCTTCTGCTCTTCAAAGAGAGTAAAGTTGTTCCTTTTGTGAAGATTTTGGAGGGTTTTTTTCTTTTACTAATAAGCTTCACTGACTAAGCACAGGGACCTGGGTATCTATGTGTTTCAGATACAGAACCACAGATGTGTTCTGTACAGGCTGGCTGGCTGAAAACATTCTTGTTTTCAGGAAGCAAGTTGTGGGAGGCCAGGAGAACAAATATGGACAACTTGATATCCCCAAAAAATCTGAAAGGTAAAACATAAAATAGAGCTCTTACCAGCACCATAGGGGAGCCCAACAGCTTAGCATTTTGATTTATCAGCTCCAGCAATGTTAGAAACGCAGGATCATCATATTCAAACCTCTCTCCAAACAATATCGAGCAGATGACATTGGATACAGCATTGTTGAGTATCATTTTCGTATCAAATGGTTTCCCTGTGTTTCAAGCAATTAAAAGATAGGACAATGTGACTGTGCTTTTTTCGGTCTGATTTCCTGTGGAAATGTAGACCTGAGCTCCCAAAGAAAACTCATTCCCCACCCAGAATGCATAGCAAGGAACTTAGTTTCAGTGTTTTAAGGCCTCGGTTCAATAACCTACTGCAGCATATGCTGAACTTTAACCACCATTTGCTGAGATACCATTTGCTCAGAGTTAAACTTTCATTAATTTTTATTGTTCTGCTAGACCTGTTTTCTGTCTCTGGAAGAAAGACTTGACACTCACCATGATAGGATTCAAAATATTTGATAAGGGAATTTACTTCCTCCAGGATTCGGATCTCCAGGGTTCTCTTTCCCATTCCGAAATCCCGCAGTGTGGACAAGGTAAATCTTCTCATAGTTTTCCATAGCTCTCCGTGGCTGAATGCTATGCCTAAAATAAAGATGTAACATCCTATGTCATCTGTTGTTCATAAACATTTTAAGGCTTTCTTACACACTGGTACCTCTTTCAGATCACAAAAATGGATCTGTAAGATGGCGATACCCTCTGCTGTAAGAAGGTGCTGAAAAAACTACAAAACCTAACCAATCAAAGGGTCAATTACCATTTCCTTGGGTCATTTTCCTAAATATGGGTATTTCTGCCCTCTCTCCAAATTCTTCAGCATGATTCAAAAGGGCGTCCTTGATGGTTTCGTATCCAGCCAGTACCACGGCTTTCCTGGGTCCAAAATGCACAGTGAAGACGTTGCCATATGTCTTGGATAGCTGACAAGGTGAATAAATATGTTCATTCAAAACCAGATCTGGACTCAAACGCTAGTACCAGCCACCCTAGGTGGATTTTAGACCAAAAGGAGCCTCCTAGCCCTGCCTGAAGTCTCCAGGTGCTGCTGTAATTCAAGTAATGAGCAACAGCTATCAATTGCCAGCATCTCAGCTTGCACCCTGTTTGCACAACAAGGTGTCTGCTATCACTGCTCCTATCAGAGGAGTCAATAAAATGCCATTGCATTCCTGTGGTGTTCTGCAGTAACAGGCCAGTGCAGTGATACCACACTGGGAGGCTGTTTGGAGAATGCTGTGGCAGGCAGGCCTGTTTATTGTAATGCTGTTGACCTGAGGCAAGTGGGTGTGCACACACCTTTGAGGCTGAAGCCACAAACACTGCAAAAACAAAGCTAGACAATAACTCTTTCTTTCAGGACAGCACTTGTCTCCAATTATGGCAAGGTGCATAGTGTTGCAGTCATTGCAACATTATTTGCTGGCCACCAGAAACTAGGAAGCCTGTTCTTGTAGATAATGTCACAGGAGCACTAGGCATTTACAGCAAATTAAATATGGATCATCTGCTACACAGAAAGGTAGCTTTGACAAGCTAATCATTCACTTGGTATTTTAGACTTCGTTTAAACACACTTCAAGCCACCAGCTCCAAATGTCTTCTTGTTTCTGATGTGCCTGGGTTACCATTTGCTATGCATTAGATACATTCCACAAATTGAATTTCAGATTAGAAGCAGCTCCTGTTATTATACCAGACAAATTGAATTTGTTTTCATCAAATGGTGGTTTGACGGCTTGAGAGATAACATTAGCACTGGTTCTTTCATCCCTGGCAGCTCACAGAGTGAGCAGAGCCAGGGGCAGGGAATCACAGCTGCCTCCAAGCCTTCCTTTGGTCATTTCTTTGCATTAGTGCTTCTTGGCATCCACTCTGTTTTTACTCAGAAACACAAGTATTGAATGTGGAAGGCCTGAAAGCCTAAATAAAGCTGCTTAGTAGATTACAGGAAACAAGTCTGGTGCCATCACATGACATTTGTATTATAAAATCCCCCAGTACTGCCAAAAATAGTTGCTCTTTCATACTGACATCCTCAAACATGCCTAGGATCAGAAGGGAGCTCAGGACCAGAAGCCCATCAAAACTGGTCTCTGTACAATCCTCTGCACTATAAATCAGGGCAGATGAGCACTGCATGCCTGCTGTAGGAATTCCATTCTTTTGCAGCCCAGGATGCCCCTTTTTCTACAATGAACTGGAGGATTTCAGTGTCTGCACTGCCCTCTCACTGCAGATGTTCAAGTGGCTGAAGGAGTGCACTGTGGACTGTCTTTCCTCCATCACAGTGTCCAGTAAGCACACACAGGGCATGTGACAAGTCACTCACAGCACCTCAACTGTCTCTACAGCAACCAGATGATATCTGAATTCACACTGACTTGTCCCCACCTTCCTATGGGAACACAGCAGACACTTTTGGAAACAAACATTGCCCCTGGCTTTATAATATTTAAGGGGGTTTTTTTCTTTCTTTTAGAAATAAAAGTATCCATGGAACTGTGTAAGAAAAACCAAATTTTTTAGCTAGAGATATAAAAGCCACATATCAAGTCCTTAATAACCCTGGCCAGTGTGTGTGTGCAGGGGAATGGCTGGGGAGGCAGAGTTGTGCTTTGCATTGCAGGGATATAATTAGCTTTGGAAATGTGTGCATAGGACCCCCTTCCCTCTGCTGTGGGGATGATACCCTTTCTTCCTTCCTTCCTTCCTTCCTTCCATCCATCCTTCCTAGAGGTCTGGCTGTAGTGAGACATCTCTTGATGGCAAATAGTACTGATCTGTCGGCAGACTGGCCCAAATTGAGTCTTCTGCCTGCAGCCTCTGAAGGGCTTGAAAAACCAACAATATGGAGCTGATTGCAAGGGATGGGGTCTACACCGAAGTGCATAGAAAGAAAGGAGTGTGTGTATTATATTTATACATATAAATACATGTTTGTGTGTGTACACCTCCGAAGGTAAAGTCATTCTACCAGTCGGCCTATATGCCAGATATCTCATTTCTGCCCTCTACGCAAAGCAAACACAATTGCATCTCCATTTCTCTAGTTGCATTTCTCACTTTGGGAATTGCACATTTTCCCCCTCTCTGCTCATCCAGCCCCTACCTCTGTCAGCGACTGGAACGGCTTTTTCAGGTCCACCACGTTCAAGTTTCCGATCAGAGGAAGAGGCCGTGGCCCAGGAGGCAAACTGCAAACCGACTTCTTCAAGCTGGTGAGAAAGTAAAGGAGAGCAAACAGCCCTGCTGCCAAACAGAGCAGTGAGCTGGAGCCCAAATACTGCAGGAAACTCTGCACGGCCATGTCCAAATCCAAGTGTGGGCATGAGCACCTTGGGGTCTCTTTATAGCCCTTCTGTCATTTCCTGAACACACCTTCTGGGGAAGTGGCTTTGTGCAGAGAAAAGGACTCTGTGGTCTTGTTAACATCCATTTAGACCACATGTACTTCATTATACTGACAAATAAACCACCCTATTTTATTCTGAACCATGGATTATCGTAATCAGGAGCTCCTATTTCATCTCTAACACTGGGACAAGGTGTTTGTTTTCCAGTGAAAATCTGTGTTATGGGCATGTTGTTGTCTGCATTATTTCAGGGGCAGAACTCAAGGACAGGACCCAAGCTGGATTGCTGCCATGGTGCCAGGTCACAGGACTCAGCTGGACCACTGGTGATGCAATGGAGGAAGCAGGACACAGGAAAGCCCACAGTAACACATGGCCCAGGGTGCAGCTGGCAAGTAAGCCCTCAGGAAAGACAAGACTGACCATGGAGGAGTTGGAACAGTGGTTGCATGAAGATGTGCTAATTCAGGATTGCCAGTGGGAGAAGATCTATTTGCAAGTGACAGCTCTGATTCTCTTTGCATTCCTGCCACCCCACTGAAACCACCTCCTTGAGCAACACAGTGTTTTCATTGCTAGCATTGTTATTGATCTCTGTCCCAAAAATTCTCTACCAGCAATCCCAAACCACTCCTGAAACCACTTCAGTCATTATTTTGCAGTTTACTGTCCAGAGGACTGGGTGTCCATGTCCGGCTCTGTGTTTGGTGATGACTCCTTTTGTTTATGGGCAGATGCTTGTAATCCTCTAGGAGAAACCGTCCCCTCCAGGCAATCCTTCTGCCTAGATTGGAAAAGAGATCCCGAACCTTTGTAATCTGGGAGGAGCCAGGATCAGAGTGCAGCTGGCCAGGCAGAGGATGGAGGCTGCCTGGGCAGCTGTTGCAGAGGGGGTGCCAGGCAGGAGCAGTAGTTTTTTGGCCCTCCAGGTGCACTGAGTCATGCACCATGCCAGGGCAGGGGCCTGCAAGAGCCTGCGTGCCCAGGAGACAGCTCCCCAAGAGCCACCTACACCCTCTGCATCCTGGAGGGATGACAACAAAGCTGAGGTGATTATGAACAAGAGGCCACTGTTGAAATGGTAACTCGGGGGGAAAGAGTCGATTTGATGCTCTATCACATATTCTCAAGTGGGGATATTTTGTTCCCCAGTTGCAGATTCTGTCAGATTACTGGGCTGTGCTGCTATTCACCCCTTTAGAAATCTTTAGCTTTAATAATACTTTTGATAGAATTCTCCAAGGCTCCCGGGTGCAGGCTCCACTGATGGAAAAATGATGATTACTTATTAATAATAATAAAAGTACATTAGCCGAAGGCAAGGGGAATCAATAAACTCTAACTAAATTGACATGAAAAAGGTGCCTGCACATCTGCCTGTTCTCCGAGGCTTGTTATCAGGAGTGGAGTTTTTCACAAGGGGGAACTTTCTTGTGCAGGGTGGGCAAAGAAAAGAGGGCAATGGATGGTCGTATCAGTCTCAAGATTTTCTGCAAAACTATGAGGTCTTTTTCTGCACTCTCTTCTCCCAGACATTTCCAAGAATATCAGAGTCTTCTCTGAGAAAATGGTGTGACCACTGGGACTCCTGACACTCTGTAATACACAGTAAGAGGGAGGAAAAAACCCTACATGGGGCCAGTTGGGTACCAGCGGAGGAAATCTGTTGTTTCTGTTTACGTACACCTCTGTTGGAATGGAGCTGGCTGCTGCCACAGCAAGCAAGAGCACCTTCCCAAGGGATTCCAATTTGTTTCAAGCTTCAGGTTGTACCTGGTTACAATATAGGGTGAAACCCTTTCTCATGAGCCCACGGACTTGCAACCTGCTGGGCTGGTGCATGCACTGTGGGAAATAATGGAGGAGCTCTCCAGCAGGAGGGAATGATTGCAGTCTTAAAATACAGCCAATCTGATGCCTTCACCTCCATTTCTTCCTCATGTACCTTGGTTTCCAGTACGCAACTCCAAACACAGCTTACAACTGAGTTGCTGGCTTGCAGGTGAGGCATCCCACACAGGACTGGGGAGAAAACGTTGCTCCCTGCTCACGTGTCTTTGTCTTTCTACCAGCCCAAGCCAGAACTGATACCATCTTAAGGTAAGCAGACCTTGTGGGCACAGCTCAGTTCCTCCTAGAAAATGAGCCTGTACATTAAACAGCCACAGTAATTTCTGTGTGCTCATCTGGAGAAGGTCATATCATCTTCTAATGGGACACAGGTTAACAATGCTACAGTAACCGTAGGATAATGCAGGGAAAGAGTTGTTATAAGGCCATAATTCAGTCAATGACTGCTGATAACATAATAAACCATGAGAGTGAACACCAAGTGCTTGTGTGCCTTGCAAGGCTCTGCCACTGATTTACAGCCTCTGGAGATGCCTATCAGCCCGTGCATTGTTATCAGGAATATATAAAGCCTGAGCACACCCTATTAAACATTAACATTTTTAAAGACCCAGATGTGTTAAAACTCGGCCTGCTCCTCGCTAATGGATTTTGCTTGCCTTGACAAATGCCACTGCAAAAAGAAATCAAAAGCTTCCCGACTTTGACCTCTTTCAATTTTTCATCATTATGGCATTGTTTTATTGGATTACACCCACTTCTTCCCACCCTGCCAATCTGTATTTCTGCAGGATCACTACAGGGTGGTGATCAGTATCTCAAGTGTTCAGTATGCTCATTTTCATACAAATAACTTGTTAGTTTCTTTTCACTTATCTGTCAAATCAGTGTGGGCTGCAAATCTACTTTGAGAAGAAAGACTCCTGGAAAAATATTTTTTAAAATCATTATTTCACTGCAAAAAAATTTTTTAAAGACTCATGGGGGTTTTTTTACATATTCTGAGCTAAAAGAATTTATGTGATGGGTCTGGTCACTGGTAGAAGAAAATAAAAAAATCTGTGCATGGGATTAGTGCATTGTCCCTGTGCAGAGCCTAAGGTGACAGTATTTTCCACTCCTGTTAAGCATTTACCATTCTTGGGAACTCTGGTGCTTTTAAAAGCCTTCTTCTTGTACTGAATGGATGCCATTCCTTCCTTAGTCTCATTCAGTGAGAAAATACGTGGGAGATCCTCGGGTTTGGTGCTGGTAATGTTACTTTTCAATATGCATATCTACAGAAACATTTGCAGTAAAGTCCCTTGTGACCATAGCCAGAACCACGTTCTTCCAGATCTCGCATTTACACCAAGTCACGGCAGCCTGACCTGGGAAGTCAGAAATCAAATCAAATGCCTTGTCATAACTCCAAGGATTTTTTGTTTGGGGTCTCTAGCCTCAGTCTATCTCAACGGGGAGTACTGCAGAAATTGTATTAATCCAAGAGAAATTTGGGACATGCCATGAAGGGTGATTAGGAGGTAGGTATCTACAGAGCCAGGGGCCCAGCATCTTACTTTTGGGCCCCTGTCTGGATGCAGGTAGAGATGTGGATTTAGATATACCAGAATCGCAACTAGCGGTGTAAGATAAAGGTTTGCTTTGCATCTCAGTGCAGTATTACTATTTCTACAACATTCCTCTCTAACCTGATGAGGTTTTGGCTCAGTAATAACAGAAAATGAGCTATCACTCTGTACATCTTTGCAGAGCACATAACATATTAAGGCTCTGACCTCAACGGCATGAAACTACAATTTCCCTGTAAGTGCAAAACAATAATACTTCATTAATCATCCACAACAAAAATCCCCATTCCCCAGACTATTTTGGCAATATTCTGCATTTTTGCTTGTCTAGGAACCTGAATTAAAAGGGAGAAAAATGGTTTACAACAGCCTGTGGCAGTGATGTAGCAAGAGACCTTATGTAAGAGCTGGCGGCGTGCTCGCCTTGCAAGGGTGAGGTGTAGGAATGAGTGATCCTGGAAGGATGTTTCTCTGAGGTGTGTTCTGTGCCTGGGCTGGGAACAGCAGTCTCAAGGGCACAAATTCCAGCATCTGAATGTGCTTGGTCTTGTTCATCTCATTAATTTCTTACAGCTATCCCAAGTGAAGCTACGAAATCCCCGAGTACTTTACTCAAAGCCTTTCATGGCTTGTCAATAAATTATTTTCAAATTAACTACCTGATAATTTGAATCTTCAGGCTTTTAAAAGATGCAGCATGGTGCAAGAGAGAAAATAATGGAAGTCACCAACTTTACCCTGCCCATAAAAAAGAATAAAGGTTCTTCTCTGATGTATTTATTCAGTTTGGTGCTTCTGAAAAGTAGTGGTAAGTGTGTAATAACTTCTTCTGAAGAGACATTTGTACAACTGACAAATAAACACCAATAGTGGAATAAGTTTTCAGCACTAAGTGACAACATTGTAAAAGAGCAAACAGTTTTTAAATGTTACTTTAGTCCATATTTAATGAATCTTTAGTTCCTAACTAATGACTAACAGCTCTGATTCAAGCAAAGGATTTTTTTTTTTTTAAATCTATCAACCTCTGTACCTTGAAAGGGGAAGATCCAAGATATTCCCTACTTTGGGAAGCCTTCTAATTTGAGCCTTCTAATTTTTGGAAAGGGCTCAGGACTCCAGACTAGAGATTCCGTGAAACACTGCATGCTTTACAAATTATCTGATTTCTCTTGTAAAATGGGCACTTTTTTACTGAAGCAGCTATTTCAGATTTCCCTGATGCTGTCAAAGTCTCTCACTTCTTTGAAAGATAATATGAAAAAACCATTTAATTCTCTGTTTATGGCACTGCTTTGTTTTTATTGAATTTCTTTGGAATTGGTTGACTTAATCTGCAAATGAGATTTTTTTTCTTCACACTGGTTATCTAACAGGGGTTTCACTTGATCTCCTTGGGAAAAACACATCCTTAACTGCAAAAGCACGTGTACTAGGTTGTATGACAGCATGTACCTTTAAAGGAAACTCTAGAAGATACAACTGGCATTTGCAATAAAAACATTAAGTAACCATAACCAAACATCTGCTACTATACCTGACCTGAAGGCGGGTAACTACAAAATTTAAGGCTCCAAAGACAGACAGTTAATAAATAGGTAGTAAAAATATTTGTATATAATAAAATATATCAACTTGATACAGCCTTTGCCTGGAATCATGGAATTGTTTAGGTTGGAAAAGACCTTTAAGATCATTGAGACCAACTGTTCCCCCAGCACTGCCAAGGCCACCACTAAACCATGTCTCTCATCACCACATCTACATCTTTTAAATCCCTCTGGGGACACTGGCTCCAACCACTGCCCTGGGCAGCCTGTTCCAAGGTTTGACAACCCTTTTGAGGAAGAAATTTTTCTTAATATGTACACTCCCACCCAACTGGGTACCATCTACAAGCTTACTGAGGGTGCACCAAATCCCCTCATCCAGATTGTTGATAAAGACATTAAACAGAACTGGAATGGATTGTCACTGTCTGTCTGGGAATAATTCTGCTGTGGGATTCCTGTGTATCTCTTTCCTTTGACTTCTTCCTTCATCACATGGGGAACCAGCAGGTCCAAAAAGTCAGTAACATAATTTGGGCAGTTTGCTAAAATCAAGTGCCTTGACACTTCGGCTAAACTTGTCCAGATGAACCAAAGCTGCTTCTCTGCTGCTCAGTCCTCTGAGATCTGGGAGACAGTTTGCTGCATGTATTTATGAAAGAGGAGTATCTCGCTTTTACCACCAAGTGTTGTAATGAAGTCAAGTGGAAAAGTGCCATTTGCCGTATAATAAAAACCCTCCATTGTTCATAGCACTGAACACCTAATAATAAAACCTTAAATTTCAGGCTGTTTAAACCAGTTACTTATGTAATAGAACACGGTGTAATTTTCCATTTAGAATTTCGATACTGTAATAAGAAAGCAATCAAGGCATAAACAAAACACACTTTAAATAGAGCTGCAGGTAGTATTTCCATAATGACTGTCCTTAAAAATTGAAGCTATTTCTCTTTTTTTTCCCAGCCTCGAATTCTTTCTACTTAGCTCAGTCATTTAATTAAAAGAAAAATCAACTTAAAACAGATGAAAGACTGTCTGAAACCAATTGCAGCTATTAGCAAAGAAGAAAAAATACTACTGTAATCCACTGTTAACACTCGGGTAGGTTAAATTAAAGCCATTTCTCATCCTCCTTTCAGGAGGAGATTGTGGATCTGCAGAGCATGTGCTGTAAACCTGCAGGCAATAGGGGTGTTTTTCTTGATTATCCATCTTGAGGATCTGGAAGTTCACCGTTTCCCAAGCATCTGCCAAAAACCGCTTGGTTTTACCAGCCTCATCAGCATTCATGGCATGTGATGGGAACCCTCCTGCTCACCCATCCTTTGTAGAAGGCATAAAATAACTCGGAGCTGTCCATCAGGTTTGTGCACAGCATTAAACCATGGGGATTAACAAGGGATAAACAATCATGTTATTACCACCACGGGCAGTTGATGGAAGAGTTCATGTCACTGCAGCAGGATGGGGATGGCTCCTCCAAAATCCTGCTGGGTTGCTGAGGTAAGTTCGTACTGCCTCCCTGCAAGTGTTATCCCCAGGGCTCTGGGATCACACCAGCCAGGACTGGGTCCTGAAAAATGTGCTTTTAAGTCAAGACTCAACACTCTCAGAAGTGGCAGGTGAGGAACTCGTTCTTCATGGCAGAGGGGAAGGAGGAGCCCGGCCTCAGCCTGGTCCCTGGATAGAAACGGGAGAGACTCGCTAAGGCTGGATCCTGTATGAAGCAGTTTGCTGACACCAGGATCCAAGTTTGGCTCGTTCCCCCTCCACTTCCAGCTGAACAAGTGCTAGTGACAGACCGTTTTTCCAGGCCCCTCCGCAGACAGGAGGCCGGTGGCCATCGCTCTCACCCACCCAGGCACAGAACCACAGAATTACGGGATATCCTGCGTTGGAAGGGACCCACAATCATCATCAAAGTCCAGCTCCTGGCCCTGCCCAGGACAACCCCAAGAATCATTCGGAGCGTTCAGAGTGGAATGAGGAGAAAACCACGGGTTTTTATGAGGAGGAATCGGTTTATTTCGCAGAAGCTGACGAAGCCCTGAATGCAAGGACACGAATCCCCCCCAGCCCGACCCTCCCGCTGGGGCCCGGCCCAACATGGCGGGCGGCGTCGGTGGCGTCTCCATGGCGACGCGCCCATCGCTGCGGTTGCCATGGCCACGGGGACGCCGCGACCATGGCGGGCGGCCCCGCCCCGGTCACGTGGCCGCTCGATGCGCTCGGCTCCCCCCGGCGGCGGGACGGACCGACGGACCGGGGCAGGGACCGAGGGACCGCAGGACCGTCCGTGCCAAACCCCCACCCAACACCGGCGACATGTCCACCGCCATGAACTTCAGCGCCAAGAGCTTCACGCCGCGGCCGCCGGACAAGGGCGCCTTCCCGCTGGATCACTTCGGTGCGGTACCGCGGCCGGGCGGCCCCGCGCCGGGCCTGCCTCCCCCCGCCCGTGCCGCGGGCCCGGTGGGTGTCACGGCCCCGGTGGGTGTCACGGCCCCTCGCTGTGTGTTACAGGGGAGTGCAGCGCCTTCAAGGAGCAGTTCATGGAGTGTCTCCGGCACAGCGGCTACGAGAGCGCGGCCTGCCGGGAGCGCGCCATGGCCTACCTGGAGTGCCGCATGGACAGGCGAGTGTGCCCCCGACACCGGCCCTGCCCCATCCCCGGCGGCCCCGGGACACGCTGGGGACCTGGCGGCCAGCCCGGTGGTCCCCGGGGCGAGGATCCCTTTGCGGGCGCGGGAGGGGAAGGCAGCCCGCAGTCACACAGGGGGGTGTCCTTGAAGGTGCCCCGTGTGGCATCAGCATCACTTGGCTCGTGTTTCCGTGTTATCCAGCCCGTGCGGTGGGATAACAGCGGGACTCGGGCAGCTTCCATCCTGCACAACCGCATTCCTCGATGTGAAGCTTATTTTTTTTCCCAGCTAGTTACGAGTTAAACTTTTAATTTGCACGTACTTTGCTCTCCTCCTGCCTGGCCTTCCTAATCAGCTCTGAGTGTGTCTTTAGGACCCCAAATAGGTATTTGTATAACTTAACCATGAAGTATCAGAGCCAGTGGTATTTCTTTGTGTATACTAATGCAACTGAGTCTTAATTAATGCTGAGATCAAAATACATCCTCGTATAATTCAATTATATAATATATATTTCCACATAATATAGATATATTCAAATATATAATACATATTTGAGTATATAATACATATTTGAGTATATAATACATATTTGAGTATATAATACATATTTGAGTATATAATACATATTTGAGTATATAATACATATTCGAGTATATAATACATATCCGAGTATATAATATATTTTCCTATATAATACATCCTAGTGTAATTCAGGTATAGTTCAAGCAGAAGTACTTTGGCCTGTTAGCCCCTTAGAAATATGTTTCAAGCAGGCAAGTTAAAAGTTCAACTTGTTCCTCAGGTAAAGTGAAAAAAGTGTTGGTGTTTGGTTTTCCAGGGATGTTTCCATTCTTGCATTGCTTTGCAGTGCTTCCTGTACAACGGTGAGTCAGGGAACTCTGGGAAGTAAACGAATTTCCCTGTATTTAAGGAAAATACACTTTCATGGGCTGGTGTCAAGGAGGGCTGCAAATCAAAAGCTTGTTTGAAAATCACTGCAGCAAAGGATAGTGGCAATTAAAAGTGGTAATTCACTGTCATAAATGGCACAGGTAGAATTTTAGAGAGCTCTTATGCAGTCTGTTAGTTAAAGTTAAACCAAGAGTCAGGTCAGTTTCTGAGGAAACTCTTACTCAGTATCCAAAATCAGGAAACAACACATTTATTTGGAAAACCACTGTTAAGGAGGAAAAAAAAAGATCCCAGAATGTTGCCTTCCGAAAACTGAAATTTCTGAGATCTTGCCAAGCAGCAATAACTCTCTATAGATGTCTTGGGTTTCTTTAGGGTGAATGATACTAAATGAAGTAAAGAATGCTGCTGTTCTTTTGTTTATAGACTGTGTTCTCTAAAAAGCTTTTTGTTTTCTTCTTTTTAACTTAGGCAGCTTATGGCTAATGAACCACTGGAAAAATTGGGATTTAAAGACCTGATAAATGAGAAATCAGAAGAAAAACCTGAAAAGTTGTGATGAAGACAGACAACTTTGCTCCTCATGTATGGAATGCATAACTCTAAATGTAGTACATATTGTACCTTCTATTCATATTGCAGTAGGAAATGTTTCCTAAAGGAACATTTTTTCCAGAGTTTAATTTTCCTAAAATTTTTTTTTTAAATGAGCAAAAGTACTGCCTTTGTCTGCTTTGCTCAAGTATTTCTTAACTTCTTTCTTTTAATTTCTCTAGAGGGAAAACAGTTACTGCCTGAAGTGTTCTCCATGTCTCTGTAAGAACAGTGAAGTCTTATTTTAAAAGGACAAAACTCCCAAACCAAACAACCCTTTATTGTGTAGATCTTGAACTACTGATTAATCTTGTGTGGGCAGTACTAATATGCTCACAGGAGTTGCTTGTTAGGTGGAAATAAAGCTGTTGTGGTACTTGCAAATTGCTTTTCATTAAATACTGGTATTAGTGCCTATCTTTGGAGTGATCTCCTTCTCACCCTGCTAGGGAAGACACTTGGGGTGGGTGGTTTTTTTCAGTCTTAAAATCTTCCATCATTGTCAGGAGAGTATATCTGGTTCCAGACACCAGTCAGGTAGTGATTCTGCTTTTAGTTACCATGCCAGCAGTGTTCACCTAACTTCATTTCATCATTTAACTGGGAATCTTTCATTCTGAATACGTTCACTTATCCAAATAGAGCTGCCATATGTTTTGGGGTTTTAATATCTTAATGGTGAAATCAGTGTGGAGACAGAAATGGTGTTTATTTGTGCTCTAAGTTACCAAATATACATAATGTGATTGGACAATTTTATTCTTTCAAAATCAAATGTTTTATATTAAAAACCAGGGTAGATCAGGAGTTAGCTGTCTAAGAAATCCAATGTTTCTTCCAACACGTGTAGCTGCAGCCCATACGTAGAGAAGGCCATGCAGCAGGTGAGAAATCAGCTCTGAGTGTGTCTTTAAGATCCCTGATATGTGTTTGTATAATTTAACCATGAATTACCAAAGCCATTCTCTTGCATGTAGTAATGCAATTGAGTCTTTCTTAATTAATGTTGAGTTCAGGCAGAAATAGTTTGGCCTGTTAGCCCCTTAGAAATGTGTTTCAAGCAGGCAATAAATTTGTAAATCCTTTGGATGTATTTTCTACTGTATTTTCTGCCCTGTCACCCCTGCTTCTTTTGTTTTTGTTTTTAACCCAGTGACTCATTTCTCTGCCTATCTGGTTCTTGAACGTTAAGCTTTAGGGTCAGGGCCTGCAGACAGTGATACAAACAGTGATCTGTTTGTCAAGGCAGTTCTCCAACACTTTCCTCTTTATTTGCTCTCCTCTCTTTGATATATCTCCCCTTCCCTGCTGTCTGCTTTTGCTTCTGCTTCTCTCCACTGTGCATCTGCTCATACTGAGCTCCAAGAAAGGGTGGAAGAACATTTTCTGCTTTTCATATTGGTCATTGGAGCTGAGATTTAAATTGTTGCTTAGGTCTAATCTGATGGAACAGAGTGCACATAGCTCAGAGCAGGTTCCTGTTTGAAAAGAACATTTGCCTGCTGCTGCATATTTTTATTCTACTTCATTCTACTGTTCAAATTATACCCTTTGGTGAGATTAGTACATTTATAGAAAAGAAAGCAGAGATTGTATTTCTGCAACAGATATTAAAAGACTTTATATTAAACCACTGAACAAGAGCTTTCTTTCAGTGATACCAAGTTAGAATTAAAATAATCTCCAGCATCTGCAGAAGAAAGAAATCGAATTTCATGCTTCTGTGCTCCTTGAATATTATAAGGTGAAGTGAATTCCTGGTAGGTGTGAAAGAACCCACCAGTGGTGGGGGAGTTATCTGGGCTGTTATCAATAGTAGTTTTATTTTTTGGGTGTTACTCTGCACTGTCATTTGGCCAGACAATTCCTTCAAGTGTTCAGTCCATGTTTTTCTGAGACATTGGTACCAGCTCTCTCCTCTACAATGTTCTAGAGTAAAAGGGGTAAAGTTTTTGAGGTGTTGAGTGGTTGCCACTCTAAAAGGGACCACGGGGGTGAGAGGTTTGCATCTTTCACCAACCCTAAGATCACATCCTCATCCTGTCCAGATCCACAGGCACCTTTCATCCTGCTTCCCAGCACTGTGAGTCAGCTGCACAGCCCTGTCCCCTCATGCCAGGGCAAGAAAAGAGCTGTGAGTGGATAGTTGAAAACTTGGGGAATTGGCAGAAGCACGTATTTCCTGTAAGCATTAGCTGGAGAAGAGAATATGTTCAGTGGAGCTGTAAGGTAAGCTCAGAGCTGGTGAGGGACATCAGACACTGAGATCTAATGCAACTGAGACGTGGTGGGAAAAAAAAGCCATTAATCAGTGCCAAACCTGGGTCAAACAGTTTTCCCAGCTTGCTCTATGGGACAAGCCCCTGCGACACCAGAGTCATCAGGGAGAATTCCCAGAATGCTCTTCAATTAACTCCTGCCAACATACAGATCATTAATTAAAGCCTCTCCATTTAAAACCTCTTTATTTTAGCTTTGTGATATCCAGGTGTGTGCTCCTTTAAAATGAAAGCCAAAGGAAAGCTGTAAATTCACAGCCATCTTTCCTGTGCCCATGCCAAGGAAGAACCTCTCCAGAAGCCTGTCACCAAGCTGGGAAAAAATCTGTATTCTGGAAACGCTGAGCTGAGGTGTGTGTGCTACAGGGGAGGCAGTTTGTCAGGGGCACTGCTTCCTTCGTGGAGCCGTTTGGAGTTGATGAGCTGCTCTGCTGCGGGAGTGGTCCCACGCAAGTGCATTAATCTTCCTGTGAGAAGCCTGCCGGGTGCTGCCTGAGCTGCTGAAAAGCTCCACCTGCTGACGGATCCCGCGAGCTGGAGACAGGCAAATGACTGGGAAATGAGGTTGGGCTGGGATTGATGCACGGACTGCCAGTCTGGATGTGCAGATGTGGAAGGGATAGCCCGAAGCGGGAGGAAGTGTTGACTGTGTTGGAGCCAAGATCTATTTGAGCTGTTACCGCAGCAATAGAATCAATAAGTGAGGGGGCTGTAAATTGTCTTTTCTGAAGCTTTCCTTCAGCAAAGCCTCATTCCCACCCTAAGGAGGCACTCTGCTGCTTGGGATCAGTCCCAGGGAGTCCCCGGAGGGCTCTGGAACAGCAGAGCTTTGCTGTTGGCACTGGGGAGAGCCTTGCCCATGCATTCCCCCTTTCTTTGCTCATATTAAAATCCACTCAACCACAAAGAGCTTAACCTTGATCACGGTAGTTATTTACAGAGGGAACATTGCTGCAAGCCAACCCTCGTTATGTCTTCCTGGGAGACCTTGAGCTCTAGGTGTATCTCTCCAAACAACTCCAGTGACCTGCAGAACAAGGAAGAAAGGGTTTAATAAACATTTCCAAAGCTCTGGGTGTGCTTTCACAGAAAATCCTACACAAAGAGAGCCTCCTGTGCTTGCTCTGGAAGTGGGCCATGGTCCAAAGTCCTTTGTGGGAGCACAATGAGCCCGTGCCTCTGTGCTGAGGAGGGATCTTTGCTCCATCTGCCACCTTGAATGGTGTACCTGGTGTAGCAGGAGGGTTGCATCTGTCAGCACCTGTGAAGTGAATATTTGGGGTTGTGCACAGTTAGAGGCAGGCAGTGGGTGTAGCTGCTGACCTTCACGTTTGGCCCTTTTCCAAGGCCTTCTCCCCAATTTGTCCTGCCTGCTTCAAATCCAAGGAGTTCCTTGTGGCTGGGCATTACACTTATGTTTAGTAGTCACCCACTTGGTTTCCTTTGGAGACCATGGAGTTGCTGGCCTTTGCTGATGATTAGTTGCCCTTTGGGGCAGCAATCAAAACAGCTTTCCCTTACTGCTGCTTTTGTGGTTTTGGCTTAACCAGCACTAACAGTGAGTGAGGGGTAACTAGAGTTAAAGCACCTCTTAAATTTCACCTTCTTGTCTCATTCCAAGCAGGCCTGGAGAGCACTGAGAGGCAACACTATTTTCACTGAGCCTCTGGAATGAAACGTATGTTGTGTGAGGTTATGAGAGAAGGAGCAGCCTGCTCCCATACAAAAAGTCTCTTTAGCATCACTTGTTGCTGTAGGCTCCCAAAGTGCCTTGGATGTTCTGGTTCCACTGGAGAGCAGTATTTTTCTACATTTCTCATCCGTAATTCCTGGGATGGGAATGATGCTTCTGCTAGAATGCAGGAGTGTGGTCATTTCTGGTAGCATATTCAGTGACCCCAGAGAACTCTGTTGCTGTTGTGCCTGGAGGAGATCCATTCTGGAAGAGATCCTTCTGCTAAATTGGTAATGTTGTGTAAAGCTTCAGGTTTCGCACAAAAATCAAAACTCTGACTCAGATTAATTAAAAACCTATTTGCAAGTGCACATGCAAGGGTCCATTTTCCCTTCCAGAGTATTTAAATGAAAATTAGATGTCTGATTAATCTTATTCTGGTTCCCCCTTTTTTTTTCTTCTCTTCCCTTAATGATCCTGCTGCTGTGAATAACTGGCAGTGTTGCATTTTTTTCAGGATGCAGCAGATTTTCTAGCTTACAAATTTCAAGACAAAATGCCTTCCTTCTGGAATGAAGGTGCCATATGGCTTGAAATGCATAATTGATCACTGCTCAAAATAGAAGCTTCATAGAAAGTCACCTAGAAGTCCAATGCATGTGTGCAGGGGACTTAATAGACCTCGATGCATTTTTTGTTTCCTGAGACTGATGATGATATAGGGACAGGTTTTTATGGCTCCTCTTAGAGGTTCTGATGGTTGTGCTCTCATTATTCCAGGAGATCTTGGGAGTTGCATTAGCAGGTGCATCAATCTTATGCTTGCTGATCCCTGCTGGGCTTGGCTGGATGAAAAACATCCCAGACAAGCCTGGCATTCACCATATAGCCCAACAAAGGCCACAGTTGTACCTGTGAGTGTAAAACAGTTCAGTTGATCAAATCTGGTGGCTGAATCCAGCCCTTGGTGCCCCATATTTCCCACCTCCAGTGGGATGCCTCCACAAGCAATCTGTCCCAGCTCCCACACAGAGTGAGGTAGGTTCCTACTGATGTGGGAGGGATGTTGGGGGTCCATCTGGCTGTTTGCCCTGCTTCCTGGTAATGAGCAACACCTTAGACCACCCAGTATTGTGGATGCTTTCTTGTTCTGGTCCTAATGAATTATGGCAAACTCTGATAGGAGCAGTGGTGGGAAGTTGCCTTGAAAAAGGAGAGCAGAGCAGGAAAGAAAGCAAGGAGACTACCCAGAATGATCCAGGCTTTTCAATTCACCTTGATTGGTTTAAAAAGCAGGCAGTGGAGGTGCTTCTGCAGCCCCTTTGGGCAACTGAGTCCTTTGTCTATTTTAGTAACCTTCAAGGAGTTGACAGCTCTGATTTCTGGAGGATTTCTAGTTTTCTCACTGCTAGCAAGTCCTGCTCAGCAAGAACCTGCTCACACACCCAGTTCTGCTCCTGCTTGCAGAGCTGCTAATCAAGGATAGCATGTGGGAAGGCAGCCACATGGGAGGGGGTGCTCTGCGAGGGAGTCAGGCCCAGTTTTGTTTGCTCAATTTACATTTCTCTGTTATTAAACCATGTTCTGGGTTTCAGCAGGGTTTGTAAGCACTGAATCTCTCCTTAGTGGACAAAGTAGGAGAATGATAGCACTACAGAATCTGGGACACCAGGATAGCCCTGAGGATTTGATGTGATGCTGTGTACTGCAGCCATCTGCTGCCAATCTCCCAAGGGCCTTTCCCCTCTGGGTTGCACTGGCAGCCCCAGGTAGCATGGCTGGATGGATGGTCCAAAGCATTTCATCACACTGAGGATGCCAGTTTTGGGGCAGGCAGACTCAAAGGGGAAAAGAAATCCTGCTGCCACTCAGGATTGCAGAGAAGCTGCGGATCAGATCAGTGCTGAGAAAATTGCTGGTAACTCAGGATGCCAAACCAGGCAGGAGCAAAGCCCCCCACTGATAAATGAGCCTGCACAGCCCCACGAACAAGCACCAAGCAGGAAGTCCCAGAGGTGTAATGAGGCTGGCTGCTCGCAACTCTGAGATTGCCTCCCTTGGCTTTTGCTCTTTAGTGTGGAGATGGGAGTTATGCTGTGCTGTAAACCCCTGGATTTAGCAGGTTGTCTTTAACCCCCCGTCCTCACCACCCATTGCTGTGGCCCAGCCCACAGAGAGCACACACTCCACAGTGTGCCTGTTGTTTGGCACATCTCTGTGCATGCTCAGAGTGGTTGCTAAGGCAGCATAAGTCTGTCCCCTTTCTCTGTGCCTTCAAATGTCTGTGTGATCTAGAGGTATAGGTGTGCTGTGTCCACGCAGCCCCATCCCAGAGCAGTATCCATATGGGAGAGCAGAGGCAATGCCACGGGTCAGGTGTTAACAGTCTGTGTGCACAGACATCAGTGTGAGTGGTACAGGAGAGTGGAGTGTGGGCTTCAGTTTAGTTCTCCTCCTCCCCAGACTGTGCTGCAGAGTCTGGTGGGAAAGAGGGACTGTACCCTGCCACCTACAATGACACAGCATGGAGGTGAACAACCTGACAGGAGATGCATCCTGACCTCTGTGTGAGAGATGCTTAGCATGTGCAAGGGCAGCACAGAGATGTTACAGGAACCAGGTCACTGCAGGGCTCTGGTGACAGGAGCTGTGTGAGTTCTGGTCAAAGGGACAGAGATACAGAGTTCACTGGCTGGTGAAAAAGAACCAGGTAGGTGAAAAATGAGAGCGTGTCTAGAACATCTACCTCCATCCTTCCAGCGTGCATGGCAGGAGACTTGCAGGTGTGGTGGTGCCAGCCAGAAGGACTCATTTGAACACAGAGATGTCTGGATTGATGGCTTTATTTCAGCTTATTTTAGCAAGTAATAGGCAGGGGGGTGATGTTTATCACTGAAACTGGAGCTGGCTGTACTTTAGATCACAGCTCTAATCGGTTAGACTGACTTGGACAGTAAATCACTTCAGCAGCACTAATAACACAGAGTGACAGGTGTACTAAACCCTCTATTGCAGCAATAACCTGGTCCTGCTGGTTCTTTCACTCGGGTTAGTGCTTCTGCTGTGGTTTGTTTATTAAAGCTCCTTCACAAAAGTCACCTGGGTGGCTGCTCTGACTCAGCCATTGAAATGGCTGTTCTCCTGCCATTCCCCAACCTGGCTTCGGCTCTTTTTATAGCCTGCTATAAAATTGTTTATTTTTGCACCTGTTTAGAAAGGCTTTTTGGCCACAGGGGTCTCATGATGTTGTTTTCATGGCTTCTGGAGCAGGGCTGCTCTGTTGTTGCTAGAAATAATTGCTGTTAATTAATTCTTTGCTGATTTTTCTTTGGCAAAGCATACTGAAATAAGCAGAGAAGTGAGCAGCATGCTCTGTATCTTGATGTTGTGGGAGCTTTTAGGAGGCATGCAGTGACATCCAAACAATCCCATCAGCAGCCAGAGGAAGAGTAGGACACAGTCCTCAACTTTCTATGGACAAAGTTAATTGGGGGGAGGCTGAATTACCATCTCCAGCTGTTTGGCAGCTTCCTTCAGGCCATAATTTTTAATCTCTTTCTAGAGAAAAACCACAGCCTTGTTTCCATCTAATGCTTTATTCAAATCACAGTTGAGCAACGTTACAGAAAATGATGTGGTCTCAGCTCTCTGAGCTGGACCAGCAGCTGAAGGCAGCAGCCTGTGGCAAGAGACTGATTGCTGGGGCCAATAACTGCACCATTTTCTTTTCTGTGCTCTTTTAAAATGGTTTGTTCTTTTTTTTCTGAGGGACTTTCACACCAGAAGTGAAGTGCTGGGCTTCAGCCCCTCTGACCTGTGGTCATTCATGCCTGTGTCATCTCCATCATTCTCTTTGCACTGGGCTCCTGGCAGGATCAGCCCCTGCTTCCCAGGAACCCAGAGCTGGCAGCAGCTGGCTGGGCCACTTCTGTCCCCACCCTGGAATGGGACATCATGCAGCCCTGTCTCTTGCTTGAATGTCTCCAAGCTGTTCCTGGAAGAATGAGCCATTTGAGCCAGGAAGAGATTAAATTATTGGAACTGAGCAAAAGCAATTTCCATGGTAAGTGCTTGTCCTGTGGTTGGCACATCGAACCTGTCCTGCCGTGCCTCTGACTCAGACTGAGTTGATGACGTCCTGCTCTGAATAATCACTTTGACTTTTCTTGGAGGAGCTGATACCCTGACATATGAGTGTCTTCACACATATGTTGGCTTTCTCCATACTGAGATTCCACAGGCCTAAATCTTTTAATTAGAATAAGTGGGGAATAATGCTCAAAGCAGTGGTCTACCAGTGACGTAGTTGAATTATTGATTTCATTGGCCTAATTTCATCTTTTCTGAGAGCATCAGGCCATAGAAATCAGCACAGCTCCAGACAGGTGCCTCGTAGCTGCCATGGAGCCAATTCCCTCAGCTACCCCCTCCATGTCATCTTTTACATCATATGAAATGGGTTTGGTACAACAGCAACATGACTGTTACAGAGCTGTTCTTCCTGTGTTGAGATTTCCCCATGTGCTGTGGAGCAGACATACAAATATCCAATATCTTCAAGCTATCAATTACCCCCTTACTCTCTCTCTCAGAGGTCTCTTGGCTCCCAACAACACTGTCTAAGCAATTAAGCAGCCCCTGCAACCACATACCAACTCCCAAACCAGCCCATTGCTGCAGTGAGCTGGTCAGAGGCAGGCAGAATGGAAGCTGAAAGGATATCCTGAGCACGTGACGGGCGGGTGATAGGAGAACTTTCCTTTTTGTTGGCAGTGGGGCTGTGAGAGATCAATGATCAGCTCTAGGGTGTTGTAGAAACCTAAACAAAAGGTGTTTAAAGAAATCAGCTGAGATTTTACTCTGAACCCTCTTCTTGTCCTCATTCTCCCCGTTTCTGCTGCCTTACAGAGGATCTCTGTGTGCTTGATGTTACCTGCACGACTATTAAATCACCGGAGCAAAGGACTCCCCATCTTTCACACTGGTAACACTGGGCTGCAACAGAGTTAAACACTATGCAAATGGAATGAAACCCTGACCTGCAAATCACTCTGCAGTGAGGCACTTTTAGAGCTGCACAACACTTTGTCTCCTTTGAGGGCTGGTGCAGGTGCAGAGCAGCTCTGCAGACACAGGGCTTCACTGTTACTTCTGCACCCTCACATCACTTTCTCTTCAACTTGACCAACACATCCTAACCATGCAGATGCAATGAATGTGTTTTTTCCCTGTTCCACGGAAGAACAATCCCACAGGATCCACACAGCAATTTGCTCAAAATCAGAGAAAGTTGGCATCAGTATTGGATTTTCAGTTCAAGACTTTTTAATTCCCCTGATCTGAGCCCTCTCCTTTGTGGCATTCCTCCCTCTCAGCTGTAGCCACTCTTGATTTAACTGGATAACCCAGAAAACAAGATATATAATTTTTTTAAAGAAAAACCTCTAGGATTTAAGTTTCTTCCTTTTTTTTTCTTTTTCTTTTTTTTTTTTGTTTTGAACAGGAAACCAAAACTGCAACGGAAATGAGCTGCTGTAGCATAGGTGCAGCTGGCCAGTGCTGTAGCTTGTTCACACAAACCTCCAGCTGCAAAAGCTGCCTCCCCTGTGGTGCTTAGGAAGCCTAAAGGATCCAGCCTGGTATATCTGCTACTCCAGAGTTTTGCTTGAATGCAGTTGCAGTGGCATGAATTATTGATATCTCTGTTCAGGTTTGCTGTTCACGCAGGAATTTGTAATGCTTCCCCACCTTACGCTGTGAATGTGCTCCCAGGTCACATAAAGGGTTGTGTTTAACACCCTTTCACTTGCATGGTTGTGACATTGATTTAGCCATTTCAGGGCTGGGGCTGCAAAATTAACTAAAAAAATAGTGTAAAGAGCTCTTTCCTGACAGAACAAGGCAGTCTCGGGGTAAAAGGAGCTAATGTGGAAGGGCAAGGAGAAGGTATGGTTATGTCTGTCCATTATCAGGGTGTCACCACAAAGATGATGGAAAGGTTTCCTGAAATTTCTGAGCATTCTTTGCCCTGACCTCAGTATCTGGCATTTCCAGAGGCTGCCCTTGCTGCCACTGTGCTTACCACCTCAAGAGATCCCATTAATAACGTCCGTTTCTAAGGCAACAACCTTGTGATTTAGAAAAGACTGAGTTAAAAGTGTGTGTGTTTACAAACAAACACATCTTACACATAAATATGTAAGTATTTACATGCATATGTATATAAATTTATATCAGACCTACAAGTCACTTAGCAGTGGAGAGACAGAAAGCACCTGAATGATGGTGATGGTGACTGTGACAACACATCTCCAGAGAGTTCGGCCAGAGACTTTGCAAGAAGTAGGAGCAAATTCATTTAGCATTCCCTGACAGACCATACCCACGGGCAACTGTGGGGCAAAGCTCAGAGGAGGTGTGGACTCCTGTGGGCAGAGGCAGGAGGGAACAGTGACGTGGACAAGGCTCAGCAGCCTCTGGGAGCCTCTGACGGGGCAAACTTTGCCTTTTAACCCTTGTGAGACTATAAACTCAGATGCTGTCCCTGCTCTACACCAGGAATCACAATCCTTAGGAGCCAATGTCCCATCAGGAGAGCCTCCCTGCCAATGTCCCATCAGGAGAGCCTCCCTGCCTGCCCTGGATCAACACTGTGCCAATTGATACTGGGACAATACCCAGGCTCTTAACCTTGGATAAACCAGGAGTAAATTTACAGAGGTACTCTTTTATATGTGAGATTGGTTGAAGCCTTTGATTTTCCACTGAACAAAAGTTTATCTTCAATTCTGGCTCATTAAGTTCCAACTTTTCTCCCTGTCTCTCCATGTTCCCTCCACCCATATGGGTTGTTTGTGTTCCCATGTGAAGTCTGGAGTCATTCTGATGAGACTTAAATTCTGAGGATGCTGCTGATTGACCCGTGCTGGCCTTGCTCTCCCGCTCTGTCCGTCCTTTATGAAATGCTCCCCTTTCATCATTGACAACAGGCTCTGTTTTATTTGATTTTATTACAAGATATAAATTTCTGTCTGCAGCCCTGGCTTCCAACACACGGAGGAGAGAGAGGGATTGCCTAGCAACCAGGAGAACAAAAAATTAAGAGAATCAATAAGTCTTAATGGAAAGCTAAACAGCGACTTTCAAACCAAACCCCCTCCCTCCTCCCAACCCCGGCCCGTGGTAAGTTCATGATGCAGCATCCTGGCTATCACGTGAAGCCTTCAGCAAGTGCCTCTCCTGGAAAAACCAGAGTGCAAATGAAAACCTGACCTAACTTGAGCTTAGGGAAAGCTCTGATCCTGTAAGCATTTACACTTCAAGCTTGAGCATATCACAGGTGTGGAGGATAAGGGCTAACATAATGTGCTGAGCTGGTTTGTCTCAGAGGATGTTAGAAGTCAGTGCTCTGCTCTAGGTAAGTATTAGTGACTCAGAGGCTGAAGAAGGTGAGGGTCTGGATGCAGTAGCTCAACTTGCCCACCAAAGGCCTGTGTGTGGGATTGTGCCTTTGGTTAGCATGGGAATGAGTTTCCAGATGTTATCAGCCTATGTGTTTAAAACCAGCAAACCCAGCACGATGCAGGACCCTGGGCAGAGTCAGCAAGGAATAGTCCGTTATCAGTTTAAAGCAGTCAGAAATCAGCCTGGTTACAGTTGCTTGTCTGGCAGCACAAATGCAAAGGTCATTTAGAAAAACGTATTCCAGGCGAGTGGGGCAAACATAAATATACCAGGCCCTGATTCTACCTGTATTTAAGAGTGTTATGCTATTTTCTCCCACAAAGTGTCCTCTGGAACCTGCTCACATCTGGAGCAGGATCAAGATGGTGATTTGGTTGTGGAAGTCTTCCAGGATGTACTGGCAGGCTCCTCCTGCAGGTGCTCCTGCACACCCTGAACCTCATGGGCAGCATGAACAACATGAGCTGAACTTGCAGGAGGGCTCTGCTTTGGTGGAGGAAGTAACGAGCGACAGCTTGAATGGGGGACTTGCTTTGCAGAACCAAAATTGTTTCTATGAGCGGAGATGTATGAACCACAAACAGGACATATCAGCATTGCAGGTGACCCATAGCTGAGAGGAAGGTTTCAGCAGGAGTTCGGGCAGCAGCCTCAAGACACAGCTCCGAATTCCTCCTTGGCCAAAGGCTTCCCAAGTCGCCACCCACAGTCACCCCATAGTCCTTAGCTGGTAAAACAAGGACAGGAGCCTTGCCTGTAGGTGACAAGACACACATGAGGGGCTGCAGCCCTTGGTCCCAGCAACACAGACAGGATGACACAAGGAAGCTGTGGTTCTTCCCCAGGGGTGTTTTCTCTCCTGATACTCCCTTGACACCTTGGAGAGTGTGAAAAGTGTGGGAAGATGCTTGGAGGATGGTACTGCCAAGACACAGACATGGAAAGTGGTGGTGATGTGTGGAAGGACAGCAGCGAAGGAGGAGTGTTTTGGAGCGTGTGTGGCTACTAGCGAGATGTTCACAAGTACCCCCAAAAGATGCTGATGTTGAAAACGCTCCCCAGAAGTGCTGCCCGTGAACCTGCCAAGGTGCTTGAGTGGCGAGGCCATGGCCAGTGAGGGGTGGGGGATGCTGTGAGCTGCCACCTCCCCCAGGCAAAGACCCCTGGCACCCACCTCCCCCTTCCCCGCCGGCTCCCACCCCATGAGCGAGAGCATCCCCTCCCGTCACCGTCACCCCGAGTTAAACCAGGGAAGGGACCATTGAGTGCTGGGGACACCCGGAGGGATGAGACGCCCCGAAGCTCGGGGATCCCCCCCAGGGGGGGACGGGGCGCCCGGGCTAAAAGCAGCCGCTGGAGGTCGCGGGCGAGCGGCGCGGGGGAGCCACCAGCCCCCCGGGGCCCGGCGAGAAGGCGGAACCGGCGGCGTGCCCGGCCGGGCGGCCCCGGCAGCGGCGGGGCCAGAGGCTCCCAGGGCAGCGGCAGCACCGCCCCGGCAGCGGCGCGTCCCGGCGGCCGGAGAGGCGCGTTCAGCGTGCGGGGCCGAATGGAGCCGCCCGGGCGCCGCCCGCCTCGCCAGCGCCCCCCGCCCGCACCATGAGGCTGCGGTAGCGCGGCGGAGCGAGCGGAGCCCCGCGGAGCCGCCCGCCGCCCCCATGGCGAAGGAGAGGAGCAGGAAGGCGCTGGTGGAGCTGCTCCAGCGGCCGGGGAACGCGGCGTGCGCCGACTGCGCCGCCCCGGGTAAGGGCAGGGCAGGGCAAGGGGAGGAGAGGCGGGGGGCGCGGGCGGCGGCCGCACCTGCACCTGTCCGCCCCGCACAGCCCCGCACAGCCCCGCACAGCACGGCACAGAACGGCACAGCACCGCACAGCACCGCACAGCACCGTGCGGAGGCAGCGACGGCGCGGGGGGCTCTGCCCTCTGCGGGAGCGGCGGGGGGTGCGCCCCGCCGAGGGGGTGCCCGACCCCCCTTCTCCACCCCGGGGGGATGCGGCGGGGATGCTCCGCGGCCGGTGCGGGGATGCGCTGCGCTGCCGCGGTCCCCGCGGGCCGGCCCCGGCCGAGGTTTCCCCGGTCCCCCCCGCCCCGGCCCGGCTCCTCGCCCGGCTGTGAGCGCTGATGTCATCCCGGCGGGTCCCCGCGGGCTGCAGCGCGGCCGGGGCCGGTAGCCGGGCGGCGGGGGCTCTGCCGGGGGTGCCCGGTGCTGCGGGGGCGGCGTGTCCTCCGTGTCCCCTCGGCTGCTACTGCCCTGTCAGCGAGCAAACAGAGCGGACAACCAGAGGCATCGCTGCGGCCACCCTGCCGACCAACCTTTACCCCGCTGCCATCGATGGGTGCCTAAGCTGTGCAGGGAGCGGGGCTGGAATGTCCGTAGTCGTCTTCGTGCGCAGACGGGAGAAAATCGGG
Organism: Chiroxiphia lanceolata; assembly: GCF_009829145.1. Taxonomy (NCBI): domain Eukaryota; kingdom Metazoa; phylum Chordata; class Aves; order Passeriformes; family Pipridae; genus Chiroxiphia; species Chiroxiphia lanceolata. The sequence continues at coordinate 11,032,770 of NC_045652.1, read as the reverse complement.
GCTCGGAATGTCTTTCTAGCCCTTTGGATGGTGCATTGTTGGGGTGGGGGTGTGATGCTCTGGCTGAGCAGGGTCTGCACGAGGCGGTGGGACCCGCCTTTGAGAACAACATTACAAAAATTGCAGAACAAGTATCTTTCCTTTAAAAAAAATATCACCATATAGAAACACCTAAATTTGTATTAGGTTGAGCAGGATGGCTCTGAAGAGGTGTATAGAAAGGATGTCCTTCTCAGCCTATGTCATTCTATAGGTTAAAGAAACCCCAACACTTCAGCTGAATCTTATTTTCCCAGATATTGATTTCAAGATCTGTTGGATACCCCTATCCAGCTCATACCATTACCAATGGTTTTATATCTCTAACCTGCATCTCAGGACACTGCAGTTCACTTTCAGACGTGTTGTGTCCCCCGGTACCCAGCTGGAAAGGACAAAGAACTTTCAGCACAGCGTGAACGGCTTTGCAGCGCCGCGCTGCTCTGCCTGCTCCCACCCATCTGCTGCCTGGTGCTGCTGCCTGACTGTACCAGCCCACCTTTGAGGTGCCTTGCTGAGCACAGCTCGGGCTCACCGAGTAGGTGTCTGCCTAAATTGTTCCTTCCTGGGGAAAACTTTACAAACCTGGGTGTTTACAAACCGTTCAGGTCTGTGGGATGATTCCCCCGAGCCTTCTGCAAAATGGGAAGTTTGTCAGCACTATCAGGGTGGAGATGAGGCTGTAGGACAGCAAAATAGCTCACGTCAGGGAAAGAGGGTTGTTGGTTAAGGCTCCAAAAGGGCTTGTAAAACAACAAAACCATATTTTGCTTTTGGTGATGTTTGCATAGAAAGGTGTCTTAGTGAATCTGAAACTCTGAGAGGAGAATTTGGGCCAGTGGCTTTTGTAACACAAGGTGTGCTATATTAGTACCATTCAGCCTCTTCTGAACTCTTGTGGCATTGCTTCCCTGGGACCAGCTCCTTGTTCATCAACCCAATTTCTTTAGTGACTACTTTGATTCAGTTCCTTTGGCAAACAAGAGCTACTCGTGGTGCTGGAGTGTGCTCGTCTGCCTGGGAGTGACAATAAACTTGAGATGCTCTGGGTTACTTAAGATATTATCTCGTGTCTGGAGGTGATATAGAAAATATTCACCCTGAATTCAGTTATTCATCCTGGGCAGGTGTGGCAGGCCAGGTCTTTCTGGGGATGAGGTAATGCAGATAGGCAGGATAGGGGTTAAGAGAGCCTCCAGAATGGAGTGCAGGTATATTCTTTGCTGAGAAGTGAGATGCACAGAGAGATAAAGGTGAGAGCTGGAGCCAGGTGTGCAGCTGACCCTGGAAAAGTACCAAAGCAAGAAGGAAAAGGGGGAGGGTGGGGAATGAACAGAAGATGAGGAAAGCAGGGTGTACTTGTGTTTTCCCACATGAGTATCATCATAGGGCTGATCTGGTACAGCTGAGGGGGAACCCAAAGGTCAGGATCCCTCTTTTATTATTTCTGCTTCTCAGGTGGGTGTGTGCCTTTCCCTGAAATCCTCAGTTAGAACAGGATCCACTTTAAGAGACAGCCATTTAGCTCAGGAATCCTGATAACAAAGAACAGGATGGATCAGAAATATGATTCTCTGTTAGTCACTTTAATTTGTGTATTTGGAAGCCAGCTGGGTTTTCTTTTTCTCTTGGAAATATTTGTTTTAGAAATCAGCCAGCTAGTGAAAGTTTGTTTGTTTCTTTTCCCTTCCCTGCTGTCAAAAAGGGTTATTTTCTTTTGTTACTGTTTTGGCATTTGAGAGAGGCTCAGTAGCCAGAGCCCTGGAGTCACTGCTTGTCCCAGGTATTCTGTGTCTGTAACAAATCCCTGGGTTTCTGATGCAAAGAAGCTCACAGCTTGGCATCGTTGGACTAAGCTGTGACCGTGCAAAAATCAAAGCTGGGGATGGAGAGGGAACATGGAGGGAGGCAGTGCTTCTCCTCCTGGCCTGTGTAAATAACTTCATCCCCCGCAGGGTCATCACATCTCCTTGGGGGGATCCAAGCACAACCTGGATCTGGGCCAGAATTTGCCACTAAATCATGACTGAGGATTATTTAAGTGGCCAAGCCCTGCAAGCAAGGCTGCTGAGTTCAAGGTGTGTGTTCTTCTGGTCTGTGTGTTCCTCTGGTCCGTGCACAGGGTATGAACACTTGCAGCTGGGTGGAATGTGGTATTGAGTGTGATGTTCAGGAAGGTCAGATCTGGGTCTTCCCCAGGACCAGTGTATATGCCTGGCTGCAAAGTCTCTTGTGCAAAAAGCAGAGTTTCCAAAGATTCCTCCCAGGTTTTGAGGACATGTCTCAGATGGGGAGAACAGTCTTACAGTGGCCATGGCAGCTGGGAATGCAGAAAGGATGCCAGAGCAGAACATGAAAATCAGAGTGGAAAATAACCTGAGAGGTTACATTTTTCACTTGAAGGGGTTTTGTGGGTCTTGTTTTATAAGTTAGGTTTTTATTAATTGTATCTTTACAAAACCTTAAATTGCAAAAAAAGGTTGTTTTGGATAAAAGATATTTCAGTTCCAAAAATGTCATCCGTCTGTAACGAGTAATGAGATTGCCTTGGTTACATCTTTGAAACTGAATTCTGGGGTAGAAGCCACTGTAATAAAGTCATTAGATGGGGCTTCGGGTCCCCTGTCACTGCATACTTCTGTGTCCTGGGTGTCGGTTTGCAGCATGTTTGTTTCGTGGGTTTAAAGCTGTGCTTTCACAGTGAAGACAGCGTGGTAAATGCCATCCTAAGTGCAAACTAAGCAATGTTGCTGAATTGCTGGTGTGTAATGGCTCTCTGTGCATTAGAATAATCTTTTTTTCTTCAAGACTAGTGTGGCAGTTCAGCCTTTTTTTTTTTCCTAAATGATTCTTTGTCTCAGGCAATCTTTCCTCGCATCATGAGACGGATGGTTATCTCAGGGCATAACAAGACCTTGAGTATTTCTCTCTTTACTCGGTTTTTCTATGACTTAGGTTTGTGTCTCCATGGAGTGAGAATCATTTTACATTGTAGGAGGACAGGGAGGCTCTGAAGACAGAAATGGAAATCCCATCAAAGCAGTCCTGCAGTTTAAACCCTCCAGCAGCAGTTTACATGGCTTGTTATCATTTTCATCTTTCTTATTTGGGATGGATTACTGGGACACAGATCTTGGGTAACATCAGCCTCTGTGCCTGAGGCTCAGAGGGGATGAGGGACAGAGGAAGAGCAGAAGGCACATGCTGGAGGGGAGTCTGGTATCCGAGCTTTGTGCTGCAGAGCTGTGCAGATCTGGTGTTTTGGTGTAAAAATTCATATAAGAGCTTGGGGGTGGGTAGTGCATGGCTGAGGTGGTTGTAAACACCTTTCCTGCAGGCCCAGCATCTTCTCAGTTCTAAGACAGGTGAAGCTTTTCTATTCCCTTGATGTCACCAAGTGAGGGTGGTGATTAGAGGGAAACACATGAGTGTTGGGGATTGCTTGATTTGCTCAGGATTAAGAAGGCGCTGAACGGATTTGATCTCAACCCTCTCCTTTCCTCTATCCAACCCAAATCAGGAAGACAACTGAGTCATTGGGTCCTGCCTTGTGTTGCCATCTGCAGTGACTCTCCCCATCCCCTCAGGGGAGTGTTGGGGCTCTGCCTCGCGGCTCATTCTCTCTCTTGCCCCCACTACCTCCCACTGCAAAGCTGTTCCAGAGCTTCCCTGCTCTAATGGCGTGAAACAGGCTTTTCATGTTGGAGCTGAAAGTGGAAACTTGTTCCCGCACCTCCATTGTCCTCTCACTTAAGCAGTGATTTTTTTTTTGTTTTGTTTTTTTTTTGTTCCCTGGGAGTTTGCCAGCCCTTCTCCCTGGCCATAAGCAGATTGGAGGGGTAAGAAGAAAAAAAAAAAAAGAGTCTCACAGCAGTTTAACTGGATACCCCTTTATGCAGGAGAAAGGACTTTTTGGAACAAAGGAGGTTTAATGTGACGGTGTTTTCTGTCTGGTCCTGGTGCCTGGGCTGCAGCACAGTCGTGGGCTGAAGACAGTGAGAGGGGGCTGCTGGGACCTGCCAGTTGAATTAAAAGACCTTGGCAAGTTTAGTGCCTTCACTGAAAAATTTTCCTACTTGAAAAGGAGTGTTGGTGGGAGGCTGTTTGGCTTCAATGTAATGTCTTTCATTGTTATTTTTCAGCATGCATGACCAGGGTCTGTTTATTAGCCTCCTAATCTTTCCCCAAAGTAAATAGCTACAGAACTTCAGTGCTGAACACGAGGTTCTCTGACTGGGCCACGTAGGAAATCAGCAGCAGCTGAGCAGCAAAGGCTTTGTTGCTTGTGTGGGTCACATCAAAATCCCTGTGATTCTATCCTGTACCAATGATTTACCTTTCTAGTGCAGGGTAAAAAAGGTTTTGCCTACCTAGAGGGGTCCTTCTCTTCCTTTTAATCAGCCTTTATCACCTCAAACAGGAGAGAGATCAGGAAAATCCTTTGAATCTCCATCCCAACCAAAGACCAGCTCCCATCCAGCTGGGGTGGCTGGGGTGCAGCCAGGCAGCTCATTAAGGGTCAGACCATCGTTTGTGTGCTGGAAAATGTGTTGTGTTGCTATGCATTCTAACAGATGTTTGCCTTGGTCATCAATATTGTGCTATACCAAGTGATAAATGTAGTTTAAGGCAAAAGGTGGAGAAGGGGCATCCAAGTAAGTTTTGGGACTCAAGTTCTTGCTCTTGTCTTGTGTCTACTTCGAGCCTGTTGCTGCTCTGCTTCATGGGATTTTTCTTGGGTTGATGGCATCTAGGGATTTTCAAACTGGAACCTTATGTTTATATTCTGGATACAGGAAATTTTGATTATTTATTAAAAAAATTGAATTCCATTGCCATTGCACTTCCAGTCTTTTTGGTTTGTGTGAATTGTCCTGTGTCTTCTGTTGGTTTTTCTTCCTTAATATTTCTCTGGGTCCAGCCTTTTTTTGCCCTTTCTTTCTTTTGTTCAGTAACACTGAGTTCAAGCTGCAGAGTTCACTGTTCTCTGTGCTGCATTTTCCTGGGGCTTGTGGAGGCAAAAGGGTTGGGTGGGGAAGTTAATTTTTGAATTTAACTGTGTTGCCCAAGGGTTTTAGTTTTGTTTCAGATGCTTCTCTAATCTCTGGCTGTGGCTTCCCTTTCAGGTGAATGAGATGGGAAAATACCAGCCCAATGCCCTTCTTCTGAGTTTAGTTTAGCTTTGCTTGTTTGTTTAATTTTTAAAAGGAAGTTGACTCAAGTCTTTATTTTGAAAGTCATTATAATCTGTTTATAAGTGACCAGGATTCTCTAGGACATTGGGTAGTGAAAGCCTTTAAGAGCTGGAATCTGTTCTTCAGGATAAGAGACTTTCTGCACTTAAAACAGTGTATTTGGTTTAATATTCCCCTTGCTCCTGTTCATCTTTATTACTTTTGGCTTGAAATAATGGAATAAAGTAATTTGTGTGGAACTTAGGCATGTTGGAGAGTTTTCATTAGGCTTCACTGCTGTTTGCTCAAAACTCTGGAGGCTTAGGAAAAAAATCATCTTTTTTAAGCAATGCCCAAATGTTCCAGATTATAACATATTGCCATTTTGGTGCACCTTTTTTCTCCATGCCCAGACAGAATATCTTAAATGAAATTACTGAACTCTCAGTAATGTCCAGCATGGAGAATGTGTTCCAGCTGTTGAAGTGTCTAACAGCAAAGTGGACTTCACCCAGCTGTGGAGAGCTCAGCTTGCCAGCTGTGCAGCCTGGGGTCACTAGTTCACTAAACTGATGGTGCTACCCCAAAATTTGCTTGTTTCATGTGAAGACACTTGTGAAAATTCATTTGCATGTTTGATAAGATGTCTTATCTCAAAGCAATGGTGCAGTCATTTGAAAGGTGGGAGTCTGTGATGATGCCAAGGTCAGAGATCCCTGGTGTTATCCACTGTGTTCCTGATCTGAGGATTTTTCACGTTGTTTGTGCATATATACCCTGTAATATAATCCAGCTTTTGTTTTCTTAATTAGACAAGGCTTGACGTGGTGTAGAGCTGGGGGGAGCATGTTTAAGAGTCTGATCTGAAGAAGACACTGTTGATGTGAGGAGATTGCTTTAAAGCCATTTTGTGCTTCAAACCTGTTGCTTGAGGTGCTGTTTACTCATGTCAAGAAGAGACAGCTTAGGTATGAGCTGTCTTGGTGTGCACTTGAGCTGGAGTCTCCTCCAGGATCTTTCTCTACCCAAATGTGTCCTTATGTCTGGTTGAAGGAAGGTGTGATATCTCCTGGTCCTGTCACACACAGCAGTGCAGGCAGTGGAGGGGTTACCTCTTTGAGAGGACTTTGGAAGCCTGAGTCCAGGAAGTTGCAGATGACGTGAAGAAATCCACCTGCATGCCTAAGATAAATCTGTTAACATAAAACAGGCATTGGGACTCCCAGTAAAACCTGTTTTATTGGCCAGTACATACTTTGACACCCGTTTCCCTGGGTCGGGCAGTGCTTTGATCGGATTTCATTTCACTGGGAAATGTTTGGAGCACAGTTATCCTGGAGCAGCTGTGCTGAGCACAGAGAGCTGCTGACCACTTAGCTCCCAGCTCCAGACTTTGATCAATGGCTCTGTCATCCCTGCTCTGTGGCTGCTTTACCCTCTGGACACTTTCACCATTCCTTGTGCCTGATGCTGTGTGTGGAAGTCAACGACGGATGTTTAAACAAGAGATCCTGGTGCTTTCACCTTGCCCGACTTGCATCATTTGGTCCCCTGGGCTGCCACGAGGCAGCAGTGCTGTACCTTGGACTGTTTGTGAGACGACTTTTGGCAAGTCCCAGACTTTGATTAGAGCCATGTGTTTGGAGATGGAAAGGGCAACATGAGGAGTTAGAGCACAGAAACAGAAACATGCATGAGTGCTCAGAACTCTTGGTTCTTGTTGCCTGCCTACAACCCAATAACTGGCCACAACCTCTGTGGTCAGAATAAATGAGGGTGCCCAACCTGGGATGGGCCGAGTCACCCAGTGCTTGAGGGATGAGCAGGGTGAGGATGTGAGGATTGGGGCTGGTGGGGCAGAGCACCCTTTGTTCTCACTGGCATGGCTGGATGTGGGCAGCACCTGACTGCTGCTGAGGTGCCCTTAGATCCACCTGACTGGTTTAATATTTGCCAGGCCTGAGCTGCAGTCATTGGGGCCTGGCATGAGGATAGGACACCATGTGAAACAGAAAAAAGACACCTTTATTTGTAGCCTGCTGGTGCCAGCCCTGGGAGCCCAGGGAGCTGCGACTGAAGGGACTTGTAACAGCTTGGGAATTTGCTCCCCTCTCCTGGGTGGGCACTCAGCCACGACTGATGAGGCTGCTCGTTTAGCTCTGGGGTTTATATTTGAGCAGAGCCACCTCTGGAGAACCGAATTGGTCTTCCCTAGGGTGTGCTGGGGGAGGCTGGTGGCCGTCCCTGCGGACAGGGCTGGTGGCAGCCCTCGGTACCTCGTCAGAGGAGCTGTGCTGCCCCATGCCAGCCTGCTCCCTGCACCGACACAGCCCGGGCATTAAATATGTATGGGGAGGAGAGAGCGCATTCCCTTGCCTTTTATAAATAATTGCTGCGCTGTGAGGAGCGAGTGTTTAGTGTAATCGCTGCGGGGAATAAACAGACGATGAGGATTTGTGAGAAGGGAAGACCTGCCCTTACCCCTCGGCAACTCGATGTGATGGGGCGGTCGAGGGACTCCCACCCCTGCAGGTTTGGGAAGGACGGCGCCAGGGGACGTCCGTCGGGAGGATTTAGTGGCTGACTCGGTGACTTGCAATGAAGCTCTTTCTGCTGGGGCGCAGCTGGACTCGCAGGCGCTGACATTTGCCAGTGGGAGTTCAAACAAAGATCCCTGTATTGGCTTTATTGGTGAGGCAGTGCCAGGGACACTGGTGGATGTGTCCTGCCCCCGGCCCCTGCCCTGCTCCGGTTCCTCTCTGTCTTCCCGCTTCAGGCGGTGCCTCTCCCAAGGAGGAATTTGGAGGGGACTCGCGTTTAAAGTGCTTTGTGTGAGATGTCAGCTCGGGGCTGTAAACAGCGTGTGGTTTTGCTCAGAGAAAGTACAGAGCTGCCACTGGCAGCATTTTTGCATTAAGGAAAAGGCTGGAAACCTCCTGGCTGGTGGGCTGAGCTGCTGGGAGCTGCAGCTGTGGGAGGAAAGTCTCTCTGTGGAGCACATATAATAAATAAATGATAATAAATAAATAAAAATAAGGCAAGGAAGCAGCATAGTGGTTTCCCTGAGCTGTTTGTTTTAATTTTCTGGGGTTTAAGTTTCTGTTCCATGCAGTTTTTGGGTGGGATTTGCTGATGAAAGATGGATATTCCCCTCTTCGTGTGAGCATGGAGTGAGTTTGGGAGGTCTTGGGCACATGTAGTTGTCTGTATATTGGGGATTTGTGAATAACAGCTGCACTGGAGATTGCAAATCTGTTAGTTGCTAGTTTAGTTTGTATTGCTATTAATATAAACAAGCACATATCCTGTTTTGCTTGTATATTTATTTGATGCCTTTAGAATCAGGGAACTTGGACCTGGTGACTCCTGAACTCCCCTGCCATGCCCTCTTCTGCCCTGAATCCGAAAGATCAGTCAAGTGCAATTCTCTCTTTTCTTCTTGCTTTCAGACCCAGACTGGGCATCCCACAGCCTAGGGATCTTCATCTGCCTGAATTGTTCAGGAATCCATCGCAATATTCCCCAGGTCAGCAAAGTGAAGTCAGTCCGCTTGGATGACTGGGACGATGCTCAAGTGGAGGTACGTGCACCCGAGGCTGGCAGTACCAGGGAGTTTGGGTTCTTCCCTTTAGAGTCCTTTCTAAAGACGCCACAACAAATGTGATTTCAGAAAACGCGTCTAGATAATTCCCGAATGTGGGAATGAGGTCCGTGACGCTGATTGAGATAAACAGACATTTTGCAAACAATTTCGGAGGGTTTCCCCCACCTGTATAAAAAGTCAGTGAAATAGAGTATGTAGAGATTACTAATTTTTAATTAATTGTCTTCTATTTCTTACATTATCTCTAGCCTAGACTAGACCTCTAGTCTAAACCACCCCTGCCCAGCTCAGCTATTTCTGGCTTTGTTTCCCTTAGTATTGAAGACTCTTAAACTCACATCTGGAAAAACCAAACCCTCACAGCATAAATTCTCTCTATCTATGCCACACACCTGCCTAGATTTGTGTGATGCTGCTAAAGGCAGGCCTACCCAGGAAACCTTTCTGCTTTGACTGTTGGTGTCTTTAAAAACATGAAGAACACTACCAGTCAGTGATCTCTATCTTCTATGTGTAGAGTTGAGGTTTTTCTGAAAGCTGCAGCTCATGTAGTCATGTCTTTTCTGATAAAAATAGGCCTTAATGTTGCAGGGGTTTTTAATTCCCTGATTTTTTGGGGGGAATAGATTGAATATGTAAATGTGAGAAACTCAAAACCATGACAATAATGAAAAAAAGCTTAGCTGCTTGTTATGTTTGTATGCTTGGCATTTGACACAAAACAAAATGTATTTTGCATGACTGCCTGGAAAAGAATGGGGTTTTTACACTTGTAAAGTGACTTTCATTAAACAAAATATATGAATAAGAAAATAAGAACTCTTTGCAGAGTTCTCAACTATCCGTTTGTATACAGGATCAGAAGAAGAAGAGGGCTGTCAGGACAGATAGAAATATATTTATTTATTCATTGGAAAGGAGGGCTGTCAATGCAGATAGAATATTTATTTATTTATTTATTTATCACTTTAAACTCCTTTATGAGGTTGCTGGCATGATGTTGCAAAAATAAAATTATCCTTTTGGCACAAGTGATGTGATCTCAAGCAAAGGATGTGTTGTCAGAGCCATCTCATTCCCATGCCAGTGAGGAAGTGCCACTGCATGCTGCCTTCTGCTCCTGTGGGGACTGGTTGGGATCATGTAGGTGTGACTGTGACAAGGACCTGTCCTCAGCATCATATTAAACTGTAGGATCCCTGGCAATAATGGTCAATATTAACTTCTGAGCCCTGGTTTGCAGGAACAGTCTTTACAGCATCCCTTCTGTGCACAGTCCTGGGGAACCCTCTCAAAGTGAACAGATGCCCCATCCCAATCATTTTATTACTCTGTAAAAGCAAAAGAGGATAAAGGAAAATGCTCTTAACATTTTATAATTATTGCTGTCTTTTCTCTTTTAACAGTTTATGGCCTCGAATGGAAACAATGTAGCAAAAGCAAAATATGAATCTAAAATGCCACCGTTTTATTATAAGCCAACGTTTCTTGACTGTCAGTAAGTAAATACCTCTGCTGGTAAACAGCATTTATTTGTTTGTGCAGCTGCAGCCTCTGTAATACTTTAGTTTTAGCATAATACCTTTTTTTTTTTTTTTAGCCACAAAGGAGGTTTCATTTATAAAAGGCCCTGAAAATGTTTTTTCTTCTGCACACATATGGTAGAGTTTATACTACGTGTGGGATCTTATTTAATAAGTACAGTTGAGATGATGCAGGGAAGTCAGTTGTTTGTTCCCCAGGCTCTTCCAAGTTTCTACAAAAACTCTGATTTCTACCCATTGATTTCCTCTACTTTTTTCAAATCCCCCTCCTGCATCAAAACAGAGCTTGCTGATCTGCTGTGTGAGATGCTGGGTTACCTGTAATGCAAAAATGCTGGGGTTTTATGCCAAGGGGGTGGATTTTCTTTTTTTTTTTTTTTTTTTTTAACTAAATGACAAATATACCCTGTGAAGGCAGGTAAAACTTATTGTCTCCCATTCAGTGTAGAGTAAACCTCCCTAGTCAGCTGGGGTGGACTTTGTAGACCAAGAAGCTGAACAGCTAGAACATGCTGTACCACCCAGGGCGCAAGAAGATGAACTAAAATTGGTTTTCAGGGTCCTGCCGAGTACCAAGGTGGTTTTGTATCTTTATGTGAGTGGTGCTGCCTGGCCTGGCAATAAAAAACTCATCCATTTGTGCAATGTTCTGAGCTCCAGAATCCCAGCAGTTGAGTTGTGCCATTTTGAGACTTGTATGTGCTTGTGATATTAGGGTTGGAGAAGCAAGATTTTTTTCCACCTCTTTGTCATTAGTAGGAGAACCACAATTCTAGGGGATTTTATTTGTTTACTCCTAAGTTTCAGTTAAGTTCAATTAGATGCTGTCTGTGTGATATTCAGGTTGTTCAGGAGCAGAGTCCTGGTTCTTTTCCATGCCTCATCCCTGCCTGAGGGTGTGCAGATCTTGTGCTGGCTGGAAGTGGGGCAGTTCCCTCTCCAGCTTGGGGCATCCTGAGGTCTGGGTGCAAATCACACCCTGCTCTCCTCGCACAGGTCAGGCTGAGAGACAGAGAAAGCTGGTCCTGCACTCAGGCAGCTTGGAGACCATAAGCATTTTCATTCCTTGTGCTGTCGGGCTGGCAGCAGTGTCTGTGGCTGGTTCTGTGCTCCGTTGGTTTGGCTCCCTTGGATGATGCAGCTCAGCCTTTGCTGCTGTGATATTTTCCTCCCTCCATCCTGCGCTGCGGTTGCACTCTGGGGAGCTTTGCCAAGCAGTGGCTGAGCTCCAGCCACAGCCCTGCCAGAGCTGTCTGGGATCACACAGGGACTGTGCTGGGGTGGCTGATCCATGCACAGCCCTTCCTGATGCCCGATGGAGCGACACACTGCTGGGCTGGTAACCTGTGAGAAACAGGAGCAGGAGAATTAAAGGATTTTTGTTGTTGTTGTTTCTTTGGCAGGATGGGGAAAGGCCAGTCTTGCTGCAAGCAGCTGGAAGACTGATTTTTAGCCCTTTTCTGGTCCCAAGTTATGCCTCTTCTGCACTAGGACAATTAGCAGCCTTTCATGGCCTGATTTCTAAACTCAGCCTGAAGCTCTGCTCATGAAGGTGTTCTCCAGACCAGCACTGCTGGGTCTCTGCCATAGCAGCAGGGTGCACTGGGATGGATGTGATGTCTCCCAGTAGCAGATCTCCTGACACTGCTGCAGTATCAGCAGCTGTGGGCACGTTACACATTGGGGGTGTCTCAAGGATGGTGTGCCAGGCTGTATTTTTCTTTCCCTAGTCAGAGGCTCTCTGTGCCTTTGCACAGATGCATGCTAAACAAGCGCAGGGGAGTGCTGCTTTTTACAGGAATATATATTTAGCTGTTTCCCCGCCTCGCTGCAGTCCAGTCACTGCAATAGCATGAGCTGTTCCCAGCTCCCAGCCCGGGGTGGCATCGCCATGGATGACACCTCCATCCAGTGCTGGCACCGAGCCCTCGTGTCCCAACCCACGTTCTGCAGCATCAAGAGGTTTTGATGCTTCTAATTCCCGCAACAGCATGTGCTGCTGGGCAGCTGCAGTGGCTGGGCAGGCTCTGGGAGCTGCCCTCAGCACAGCAGGATGCTGACGTACGAGCCATAACAAGGACAGCCTGTTGGTTCGTTTGAAGCTTCTTAATTTTATAATGCTCCTTCTGGAATTCCTCTGCTTTGGTCACATGAAGAATTGTGAAGTTCAGAGCAAGAGGGAAGAAGTGCTGCAGCACCAGCTTGTCCTTTTTTCTTCTACCCTACAATATTGTGTTTGACTCCTTGAGAAGTCCATGGTGTTTGCCTGCTGCAATTGGCATCTGTATCCTTCAGAAACCCCATTGTGGCTTCCTGGTCCTGTATGACATGTAGCAAAGGTTAGAGAAATTGCAGGGTGCTCTGGAATTGCCCAGGGAAAATTTACCAGGCACCCCCCCCCAAAAAAAAATCCCCTTCTGTCCTTTCCTCTCACCTTCTGATTGCTAGCACCTCAACCTGTGCCTCGGGAGCAATGAACAGAGCCAGCTTCTGTACCACTGGGGAGTTCCTGAGGGTGAAATGAGCCCCAGACTCTGGAGTGTTCCTACACCACAGCAGTGTTGGCCCCAAGAGCCTTGGGTGAGGAACTTAAACCACAAAACCCCTCTTTGTATGGTCACCAGTGGTCATGACCCAGCTTTGTACACCACAGCAGCAGACCAAGAGCTGTAAAACAGCCTTTTCTGGGGCAGACACATTGCAAGCACATGGTCAAGTTTTGAGTCACCAGTGAGTAACAGCATCACTCTTGAGCAAAAGCAAAGGAAAAAAGCTTTGTTCAGTTTTTTTGCTGGCTGAAAACTCGTAGAAGGAAGTGGAGGTGATCTCTTATTGGGCTTTTGCAGGACTGGAAGTACATCCATGTCCCTGCCTAATACTTACTGTTATTTTCTGTTGCCTTTTTGCTTGATTTGGGAATGCAGATCATCATCCTGCAGAACTGGGTATGAGCTGCAGTGCATTGTTCTGCTTTGCTCCTCTCTCTGTGCTTAGGTAAGAGGGAGCTACATCTGCTCCTCATGCAGAACACTTCAGTGTACTGACTGCCAGCACATTTGAGCACCTTGGTAGGAAAAATGGGGCAGACTGCAATGGCATGAGTTGTACTGAGTGGTGTCTTATCTGGAACAAGATGAGACATTGGTGAATGGACACATCCTGGTGAGGAGCACATCTTGAAGAGTCACCCATGTAGTCATCTAATGAACAACAGTTATTAGCTGAAGTGCCTTATTGTATTGATTAAAGTGTGCAGGGAGAAAATTGCCTGGTAAATCTTTGGGGTTTTTTTCTGTATCATTTGAAGTTTTGTTCATTTGGTAGGCTGGTGTCTGAAGGTCAGTGTGGCCCCCTCCTCTCCCATGAATGGGGCATAAGGATAGTCAGGGATGCAAACCAGATTTCCTCTTCTTCTGTGACCTCCTTTTCCTGGTCCTTTATACATGATAAACTTCATTGCCTAATGTCCAGAGGGGTAAAATTGAGTTTTGCTCAGGCTCCTACTTATTAATGAGGGTCTTCAGATTTTACATCCACAGCTTTCAAAAGTACCTGATTTCCTGGGTGTAAAGTTAGAGGTGCTGCTGTGTGGCTTGTCCAAATGGCTGGTGATCAGTTCCAAAGTGGTAGAACTTCCTGTGGTGGCTCAAACTGGGCACTCAGCCTCAGGAATTCTTTGTCTGAGCATCGCCCTGCAGTCAGCTGAGTGCTCAGAGCTGCCCACTCCTTCAGTCCTGACCAGCCACAGGGTTTTCTTTCCTTGTTCATTTTCTCTTTGCTGTTAGCTCGTAAGCCTGGTAAATCATATAGATTCCTTCAATTTCCAAAGGGAATTGCTACAAGGTTAAGGTAGTACCGACACAGGCTGTTTCCTACATGTTTTTAATTGGTGTTTAACCGTTCTGAAAAGTAGCATCGGGGTGAACTGGACCGTGAGTGTAAAACAACCAAACAGAAAAGGAACCAGTTAGCGTTTTAATTGAGGATGTTGTGATTTTGCATACTCAAATTCAGCTTTAACTTCTCCAAATCCATAATGCAAGGGGTTTATGCCTTGTTAGCCAAAACCCCTGTCTTTTCTGCTCTCCTCTGGAAGCTTGCTTTTGGTCTTGGTTGGGGGATGGCACATCACTCCCTGGGGCTCTGCCAGCTGAGCTGATGCACAGAGCACCTGGAAGAAGCCCCTCAGCTGCCTCATGCCTCACAAAGCCATTTAAAAGCAAGTTCTCACAGCAAGGACTTACTAGATAGAAAAAGTGTGTGAAGCTAGACAGGCTTTTAGTCTGTGCTGCCGTGGCTCTCCTTGCAGTCTGAGCAAAAAATTTGGACTCGGGCTTAAAATTTCATTAAAGCAGTTGTTTGACAGAAAATTGGCATGGCTGCATCCACCAAGCTGCCTGTGGAAAGCAGATTGTTTTTTGCTGGAAAAACCTCTGACAAATTCCAGAAGCTACAAATTTGGCTTTTGGAAATGGCGTTCCTGGATGACATTCATTTCTTTTGTCTTTCTTGGACTTGGTGGTGCCTCACAAGGATGCAATTAGAAAGAGGTGGTGTATGGTGTTTGATGTCTTTTGGGCCACTTTCACCTCTGGCTGAGGTTTCTAGTCTGTCATAAGTCTCCAAAAAGCCACAGCAGCTATGCTGCCTGTGTGGTGTGTGTTCTGTAGTGCATCAGCCAGGCCAGCTGAGAGTCTTGGGAAATAATAAATTGGAGACTCAGAATCTGGCTGCCCAGCGCTCCTCCACAGAGCACACTGAAGCCACGCAGCCACAGTTTGATAATTAACTGCTTGAGCAGCTTTTCCTGTGGTGCTTTTTGCTGTGAGTGAAAGGCTTTGAGTAGGTGGGACCAAGATGAAGCTGCTCCAGTGGCTTCTTCTGGAACCTTCCTTGCTGGTCCCTGGGCAGAGAGCCCTTGTTTTCATGTGGGTGGTCAGGCAAGCAAATAAGTGCCTACAGTGAGATTTGGAGCTCTTAGTGTTGGCAGTGCTTTGTTGGCCTCTGGACCTACTGCCTCCTCAGTGAAGCCCAATCCTATTCCACCTGGGGGAGCGAATTTTCCCTTATTCTGTTGGAAATGTGGATTTCCTTAGCATTTTGTGTTGTTGGTGGGAGTTTGTTTTCTTTGCTCCCAGTTTTTTTATCTTGATGATTAGCAGGACTTTTCTGTTCTAATTGCCAAAAAATGACATGTTCCCTGTAACCAGCAGCCTGACAGACTTTAGGTGGGCTGTTAAATCTTTTGGAGTCAATCCCAAGAGCTGCGCATCTCTGCAGTTTAGGAATGATGTGACAAACACAAATGGCATATTTGCCTATTTGCTACATTATCCCATCACCAGAAATGCAGTAAAATACTGGGAGGCTGTTACTACAGTCCTTTCTGTTCACAGAACTCCTTTTGGAATCAAAGGTGGATTTGGATGGAGGGTCCTGTGTTCAGCATGTGATGTCTGCCCTGGGTTATTTCCACACATATTCACATCTGGAAAAGTACATTTCAACTAAAACATAGCAACAGATATTTTTAAAAGCCCCTGAAGGTATACTTAAAATGAAATTAAATCAGGTCTGCAGTCCACTGAAACAGTGACTGTTTTCATACAATCCTTGTATTGTTTGAGGGTCTTCTCGAGGGTCCCTGCTCTCCAATTGCTCTCAAATCCTGTAGATACCAGGACAAATTCCTGCTTCTGTTTGGATTCATCAAAGCTGTGCTAGTGATCCTGGGGTTTAACCCCAGGATCATAAGCAACTTTTTATGGCAGCATTGCATCTAGTCCATGAGAGTGAGCGTGGTCAAGGCCCTGCTCAGCTTCTCTGTTGCAGTGAAGGGAGCTGGTGGACTCCTCACTGTCCTAGTTGGGGTTTTGTTTTGGTTTCTTTTACTGGAGTTGTTCTGCTTTCTATAAATAACCACTGGAGCAGAAGCTGCAGCTACTGGCCCTGCACCGAGTTGTCCTAACTGTGGGCTGCTCTTGGTGTTTCTTGGGTTTTGGGAAATTATTGCTAAAGAGCTTGGGTTTGTGTCGATAAGGAAAGGGGAAGGGTGTGTGAACTGTCAGAAAGCACTTTCTGCGCGCTGGGAAAGTGGCACGGCTGGAGCCCCGTGTGCCGGGGGAGTTGCCATTGGGGCCACTTGTGTTCAGGGCCAGAAGCTGGGAGAGGTTATCAAGAGCATTTTGCAGCTTCTCAGAACGCCCCGGATGGCTGCCCAGCCTTGCACAAAAGCTCTGGAGACGTTGAACCACCGCTGTTGGCAGCGCGGTGGGAAGTCAGTCCCTGCAGAGCCGTGTTCCCCAGGGCGTGAGCCCAGCAGGGTGTGTCTGTTGTACAATCTGCATCCTACAGCAGGAGTGTTTTCCCACTGCCGCACATGAATCTTAATTTATACTGTATTTAAACATCCGTACTGGAAGGCTGACTCTCAGAGACTCGGAGCAGCTGCAGCTCCTGCTGAATCCACTGACGTCAGCGGGAGCTGAGGGTGGTGTGAATTTTCATCCCCCAGCTCAATCCCTAATCATCCTGTTGAAAAGGTCCAAGTTTGGATTCGGTGATAACAAGCTGTCCACAGCAGCTGGGCTGGAAAAATTGCAAGAAGGGTAGCAAATTTAAGTATTTGTGTTGATTTTGTGATTAAATTTTGGTAGCTTTGCTGATGAGTTGCAACTGTATGGAAACAGGAATTTTGGTGCCAACTTTTGGGTCATCAGCCACCTATGTTTGCAAGCTACCATATTGTGGATATCAGATCCAGAAAGGGCATCCTGCTTGACCCAGAACAGCCCCTTTGGATGCTGGATGGGGTTTGAGCAACCCCATGGCAGGGGGGTTGGAGGTAGATGACCTTTAAGGTCCTTTCCAAAACAAACTGTTCTAGGATTCTACAAAGCTTACCTGCACCTCCTGAGATGAACTGAAAATGGGTTGTACTCAAATCAGAGCGCAGCACAGGGTGGCAACAGAAAGGAGATGGGTGTTCATCTTCAGAGGTCACAGTCAAACTTGCAGATGTGTGTGTAACAACTAAAGAGCAGTAATGAAAACAGAAACAGAAAGGGGAAAGGCAGAGTTGGTGCATTATTTCTATTAGAAATAGGCAGAAGCTCACAGTTGGGGTTTGGGTGCAGGGAAGTGATGGTGCTCCTTGAGCCTTGGGGGAAAAGGCTGGTGCCCCAACCAAGGAGATAACATAGTGGGTGGAACAAAGTCTATGTAATTATTTCCTCCTTTATTGCCAAGAAACCAATCACAGCCACAGTTCTCACTGGGTAGTGCCTTGAAGATTTGTTGAATGCAGTTGCTGTACCTGCAGGTGAATTTTTGTAAGCAGTGTTGGTATGTTTATCTTCTCGGAGCATTTCTGGGATGTGTCTGCTGAAAAGACACCACTGAGTTTGCATCAGCAAAAAAGAAAAGGTGATTAAACATATGAACAGTTTTTATTGGCAGAGGAGTTGATGTGTTGAAATGCAATGGTTTTATAGAAGACACTCAATGATGGGGGATCATTTACTGTCTTTGGTGTAGGCTGCTCTGAAATGTCTGCTGTGAAGCTGGGCTAACACATGCCTTTATTTCTGTGTGTGATTTCTGCCTGCTTGGGCTATTTAGGGTTCTAGGGCAATTAAACCATTTTTAACTGCACTTAGTTCTTGAAGGAGTTTCTAGCATATTCTAGATCAAAACTAATTAATTTGTTCCAGCACTCATACTAAAATAAAATAGCATAAAATGTATTTATAATCTTTGGAGTATTTTTAAGTTTTTGGAAGTTAAGGTCTCGATGTATAATCATTGATATCATTTCAACATTAAAAATAAAGGACTTTTTAATCATCATGTCTCCTGCTATGCATTATGGATTGCTTTCTTAGACTTATCAGTATAGGCTATGAGTTTGGAAGAGCTTGGCCAGGTGGGTTCTCACCAACTTCCAGTGTTTGGATCCTGTGTTCCAGCCTTTACATCTTTACCCATACATTTTCTCCTGGTCTTTTTGAGGCTTTTTCGCTTTTCACACCCCCCAGTTCCTTCCAAGAAGTTGGCCAGGGCCTGGGATATGACTGTTCTGTGTTGTTCCTGGTTTGGGAAGTGTGTGACACCCTGCAACAAGCTCCATATTCACCAAGTCAATGGGTGTCACCCGTCCCTGGGCTGGGCATCCCCTGGTCATTATAAGCGTAATTTTAACCTGACACATCACAATTTCTTGGAATAGCTGTCCATGCATGACAAGGAGATGTTCTCTCTGCATCTTTAACTGCCAAAAGGCCATCACATACACGCATCACACCAGGCATCCCCAATTTCTGCTTCTGTATTGATGACTTCAGGGCAATAATCCCTCTTTTGTCTGTAGTTTTTTGGGTTTTTTTCATTTACTGATCCTGTTGTGGTCTGAGGAAATTAGGTTTAAAATAGTTCATATACTGAGGGAGTTTTTTTTTTACAGTCTGATTGGGTGGATGGGAGCGGGCTATTCTGCTAAACCTGTACATTTTATTAAATAAGTTTCCAATAAAATTGGATATACAATTACATGAATGATTATTGTCCAACTGTAAGCAGAAGAAACCCTTGACTCCAGGCTGTACAATGCAATTTTTAGAAGACTTCTAAATCACAGTTGTATTTTGATGGAAGAATTAATGGTTCTGGATTCTTCCTTAGTGTATCTTGGACCATGTTTCCTTTTCTCTGTATTTCTTTTTTCCAGACTGCTGCGGGAACAGTGGATCAGAGCCAAATATGAACGAAAAGAATTCATTCACAGCGAGAAGCAGGAGCCTTACTCTGCAGGTAGTGAAAGACACTTTTGACAGATAAGATTTTTGATGTCCAGCACCTTCCATTTTCTTTGTCTCTATTTATATGTTCTTTATATTGATTATTGTTCTTATGTCATTAAGTAGGAGGAGCAAGTGTGGGTTTTTTGCAAAAGATCCCTCCTGGTATTCCCTGTATTTGATTTGGAATGTTGGGAATTTCAATACCTGATGGAAATGAATCAGGGTCTTTCTGTTGACTTCCAAGGGCTGTTCACCAACAGCAGGTCAGACAAAGTGCCAGTGGGTTCCTTGCTGGTGGGTTGGTGGAGCAGTGGGTTGGATGATTTCCTTGCAGAAGGGCAGGATTTGAAGAGGAGACCCAGGGCTCGACCGTGTTTGTCGTGTGGCTGCACCAGCATCAGGACCACATGAAAGTGCTTGAAACTAGCTGGGTATTTCTGTGCTATATGTAAGTGGCATTTAATTTACTCTGCATAATAAGTAGTTGACACCAGCTATGTGCTTGGATGACTCTGGGATAATTTTATTAGCAAAGACCGTGCTACAGATTAAAGGTTAAAATATTATTGTCATGATGCTTTTCAAGACTAATAATATGCAGGTAGCTCCAGCATTTTGCTGATATGAAACCCACAATTAAAGTCTTATCTTATATATTTTCAATTTACGTTTAGAGCATTTCTGCTCTGCTATTTTGTATACATGAGGCACACACATAGTGTGTGGGGAGTATCCATATTCATATAGAGAATGTTATGCAGATTTTTATTTTAGATTTCTCAAAGCAGTTTGCTGGAGTGGGACACGTTCTGTTAACAATAAAAATAAACAGTTTGATTTCTTAGATAATTTTGGAATGTATTTGCCCGTGTGTGTGTAATGTTCACCCAGGAATAACGTTTCTAATTTCTGCCTTGCAACTTCTACATAGAAAAGCTCAGATTCAACCAAGTACTTGAGGCAAATGCATAATTTTAAGCACGTGATTAGTCCTTTCAACTCCAAGAAGAGCATGTACCTGGTTAAAGTGAAGTAGGTACCTCAGTGCTGTGTGGGAAGAAGGGCAGTGTATTCTGAGCATTCTGAAAGATACTATAAGAAGAGTTCAAAGGGGAGTTTATTTTAGCAGCGTATTTCTAGGTGTTCTTCAGTAATGTGGCTGCATAATATTTAACTGCATGGTGAAGTGACAGGGTTTTCTCCCCTCTCTTTGAAGTTCAAAAGCCATTAAATACAGCACAGAAGGGAAGGGGGTAAGCCATTTTCAGTGAACAGTGCTCTCGTGAGGAGGAGGGGAAGGGAGACAGGCTCGTGGGCATTGTGTAGGTTGTGTTTGAGTGCTTTTAGGTTGTATCTTGTCTTTGAGAATTGCACTGTTGCTAAAACCCAGCATAGGAGCTGCACAAATGACCTGTGCATCTGGGATGTCATTCGTTGACTCTTCTGGACAGTAAACTCTAAGGGGGTCTTTGTCCCTATGGTTCCTCCTTGGGGAGACCAGGTTGGTGTTACAACAAAACAAAGCTGGGGAAATACATACCAAACTTCCAGTGCTAACTTTTCCCTTCTGCTGCTCCACAGCAGCCCCCAAGTGTAGCTGCCCACTCGTACTTCACCCTGTGCCAAACAGTGCTCCCTCTTCCACACTGTCGTGCAACTCAGTTGATGATGCTGTTTTCAGCTCTTGGGCTGTAATGCTGGGAGTTGGTTGTTTTCCAGAGTTGTTCCTGAGAAGGGAGCTCAGGGAAAATCCTGTGTCCTGTAGGAGAGCAGCACAACGAACATCACAGGATCATTTATATTGTAAAAGACCCTTAATATCATTGAGTTCAAATGTTAACCCAGCACTGCCAAGGACACCAGTACACCCTGTCCCCTGTGTGTGGGGGCAGTTCTTGGGTGAAATGGGGCTGTTTTGGCATTGTGTCCTTCACGGTGCTGGACCACCAGTTTGCCCAGCTGGTGCAAACCAGTGCCATCAAAGCCAGTCTGAATCACAGTGACACCCATGAGCCCTCCAAGAGAGGCTGGAGCATGGTGCTTGCAGAAGCCACACCACACCACATGCCCTGGCTGTGCCCTCCTCGCTGCTTGCAGGGGTTGGTACAGCTCAGTGGTCACACCAGCAGCTCAGAAGATGCCCCCTGCATGGGCTGGACCTCCTGGTTGTGCCGGGCTCAGCATGGCCAGGAACAGCAGAAGATCTGAGCTGTTGCTTTCTACTGTTGAGCTAAACTGTCTGTGAACACGACGAGGTGGGACCGACACCAGGGCACCCTCCTGCCCACCCCACACCCAGCAGTGTCTCACTGGAGTGTATGTATATCTCTGTTTCTTCCTAATGCTGTCTCAGACCATTTTTTCTCACCGTTCTGAATTCCCTGGAGCAGTATTAGATTACCAGTTTCAGAGCATGAAACATTTTGTTGCTAATAGAGATGTCAGTATCCATTTTCTCATGTTTGTTGGAAGATTTAATTCCATTTTCCAATCCCAGGGGCTATTTTGCATTCTGATATTTGTTCAATAATTGCATAAAAAATAAGAAAATGCTATATTTGAGTAGTTTTGAGAAACATCCTTTTCCAGGCAGCTGGATGAAACCCCAGTCAGAAATTCAGTGTCTTTCAGAATATCCTTTGGGGAGAGACTGTCTGGAGCCTGTAGATGCCAAGCAGAAGCTATCACAGCCGAACTGACAGACTTAGGAGAAATGAGTCTCGGGACAGGAGTGTCAGATGTGCAGGTCAGAGCTGAGATAGTCATTCAGGGAAGCCTGGCAGGAGGATGCAGCAAACTTCAGCTGCTGGGGAAGGGTATAAATAAGAGGCAGTGTGGGGTGCCCCAAAAGGCACCTTGCATAGCCCCCAAACCGCTGGGAAACATCTGCCTCATGAGATACAGAGTGATGCAAGGTAGCAGAGTCAGAACTGGGAAACAAAATTGGGAAAGCAAGACACTTCCCATGTGCAGAAATCCCCAGTGTGGGCAGTGTTGAGCATTGGAACCAGCTCTTGAGCTGAGTCTTGGGAAGAGGATCCATGGCTCTGGGTTCAGTCCCTAAATCAGATGCCCTGTCCTGAGGATGTGCTGTTGTACATGTAGTCACAGCCGCTTACCCTCGGTAGGACATTGCAGTGAAAATTCCTGTAAGGGAGTTTTTAGAGTTTCTTTTCCCCCGGGAAGCCTTGGAGCACAAGCCCATGTTGCTATTCGTGGCTTTCAGCTCCTCTGCCTCCAGTTAGTGTTTCAAACTCCGATGGTTTCATTGTTAATGAGTATATCAGCACCATTGATTTTAGTGTGAGGAGTCAGTTTGAGTTCAGATAGCGCAGAGAGATTAGTAAAACTGATTAAATGTTTCGGTGATCCACTATTGATTCTTAGATACACCCATTTATACATTTGAGCTCTTCATTCAGCTGTAGTGCGAGCTAAATAATTTGTTTGCCCTAGCCAGACTTTATGAAACAAAACATTATTTACACCCCAGCAATCCCAATTAACACTGTGGCCACATCCTTTCCAATAGCAGTACGTTTGTTGCACAACAACACAGAATGATAACAGTTTTGAGACTTTCACATAAATGTGTTTCAGGTTGGCTTTATCTCTTCTGGTAAATGAACTGGTGAAATTACTGTCAGTCTCCAGCTAATTGTCCCTTTTAACAGAGTTTAATGGGGCACAGGTGCTGAATTCTCCTAGAAACGGGATGACTGTAATTGCCATCAAAGTCTGGATCTGTATCTCAAGGCAACTGCAAGGTTTGCTAAATTTTAAAAATATTTTGATTAGCTTTAAAAAGTTTGAATGTTTTCCCCTGCTGTTGACAGACAGCAGTTATGGCAATGCTTTCCAAAAGTCCTGTTGAAAGTTAGTTCATTTGGGTATTTTTGATTTCTCTTAATCAGAGGGATTTATTTTAACCAGGGAGACATGGAGGAAGAAAAAGGCAACAGTATTTGCAGGGCTGGAGCACTATGATATTATAAACTGGTCAAGGTGTAGCTGCTCTGACACATCCCAGACCATGAGTGAGAGAATGGGAATGTGGATGTGGCCAAGAAAGAGCAAAAGGGAATTGTTTTCTCCTTGAACTTTGGCTCCACTGCTTTTATTCTTTAGTCATGGGAGATTGGAGCTCCTCAGCTGATATAAATTGTCATAGATCCCATGAAAACAGTAGAGAAATCCAGATTTACACCAGCTAAGGATTTAAACCATATCCTTCGGTGTGGAAGTTGAAGGACTCTGATTATTTGACTGGTAGTTCCATAGTTGGGTGGGATGACCTGTTGGGCTGCACAGTAAGATAATATGGTGTTACTGCAACCTTATTGTCACTATTCAGATGAGCTCTGGTTTATTCAGGTAGTTACTAGGGGTAGCATTTCTCTGAAGGTACCTATTTGCTTGTACTATCTTTTGTCAGCACCCTAAGGATTTCTTGGCTTATATGTTATTTTGTATTTGTCTGTAAATATGGTGGTAAAATAAATTACAAGACATAAAAGAACACCCCAAAATAGTAAAATCTGTTAATATGCACTTTCCATTCCGTGAGGCTCTTGCATAATTTGAGCAGCAGTCTGAATTAATTTTTCCCTGCACTCACACAGTTGGAAGGAGCTCTGACTGCAAAGCACTGGGGAAAATGCACGGGACATAAAAACGTCCTTTCTCAGTGTGAGGAAGAGACCCTTATTAGCTCAGTCTGACCTGCAGTGGTGTAATGCAGTTTATTTTGAGCCTGATCAGACCAAACACTGAGCAGTGTTGCAGCTAAAACCCAATTATTTTAACTGACAGACCTCATCTTCTGCTGTCTCTTACCCCATTTCGCCTGGCTAGTGGGGAGCTGAGTGTGTCAGAGCAACACCATCTCTGCAGTGCGTTTTTTCACAACCTCAGGAGCAAATTACAGGGCTGAGCACACCCAGAGAGCAAACCAGTGCTAATGGCAGCCTGAAAGGACACAGGTTTTACTGCACTTCAGAGAGCCTGAAGCACTGAGCAGGGAAATAAGGCATCAGCTTGAGGGGTCCTGGTGCCCTTTGCTAAGCCCCTAACACACGTGTTCTTTAAGGAGATGCTCATGCAGAAGGGAGTGTGAAGCCACATGAGAACCATCCCCTCGCTTCGCTTTGCAAGCACATGCTGTAAAACCTGGTGGTGGAGGTGGCACAGGGAGAGGAGGTGAGGTGACACTGTGTGGGTGGGATGGTGGGTGGCTGGGGACAGGCGGGGTCTTCTGATCTGTGGGTGTTTGCAAGAAGAGAGGGTGAGAGCAGAGAGGGCCCACGGGCTCAGGGCACAGGGCATCTTGCAGTCAGTAAGATTTTTATGCTGCAGACTGGTGGGGATAAAGTAGTGGTAGAGAGTGTGCTGGCTCCAAGGAGAGGCTGTTTTCTCCAGGAGGCTTTCACATACACAGGCTTACCTGTGCCCATAAATCACTGCCTGGCAATACAGCCTGCTTGGGCTCGGCTGCAGCTCCCTTGCAGGGAAGGACAGTTGAATCAAAAGGGCCAAGGATGCTGGTGAGAAGGTTTAAAGAAAGAGCACAGTCTCCGCTCAGGGCACTGCAGCTGTATCAGTGTCAGGGCAGCAGGTTGTTCCTGAATGGGAACCTGAGTGGGTTGTTGCTTTTTTTTTTTCCCCTGCCCTATTCCTGCCTTGGCTGGGGTGAATCTGCATTACTCCCTCAATGCTTGTGCTGGTTTATGCTGTCTGCAAGTCTTAATGTGGGACACTTCTCCCTCCCACTGGAGCTGCTCCATGGTCAGAGCATTGTGCTGTGGGTAGGGAGATGCCCTGTGGGAGTGACTTGATAAGGCTGATACACAGCTGTTGTGTGACACCAGCTCCTTGTGAGTGGGGAGAAGTGCCATAGGTGCTTCCTGTGGCATCTTGGCTGACGAGACACGAGACACCCATGCTGAGTGAAACAATTGAATCGAAACTCTATTCTTGCTAAGGTGTTATCAGCTAAATCAAAAGCTGCTTTTAGCACTGGGGAGGATTTGAGCCAGCTCATGTGTGTGGTCGGGATGGTAGCCAGCTGCCTTCTCAGCTTCTCTCATGCAGACCAGCATGAAGATTATTTCATTGTTCTTTTTTCCCCCAAGTGCAGCCCACATCCTTGTCCGATGTTCCTCTTTATATTTCCACCAACTCCAGGGCAGCTCTCCTGGCTTTTCCCAGGTGAAAGTCTGAGGGTGTCAGGGTGATGCTGTGCTAAGCACTGTACAAACACAGAGAAGGATGGTGATGTGGTTGAGTGTAAGGTGAGAGCGGGCAGGTGCCAGCTCCTCAGAGAAGAAGAGGCAGTGTCCCACTACAAGGGTGGTTCTGCAAAACACAGGGATGAGGATGATTTTTAAAGTGTGTAAATCATCCCATTGCTTTATAAGCAAGCGAGAGTGGTGTGTTTAGCAACACAGCAAGCCACATCTGGCTGAAATTATCCAAGATGCTGAGAAGCCAGAGGGAGAGACAGATGAATAAGCCTTGGTTCCTTAGGAAACCGAGTTCACAGGAGCACTAGGAGAAACTGTGAGATAAAAGCAACCATTTTGAGGGTTACCAGCAGCAGGTCGATGGGCTTTGTCCAGGCACCATATGTGCCATAGGGGAGCGTGGCGGTGCAGAGCAAGGTCACCTGCAGTGCCTTGTGTGGCACGGGGTGCACCAGGGTGTGCAGGAGCATCCCACTGCCTTTCAGGAGGTGTGTGGTGTTTGGCTGATTTGGGTTTGGTGTGTCTGAAGTAACACAACACGATTTCCATGCTGTGCCTGGACACCAGCGTGGCCACCGGCGCGAGGGCATCTGTGCCTGGCCACGGCACTGGGCACTGCGCTGCCTCCCTCCTCTGACCTGACAAGGTAGAGAAACACTTCAGCATTACTTTTTTTTTTCTCCCTTAAACCTTTCCTCCCTTCCCCCAGTCCCCTGTGAGCTTACAACATCTCCTTGTGCTAAAAATAGCCCTCGGTGTCAGCGCGGGCTGAGCGGAGCCGCTGTTGCTCCGCCTGCCCTTTGTTCGAGGGGCTGCAGCACAAACCCGGGGCAGCCCCGGGAACGTTCGATGCCGGAGCTGCTCCTCCGGTTGATGTCACTGGCTTTGCAATAGCAGCTCGGAGTGGTTTGTAATTGGGCCGTGAGCACTTCGTTAGGAAAAATCACTTTATAGTCTCAGCTACCTGTTCGGTGTCTGAAGCAGTGGAGGAATCTCTGCAGAGCAGTTGCCATGGTTTGTATTAACGTACCCAAAAGCGAGTGACGGCCGTGGAGGTGTTTCTGGTGAGAGCAGTGGGGTTTGAAATGTCGCTTTATGAACACTGAGTCCCATTAGGCTCTGAATACCAGAATAAAAGCTTTAGTGCCACATAATGCTGCGAAATTATAAATGGCCTTTAAAGCCCTGGCTGTGTTACGCGCCTGTAAAGTGAATTGTGCCATGCAAATAATGAGTTTTATTTCCCCCTCGTTCTGTTTTTTTGCTGGCACATTTCCCATAGTGCCAGTGGCTTGCCTCCTGATTTACACCATATATAGAAATGTAGAAAAAGCCTAATTATAACTGGCTCTTCTAGCATTTTTTTTGAGTTGAACTTCTGAAAATACTGGCTACATCTGTAACCTCGATCCAAAGGTCTGAGTTTTTCAGAAGTTTCTGTGAGTCTAAATCTCTATTTAACCTCAATGCAGATGTGGCTGATGGGCAAACAGAGCTGTCAAAAGCTTTAGCAGGCCTTGATCTTAGTCCTTAGAGAGGAATTTTCAATATAAAGAAATAATTTATTTCTACTTATTAGCCTTTAAGAGAAGTTGCTGCTTGGCTCCTATTGCTTTTTAATGTCACTGTTATCTGATGCTAGTTGTAAAATGGATTAAATTCTCTTCTGATGCTTGAAAGGATCAAGTATTAGAGCTGAGCTTTGAGGGAAACTCGGTAATTTTCTGCTCTGTCCCTCACTGATGGGAAGCATTAGTTTTCGTGATGCAGGGCAGCAGCATGTGTTGGGAAATGCAGCTGCCACGAGATCCCTCACTGAGGGATGCTTTCTGGTACTGCTGTCTTAGGCCCTCTTTCCCATCCCTGTAAAGCAGATCACTCATAGACCTAGAGATGGAAATAAAAAAATAATAGTAGCGTGGTTAAAAAGCAGCACAAATCAGGGCAGCCTGGTATTTTGTTGAAAATTCCTATTGACTTTTGCAAAGCAGAGATTTGGACATGAGAGGGGAGATGTTTTGTGGTAGGAAGTCAAGACACCAGTTCCCTGTGGTGTGTGCTGGTGCTTGGTGTGCAGGCTAGGGTTGCATCACTGGTGCCTCCTGTGTTAAATCACAGTTTCCAGTGAATTCCCATCAGCTGGTTCCAGTATTTGGCTGAACCAAAGCTCCAGGTTTGACTCTTACTGGATTTCAGCAAAACTGTGTTACAAATCTCTGCACTCAGTCTTGCCTTTGTCCATAAGGTCTTGGCTGCTGGGTCCCAATGTCTGGCTGCATTTTCACTCTTCCCAGCTGACACCAGGAGCAGTTCCTCTGCTTGGCACTGGCACACCTGGCAGTTTGTGTTTGTACCCTGGGGGAGCTGGAGATGGGACTGATCTCTGAACACGGCTGGATTTATGTCTGAATGAGGAGCCCAGGGCACAGGGATGCTGCACCTCTTTGACATGGACCTCTGCCCTGTCTCGGCGTCCCAGAGAGTAAAATGATTGGGCAAGGACTGTACTGGAGAATTTGGCCTCTTGGCTGAGTTTTGCAGCCTGTTGTGAGCTTGATGCTGTGCAGGTTCTGCCAATGCTTCTCTTTGTGGTCGTAGGAGCTGTGGGGGAGCAGGGCAGGGAGGGATGCAGGGAGGAATGTGGGAGGCCAGGCTAAGTGGCAGCAGGTTCTCTCCAAAAAGGATGCAGCCTCATCACAGTTTGCTTTTCAAGGGAGCATAAGAATGTTTTAGCACTTCAAGGGTGCACAAGAGCATTATGTGTAGATTGCATCCAGTGCTCTGGGTGCTCCATTAGATGCCCTGAAAAAGCAGCCCCTGTCCAGAGGTTATCACGAGAGGGCTGGGGGCATGAGTGTCCAATGGACAACTCCAAACCCTGCAGTTCTCCCAACCCAGCACCAAGGTCACTGGAGGCTGTTGTCAGGAGGGGGTTAAAGCACAAGCATCCTTCCAGTGAGCAACCTTGCCTGGCACAGAAACCTCCTTCTCATGCTGCCAGAGCCACAGAGAGGCTTCTGTTCTCCAGGCACTGACATCAGCTGGGACATGAGTCACGCTGGGAGCCAGGCTTGGTGGGCACTGGTCCTGCTGCCTCCCCACACCCTGGGTGATGCCTTGCTCACTGGGTCCGAGCCCCCACACTTGGTCCTCACCTGTGCAGCACCTGGCACGTGTCAGGTGCAATGTTTGCAGCCCCAGGAGCAGGGCATGATGCCCCAGTGGGTGGGTGTGAGGTCTGGTGTCTGCATCCATGCCCTGGCATTTGTGCTGTGGATTTTGGGTACAAAAAAGGGGGACTAAGGCCTGGGTTATTTTTTTTCCCCAAAACTTTTGTCTGATAGGGAGGAACAGTTGAAGATGAAAGGCTCTGGAAAAAAATTAAATGGTTGAAATAGGAAAGTCAGAAATATGTTCAGCTGAAGCAGATGGGACACTTTTGCTGGTGCTAAGTCTCCTTTTCATGTCTTTCCAATATAATCCTTTATGTGTTTAACATTACACAACTCCCTGTCAGGACTTGCTCCAAAAAACCTTTCCCCATCCTCTCCTTGGAGGTTTGATGGAAATGCAGTCATTCCTTTAAAACAAATATCTACTTCTTCTTCCTCAGTGTGCCCTGGCACTGCTACCACAGGAAGGGGATGGGTTGGGGGTGATGCTGTGCAGGTCACTTCTGCTCTCTGCAGCCTCGTCCAGAGCAGAGCAAAAACTGACACAATAGCCTGTCTCCAGGATGAAAAAATACTGAGCTAAATTGCCTTGAAAGGAAAGGGATCCACTTGAAAAAATCCACTCAAGAAACCAGCAGCAGATCTAATCCCCAGCCAGACTGGAGTGCAGTATCTGCAGTGGGTCTGGGTAGGGCTGTGGAGGGAACAGACCCTCCTGGGGAGCTGCCTGGGTCCTGCTCAGCCTCACTCCATGTTAACAACTCCACAATACAAATGATGTAAACATCAAACACAGACTTTGCTGCACTAAAGACAAAGCACATCAAAGAGCTGTTTAACAAACTAAACTAGTGAGGAGAATGCAAGGGGAGATCACAGTGTGTTTGTCTTATTATTATTTTTTCTTGTGCAAGGGGAGCAGGCCCGTGGCAGGGACCCACACGTGGCATTGTTCCCGTGCCAGGATGCACTGACGTCTCCACAGAACTGTCATCATATGACCAGGAGCTGGAGCAGCCTTTCAGTGCCTTCCAGGAGCATTTGGAAGTGCTGATTCAGACACAGTCCAAGCCCTCTGAAAGAGCACGGCCGCCTCCTGAGGCTCTGTTAGAATCAAAGGAAGATGCTGCACCATTTCCCAGACTTGCTAAGGAGACAGTGCTCAAAGTCACCACCAGAAGGCAAAGGAAAGGGCTCCAAACGCAAAAGCCTTTCTTTTAGAGTTAACTTTGGAGCATTTTTATTTTTTCTACCTCTCTGGGCCATGGCAAGAGGCCAATGACTGCTGTTACGCTTTCCAGGAAATCCATGAACATTGCAGTGACAAAGTGATGGGGCGGTGATGGATCTTACAGATAGCTGCTGTAGGAAGAAAAACATCTAGCAAAGAGAAATACTCTGATGTCTTCAGCTCCCCTAAAGCAGAAAAGCATTTAGGCAGCCAGAAATCGCAGGTGAGGACCTGTGGGTCTGAACTTGGAGGAGGAGAAGGAGCAGTTGGCCAAGCAAGGCGTTGGCAGCCGGCTCTGGGGAGGGGGTAGCACCACTGTGAGCTAAAGCTGGATGTTCACAGCTAGTTTAGGATCCAGCTATAATTTTAACAGCTGGTTCTGTCAAGCTGCCTTCAGCATTGCTCTGATCCAGCTTCTATAATTAGCCAGAGAGCAGCAGCTCTCGTGCAAAAAGTAAGGCAGCAGCAATACTCATTGCAGGGGAAGCAGTGCAATGAGGGAGTGAACCTTGCTGAAAGGGGTAAGGGCTGCCCCATGAAATTTTAAATAGTTGGAGGTTGGTCTTTTTTTTTTCCTCCATCTAAGCACTTTGTGCAAAATGTTTCATTAGGGGTTTTTTTGGTCTCTCAAAAAAGCACACCTAAGAAATGTTGTTTCATTTTGCATCATCCTTAACAAAAATGTTTACATTTGTCAACTCAAAACAAAAGCATTTAATTTGTGGTCGGTTTGAGGTCAGTTGAATTTGCTGAACTAGTGCAGTTTCTCATGGGTGAGATGGTCTGAACCCTTCCACCCCTTGGATTCCCTTGGCAGCTGAATGTGCTGCCTGTGCCTTGGGGTGTGCTCTGGATGCTCCCTAGGGATGCCCTGAGCTGTAGGTGTTCCCTGGGAGAGTCAGGCCACCCGATGAGGATAGACTATAAGATCAATAAATATGTGAAACACCCCAACTATAATTATCATTACTCACTTCTGTCCTTGAGCTTTCCCTATTTGAGGTCAACCACCTTGAAATACTGTATTTTGATATTGCTAAGGCTGCCTGTTCTTGTAACCTTGGGTTTTTACAGGCAATAAATGGACCTATACCAACTGAGGTGGTTCCCCCATGTTTTTGGCGATAAACATTTACTGAAAGAATAGAACCATCCCTTCCCAATTTCTGATTTATGAAGGTAGTTATTGGGGGTCTCCTGGTGTTTCTCCATGGTTTTATACTGTGCACGTTCACATTCCCTGTGTAGTGACACAGGACCAAAAGGCTGAGGCATCTTTTTTCTGCTAATGAGAAGGGAGTGACTGGGAAGCAATAGGATAACAAAGGACATGGAAAAGGTTGTTTTCATGGCAACTTGTCCTAGCTTAATTAAATTTCCACTAAAGAAAGATCCGTTTTGCGTTGAAGACCTGTGCAGGGTCGGGCAGTTACTGTCTCTCACCAGATAAAGAACATTTTCTGGGGTGAGGTCATGTCTTTTTCTGGAGTTTGCCAGAGATGTAGCTGAGCTAGATCAGCCTCGACTCAAAAGTGGGAGCACTTGCTGATGCTTTTCTTCCCACCACCAGCCCCTTTCCACCTGCATTTTCCCCCTATAGGGGGGAGATCACCCACCTTTTCACCTTGAAATCTCTGATGCAGCAGGGAAGCCTCTGCAGCAGAGGAGTTGTCCACACCTCACTTCTTGGATGCTTACAGTGAAACTGGACTTGGAGGTGGCTCCCCAGCTGACTAAATAGGACTGGTTTTATAAATCCTGCTGCAGTTGAGGTGCAGACAAAGCAGCCACCTCCAGTTTCATAACCAGGGCAGCCCATGAGGGACATGGTTATGTGGCACAGCAGTAACAAACAGTGTATCCCCAAAATACCTAAAAGACAAGGAGGCTGCTCCACAGGGAGTGAATTTCAAACTTTCACGCATTGCAGAGGCTGGAAGAAAAAAATTTAGCCCAGCAAAGTCAGTGAGGGTTTTGGTCAATGCATTATTGGGACAGAATTTATCCTTGATTTATATAATTCCAGGAGTTCATTAAGTGGGATTACACTGCTCCAGGGGATGGGGGGTGATAGTTTTAGAAAAATCAAGGTGTGTAAATGTCCTTGTGCAACCTGGAGGTTGCGGCTGCGCTGCCAAGTGCTCCTCCCTTGATAGCACAGCTGCCAGATCATCCTGTACTGGCTGATTTCTGGGACAGCTGTAACACCAGCAGCCAAGAGAAGAACAAGTCCTAAATTTAAAAAAAACCCCCTTCTTTCCTGCATAAAGTTTTGACTGTGAATGTATTGAATGCTCAACAAAAGATATTCAGGAGCCATTAGCACTGCAGCAGATATGCTCAAAACCTTTTGGATTTCTCTTCAAAGCAAAGAAAGAGGAATGTTATGTGCATGTGAGAATGGGTTTCCATGATCTATGTTTGTGTGGCAGTGCTGCCTGTGTGGGGGAAATGCTTTGTTCTAGGATGCCCTGGACAGAGGGTCTTAAACCCATCTGAAGTCTGTGGTGAACTTCTCTGCTGACTTCTGTAAAGCTCTGTTGGGGGGTTAAATTCATCTCATCCTTCCTTGGATTGATCTGTGCCAGCAGCTGCCCAGGCTGAGATTTTATTTATTGGTGTGGGTAAGAGACTCCTAAAGATCTAAAGCTATTCAGGGCTTGGAGGCTCCTGATCCCATAGCTGGAGTTCGAGGACGCCTCTGTGAAATCCAGACCTTCAGGTGGTCCCTGGTGCTTTGTGGGTGTTTCGAGCTGAAGCCTCAGCAGCAGGTTGGTGCAGCTCATCTGTGGTGCGTTTGGAGGGTAAAAGTCTCCTCGTCCCCAGCTCTTTCAGGGGTCACCTCTTTGCTTTCTGCACAGGAGTCATTGCAGTTGTGTGTGAGGGCTGCATCTGGCTTCTCCCTCGCCTTGCAGAGGTCCAGGCAGGACCAGCTCTGTGGTGGGCAGGGGGGGATGAGTGTGGGATGGAGGCAGCAGTTCCTCCAAATGCCAGGAGGGAAAGCTGCAGAACATCCTCCCATGCAGCTTCTGTGCAAGTAACTCGCAGTGGCTGCAATGAGGATTTTTTTTTGAAGTGTTTATGTCTTGCCCAAGGAGGATCCTTGCCCTGTGGTTTGGGAGCAGTTTGGCTTTCAAAATTCAGCTCCTGAAGTGAACTGCTGTACAGGTGTTATTATGACTTAGCACTGCATGCCTGTCCTTAAACGTTTTCTGGCCCAGCTCTCCATCTAAATCAGGCTTTGAGTGCACTCAGTGCTGGTAAATGGGATGAGCATCGCACTGGGAACCTCCCAGCTTTCATCTGCCTTTTATTATAAAAGACTGGCTTCAAAAGATCAAAACCTGAAGGTTATTTACCTGTAACAGGGTTTTTTCTCTGAGCAGCCAGCAGCTCCCAGGTGGGTATGCAGGGATGCCACTCGAAGAGGAAGCATTTGATTTCCAAGTAAAATTAGATTCCACATTCAATTCTCAATAACGCAAGCGCAAGGCTTCCAGAAAAGACATTTTCTGTAGCAAGGGGTGGTAACATCTCCCAGTAGATACAATCGAATTGCTCTGCAGCAGTCAGCTATGGTCTTATCTTTAATATGTAAACACTTGCTCAGTAATTAAGTTACCACGGAAGTTGTACTGTGTCGATGGTCAATTATAAGATGAACTGATAAAAGGGAGGATGTGGCTGTGTTCTCTACCAAACCTGATATGCCTGAAGCAGACAGGTGAAGACTTGGGCATTGTATATTTTGGTGTTTTCTCCTGATATTTGTTCCCACGCAGCATTTTCAGGGGAGGTGAGTGCTCACTGGGAGATTAATATCACTCCGCTAAAAGAAGTTTTTTCTCCGATAAGAGTCCTTTGCACCACTTTACCTTGCAGTCTCTTGCCCACTGGCTGTCACTTCCTGATGCTGTGATTTCCCACCTTTCATGCCCCTGGTGGCTGCCCTGGCTCCACAGAGGCACCTCGGGTGTCTCGTTCCTGCCACACAGTCGGCACAGGGGGAAAAGTGATCCCATCTGAGAAACCTTCCGGGAGTATGAATGACTGTGCTAATGTCTTTGTCACCTGAGAGCTGCTCCGTAGGGAATCATAACATGTGATTAAAGAAACCAGTTAAAAACAGCTTAGGAAGCTGGATTAGGTACATGATCTCTTATTATGGCTCCTTTCAGCTGACAACCCGGTGAAAGAAGGGGGGGGTTGGATTACATGGGGAAACATCAGACCTGACAGGAGTGTTTTCTGAATGTTCGGCTTAGTGGTGTCATGTACAATTTTAATCAGATTTAAATCGTGGCAAACATCGCAAGCTTAATGGATTTC
Source organism: Chiroxiphia lanceolata (assembly GCF_009829145.1). Taxonomy (NCBI): domain Eukaryota; kingdom Metazoa; phylum Chordata; class Aves; order Passeriformes; family Pipridae; genus Chiroxiphia; species Chiroxiphia lanceolata. The sequence continues at coordinate 10,998,636 of NC_045652.1, read as the reverse complement.
AGCTTTATTATTGGGGCTTTACTTGCAAGCAATTTGGATTTTCAGCTGTGAGCCAGCAATGAAGTGTATTCACAATGACATTAAATGGGACTGGAAACCCAGGGTTTGCATGTAAATGCCACATGTGTGTGGGGACAGACCTCGTCTTCTTTCTGTCAGATTCAGGATCTTAATGTGTAGTTAAGCTCAGCCCCATTTTTTTTCCATGGATATGGTGCATTTGGCTCTATTTTCCATATTGATCTGAGCAGCTGGGTAGCCGAACTAACAACTTTTTCTATTACAATGGTTTTGCTGCTCAGGATGAAGCAAGATGGCAATGTCTTTTTGCAGTGATCTGGAGAGTTTGTTTTCCATGCTTGGCTTCAACCTTGAAGTTGTTCTACACATGTTCTAAAATGGTCTCTGTCCTATTTTAGGGGACCTGGGTTGCTCAGCCCACGCTCAGGCTTTGAATGGTTTTGGCTGTGCTGGTTGGGGGTGACTTGACCAGAGGAAAAACAGTCTCTGAGGACACTAACACCTGTATTTCTGCAGAGATGTGGTCCTGCCTCCAAATTGGCTGTTTTGGGGCATCTTTTTTACATTGTGGGAGAAGATGCCTTGGAAGAAATCAACATTGAAGGTGGTTTTGTAAAACACATTTGACTTTCCTCAGAGGGCTGGTAATGGGAGAGCCCTGTACCTCCAGCACTCGGGGACTGAGTATCCAGAGCTGTCAGAGACCAAAGGTACCATTTCATGACAGCTGGTAGTTGAGGTCTGGTCAACTGGTGGGTGCTCCGGGTCCTGCATGAGCAGAAAAAGGAGGAAAAGAGGAACAACATCACATCGGTGTTTTTCAAATTCCCCTTTATCAGTAAAGGGAAATGTGTGTTCCTTCTCCCTTGTGTTTTCTGTGCCACCTGTCACCACCGACCTGAGGTTTCATCTACTTCCAGCTCTGAGCTGAGCATTAGTGATGGTGTTTTCCCTCAGAAGGCCAAGGAGATGTCTGTATGGTGTTATCTGAATCATCTACTAAATCCTGGCTTTCTGTCTGATGTAGCCATTCAGGCGCTAATTGCCTTTGATTAAGTCAATCGTTTGCAGAGTGAGTGGGTTAATTGGGTATTGTGGAAGCAATCAATCTCATCAGCTGCTTGCATCCATAGCTGAGGCTCGACAATGCAGCGGGACAATAATTGTTTTATGAGCTCCGGGAAGACAGCAGAGGCAGACTGGATGGCAACAGGAAACCCTTCTCTGCAAAATGGCCTTTAGGAAAGGTAATTTGGATGCTAAGTGCTCATTAAGAGAGGACTGTTTGATTAAGAGCTGGGAAACTTGCGCCTCAAACTGTACGTGCCTGAGAAAGTCGCTGGTGTGGGTGTCAGGGTGCTGCACAAGGGAGGTCTCAGGCTCCTTTGCCTGGCTGGGTGAGGTGCGATGAGGATGTGTTGTCTTAGCTGGGAACGAAGAGTTCTCTAAAGGGAGGTGAAGGGAGATCACTCCCTTCTCAAGCCTGTGACTGCGAGGTGAGACATGCCAGGCACCCACCTTGCATCAGGTGCACCAAGAGCTTATCTCCCAGGTGTCCTGGGGGCAGAGACCGGTTTGCAGGATCCCTGAACGTGTCCTCATTCGCTCCTTGCTGAGGCTTTAATTTCTGAAGCGCTGAACTGTGCACGAACAGTAGCAGCTCTTGGTGGCTCCTCGCCTGGTCGGTGCAGGAGAAGCCCTGGGGGAAGGATGCCCATCTCATTAGCAAACCCTCCAGGTCCCCTCTGCCTCCTGTGCATCGGGATGCTGAGATCTCCAGCACTCCTGTCTCTGCACTGCTGAACACGGGACCAGCAGGAAGCGTATTTATCTAGAGATGACTGCAGAATTGTTTGTAGGGAAGTTATAAGCTCCTCAGCTCAGCTGCAGACAGGGAAAACAAAGGCAAAAAAGCAAGCTGCTGGTGCTGTGCAGCAGAGCAGGGTGGTGTTTGCAGCTTTGACTGAAAGCTCTGAGGGGTTTGACCAACCTTGACCCTGCTTGCAGGAGGGCTGCGTTATGTATGGGGAGGATGTGGACAGAGAGTGATGTTTTCACTCCATGAGAAAATTTAGTATTCCTTATTTTACAACTTGTATCGGAATGCAAATGCTTAAAATATTCAAATTGGAGTCATTGAAATGTCTTGCTTTGATGGTGGCTGAATGCTACAGGAAGAAATATATTAAAACTTAGCGCAATCAAACCAAACCATTTACATTGAGGCCCAACAAGAGGCACAGTTCTTTAGGCAGCCCTATTACAAGTCCAGTCTGTAGGGAAAACAGAGAATATGCCATCTTCTCCATCCAGCCCTCTCACTATGGATGGTGGGGGGGTTATTTTGGAAGGAGTGTCCTTCATACTCTTTGTTTTAAAAGGAGGTTGTGACACTGGGGTCAGAGGGGATGTGGAATGTCAAGGATTCACCACTCAACTGCTCCACATAATTATGCAGTTCCTTAACCTCTCAGAAAGGGTGGGCATATCATGTCTAGTGAGTACTTATCCCCCGTTCTGCCTTAATTAACATCTTACAATGCTAATACAGCAGAGAGCTCAGCTCCTGACACACAGAGGAGTGGAGATATATACCCTGCAATTTCAGCAGCAAAGTGATGGAGTTGTATTTGTATCTTCTCCAAAGCTCTGAATTGGGGTCAACACACTTTAAGTGCTTAGAGGAAGGGAAACCTGCTTCTGTAGGAGGAGATGTGCTGCCTGAACTCTAGGAAATGGGATTGCCCTTGGATTACTCCCACAAGTACATTTTTTTTCTCCTATTTCAGCCTCCCATGCTTTGTCTTGCAGTGAGAGAAGAGGGCAAGAAACCACATAGTGATGCATTTGGGCTTGGGTATGGTATTGCATATGAAACTGCAAAGTAAAGTGCCAAAGAAACCGAAGAGCAGATGTGGTTTTAAGTCCCAGTTTATAATGCCTTACTTAAGATGGCAGAAGCAGAGGCCATGCATGGTTTTTGCACAGTGGATCTGATCCACTTTGTCAGGAAGGTTTTTTCTTCTCTGAGAACAAAGGCTAAAACTGATTCTGGGTACTTCCTGCAATCCACATTCTCAGAGACCAAAAACCCCCATCATTAACTAAGCACTGTAACAGCTTTCTGAGGTGGGGAAGTAGCAATATCCCTCTTCTTAAGAAACAGGGAACTTGAACCAATTGCTGGCAGAAGTCAGATGGAAAGATGGTGGCTACATCAGATTTTCATGATAGAAAGTCCTCTCCCTTGCTTCCTCTGCAGCCCCTCAGACAGCAAGAAGGCTGGGCTACACCAGAGCACCCAGTGGGTCCTGCCAGTTTTACCTGCCTGGCTTGAAGGAGCATCAGACACCAGCCCACCTGAGCTGACACAAGGCTATGCACTATCTTCTTTTCAATCAACCAAGAGGGTGACCCTGTTTTCTTTGCCCCCAGAGTTTTAGCTGTGGTGATGAAGTGAGTGTGGAAGTGCCAGTTCCTTATTTTACCTTGGAAATTGTGTTACAGGTCAAAAATACCGATTCGGGCTGTGTGGTTTCAGGTCGTTATTACACACCATTTGTTGGCTAACTTTGTCACCACTGCTTGGTGGATTTTTTGCAAGTGTCACAGGTTTGTGCCAGAGCAGCTTGCGAAGGCAAGTGGTTGATTTTCCCCCTTGGCAGGCAGCTGAAGTGATGCAGAGAACTTGACATCCAAACAGCAGTGGTGTTAGCAAAGGAAAAATGGTATTTCTAAAGGGTGGCTGTAGGTGCTCTCCAGCAGGTAGTCCTTTCTCCAGTCACAGCTGGGTGCTGGTGATCAGTGGGATGATGGCATCCCTCATTCTGGGCCTTGGGAGAGTGTTGGTGACATGATGCTGCACAGTCTGACCCCAGTGACCAGCAGGTGCTGTAGGACTAGTGGTTGTTCAGCTTCAACACGAGCAGAACAGCCTTCATAGAATCCCAGAATGGTTTGGGTTGGAAGGGACCTAAATCTAGTTCCAAGCCCTGCTCTGGGCAGGGACACCTTCCACAGGTTGTTCCAAGCCCTGTCCAGCCTGGCCTTGAGTGCTTCCAGGGATGGGGCACCCACAGCTTCTCTGGATAACGTGTGTCAGGGCCTCACCACCCAGGAAGATCTGGATGTGGCCAGAGAGCTCTAAATATTGCTAAGGTGGTTCAGCCCACAGAGACAAGGAACAGAGGGTTTGGTTTCCAACTCCAATGCCCTCTGGTGTGAGATCTGTTGCCTGTTCAGCCTCCTGCAGTTTTGTTTCTCAGCACCTTCTCTAGTTGTTTTCACAACCCTTTAGATTGGGACATTGAGGACATGTCTTGCTGACACACTGTTTGCCTGGGGAACCTGTTTGGGTTCGTGTTGGGTTCAAGTCCAGTTCACAGTGGTTTGCATTGATGGATGTTGACAGGGATGCAGGCAGCGGGTTTGGGCAGAGCAGAGGAGCAGCTCCCAAGGATGCAGCCCTGGAGGGAGGGAGGGAGGGAAAAAGGAAAAAAAAGAAAAGAAGCAAGCAGAAATTTGTACTGAAGAACACTGAAATCAGCAGCTGGCTTTGTTAGAGCAGCCAGGAGTTCTTTTGCTGAGGCAATCTGTCTTGGAAGAGCTGCCATGTGAGGGATAACTCTTAGTTGTGTTGGGTTTTTTTAGTTCTTCCTTGCAGTGGAAGGATACTGTGGAGTGGATACTGTGTTTTGCCCCAAAATGTTAGAAAGAGAAGATCAAAATAATTAAATGTCCCTATGTAAGAGGGGCAGGGAAAACAGGGTTTCCAGCCTGACATGAACACTGGCTCACAGCCTTGTCCTGGGCAGCTCACCAAACCTCTTTGGGCTTCCCTTCCTTCATATATGCAGCTGTTACAGTGTCCATCTGCCAGGTGGCCATTAGGTAGACTGCAGATTTGCAGTGATTTGAGGTCATCTTTGGGGAGATGCAGAATAATTTTTTTCTTCATCCCTTAAGAGCTAAGAGTAATCACAAAAAAGGTGTTTTGGTAGGGAACAAGTTTTACCAGGAATGTCTGCAGCATCCTTTGCCATTCAGATGTTCATAATTAAACACTCAGGATGAATGAACAGATGAGCCAGGACTTGTGGAGCTGAGCTGCTCTGAGAACTGAGCTCTGTGTACCCATCATGCTCTGATGAGCCAAGCAAACCCCAGGTGGGGATTCCTGAAAGAAAAGATGGGCTTTCCTTCTTCATTACCCCCTGTTTGCATTTGGAGATGTCATTGTCCTTCTCATGTTGTCTCTCCTCTTTGTTGTTTGATGCTGATGTCCTTTCCTCTATGCCCAGCTCTCTCCATCCCGCTGCGAGATGTCAGTGTTCCCCAAATATCAGTGGGGAGGCTCTGAAATCATCTCTGCCATTCAGTGGTGTGAATAGCAGTGACTTTTGAAGCACTCCCCTGCTGCTCCAACTGGCTTGGCATTAAAACCCAGCACCCTTCAGGAACAGAAACCACCTCTCCTTGGTTTCCAAACCACACACTCTGAGAGCAAACTGCTTCACGTGCTGCCATTCAGGAGAGCAGTTGGCCATCCCCAGCCATCAGAGCCCCGGCAGCAGCTCTGCCTCACGTCGAGCAAATCTTGCATTTCACAAACGTATCAGCTGGGCATCACCTCCTGCCTGTCTGTCTCCTGTCAGGGAGACATTATTCCTATCCAGCTCCATCGTGTACAGCCTGCCTTAGGCTGTGTAGTGGGGTTGCTGATAGAGCCTGGCGGGGAGCAGCACCTGACTCTGTGTCAGTCAGAGCTTCAGCTCCCCTGCAGTTCTACCGCGACGGTGATATGAACACAGCACCTGGGCCATTCCTGCACAGCCCTTGGTTGGGCTTTGTTGGCTTCCTTGACTATTTCCCCTTGCTCTTGAGGAGCAAAGGAGACTTGGGGCAATCCTGCTCTCTCTGGGTTCTTCTCTTTCTGACTCTGCAAGTGCCCTCCCATGGGGCTTTTTCTAGAAAAAGTACCCAGCAAACCCACAGTGGGATAGGGTTGAATTGATGGACTGAATGAGCTGGGTCTGCTCCTGGCTTTGGGGAAGACTCTCCCAAGGTGGATGAGTGCACTAGAGAAAGACCTTCAGCCTTGTTATTCTCCTGATGTGTCTGGTATCAGTCCCCTGGGATACTGGGCTGGTGCACACAGGTGACAGTGCTCCGCTGGGGTGGAGCACTTCTCCTGCACTGGAGGGGTGGAGAGAGCTCGGAGGTGAAAGGATTAGGTGGACAGTGGTGTGTCATCACCAGGTGCTGGCTCTGGCCATGGGATAACTGAGGCCTTTGGGCTGTCCCATCTGCATTTCTGGGCAGTGACAGGGATTTGGTGGCTAGTGGGCCTGCCTGGCTGTGGATTTGTGGGATCGCAGGCAGCAGGGGCTGCTGGATCTCATGGGAGGAGAGGTGCACATTCTGCTCGTGCTGGCTCACCCTGGGAGTGAGCTGTAATAATACAGGAGGGGTGTCCCTGCAGACAGTCCCCAAATGAAAACACTTGGGCTGGTTCCTGAGGGGCAGCATCCACCTGTTCAGGGGGGAAGGATGAGGCTCTCTGCATTTTCAAATCAAGCCCTGCTGCAGCACATGCCCTGTATAGAATAAAGAGACAAAGGAAAAGCTACTGAGAGCTTTAAATATTTCCACCACTTCCATGGAGTTCAGCAAGGCTTGCATTCAGCATCACCACAGGCTTGGCCATTGGCTGTATTTGTGGCAGACAGCGATGACTTTGTCTGATGTTGAGTAAAGTCTCTTTGAGGAACTGGAGAAAGTATTTGGTGCAGGATCTCGTAAGTCCAGTAGAAGTCTCTGTGTGAATTTTTTCTTGCTTTAGGTTTTAACATCATGGAAACATTTTATCTCACTTGTAACTGTAGAGCCAATGTTGAGGAACTAGTTGAGGGATTTTTTTCTGCATCTTTTCATCAGCGGTTTAAATCGAATCTGTATCGGGATGGACAAGTGAAAAGCAGGCTGAATAAGGAATTTCCACCCACCACTGGCTTGTAGCAGGCAGGTGAAGGAGAGGTATTAATGTGCCATTTGGCATACGGGGAAAAAAAAAGGTAGTTTAGCTACTATTTGGAAGTTGTTATAAAACATAATTTTTAATTTTAAAATCCTCATTCCTGAGAGCCAGAAGCAAAAATCGAAAAGGGGTGAAACTAAGAAAGGGAACACCATTTCAGTGGGGCTCTTTGTATAATTATATCTTAAATTGAGTGTCAGAGTAGGGACATCTGAAGCACAAACTGTTGGAAAAGAACAAGGGTGGAATGAAAAGGGCAAAGCTGAAGGAGAAGGTCTGTTTCATTCGTGTCTCGAGCAAAACAGCCACGCACTTGGTCTGCTTAGTTCTGAAGTCAGGGCTCATCTCCTCTTTTTTACCCCAACTCTTCTTTTAAATAGAGGATTTTATCCCTGGTTTTCAGCCATTCCTTTCTGCTGCAGGGTACCGAGAAGGGTTTCTGTGGAAGAGAGGACGCGACAACGGGCAGTTCTTAAGCCGAAAGTTCGTGTTATCGGAGAGAGAAGGGGCACTGAAGTACTTCAACAAAAACGACGTGAGTACCTGGGATTGCTCTGTGCAGATCACAGCTGTGAGAGCATCTCTGAACACGGGATTCCTGGGCCACCAGTTTATTTCTGCAGTTTCTGTAAGCACTGAACCCCCAGTTGCTCCAGGACAAAAGCACCAGGTACAGCTCACTGCTCTCTTGAGTTTTGCTTATGCTCCACCACCACAGTCATGGTGGGATGCCCCAGTTGGCCAGTTCTGGCTTTGCACCATCCAGCTGACATGGGTTTCATGGTGATGGTTAGCATGTGATGAAGGTACCACCACCTCACAGTGGTCACTGGGGTCTGAATCATCCTTTGCATGGCATGACATGCAATCCGGAGGGAAAGCTCCCTGTTTTTCAGATCCCATGTCAAGTAGTATGGAAACACTGGTCTTTTTCCCCAGAGCACATTTCATTATTGTAAGTGAGAAATGCAGCTGTAACCATGAAAATTGCATTTGTGATGAATGGATGGACACTCCACTGTTCTGCACCACATACTGGGGGAAGCCAAGGTGTTTTATCTGATCTTTGGGTCTTCCCTGAACATCACAGCTGAGAGCAGCCCAGGACAAGCCACCAGACAGTTTTCTCAAGTAGTTGATGCAATTGTGGTGTCATGATGAGCCACAACCTGCAGAGGAGGGGAGCATCCACCCACACTTCTCTGTGGCTTTGACAGCACCGTCTTCTCCTTCAGCTTGGTGTGTTACGGTGCAATTGCATCTCATGGAGAGGAGAGAGCCTGTCCTTACCGAGGGAGAAGTGAAAGTCCCACCAGCCCCATTCAGTCACTCTTGACTGCTCTGATAGTTTAAAGCTGCTTTGCTTCATTGTTGACCACAGCTGTGGTGGGAACAGCGCTGTCTAGACATGTCCTCTGTGCTGGGATTTCCCCCTCCTTGGTCACCCACGGCGGCTGTGTGTCCATGGCAAGTCCCCAAGTTCTCAAAGTGGCACTAACAGCTCTGCCAGCTCAAGAGTTCTGCCTGGTGCTGGGGACCATGGCACCACAGCACAACGTTCTGCTGGCCCCTGGTTGTGCCCTAAACCTGGTGTTACCAAGTGCCTGATCTGTATTTGTTGGAATGTCTTATTCACACTTGCTGGTTCACTTCTCAGGGCAGTCCTGAAAGATGGCAAACTTCTGAAGACATTTTGTAAGAAGATTAACAGTGCTATGGTGGTACCTGCCACAGAGGTTGCAGCTGGGGTGGTGCCTGAGAGGGCCTGATCCAGGCTCTCTGTTGGGCTAACCCACCCAAGAGATGGGCTGTAAAGGTTATATTTGTGCCTCTGAAAAGCAAGTTCCAAGTTTGGAAGGCAAGGGGAGGAGCAGAGTCAGCAGCCAGTGGCTCATGTGAGAGGATGGGGACATGCACATGGTGTCCCTGCCAGCTGAGCACCCAGGTGTGATGTTGGCAAGGGGGAGAATCCTCCCTCTTTTGGGATGAGGATGAACTGGCTGTGGGTGCTGGAGATGCAGAAAGCATCCTGGCCTGTTAGTTAGCAGTCTGTAGGTTTTTTTTCATTTCTGCTGAATTTTGCGGAACAGAGCATTTTTCCAGGCTGGAGGGAAGGACTCATTGATGCCCAAGCAAAGTCTCTGATATCTCATCACCAGGTAGTTTTGTGGGCTGGGAATCATGTCTTTTTAGCTAATGGCCTCAATCAGGAGTTTTTTCTGACCAAGTGAACTGCTTTCTGGTTTGAAAGCCAATTCTCAGGTGTTTGCTCACTCAGCTGTGTTTTTCAGGCAAAAGAACCCAAAGCAATTATGAAGATCGAACACCTAAATGCAACTTTCCAGCCTGCAAAAATTGGGAACCCACACGGACTGCAGATCACTTACCTGAAGGACAATAGCACAAGGAACATCTTTGTCTATCATGAAGATGGCAAGGTGAGGGCACAGAAGTGATGAGAAGGGTTGGGTTGTGGTCCAGGAGGTCAGTGCTGCCCAGAGCCAGCCTGTGGCACACCAGGCTCTAACCAGCCTGGAATTGTTGGGAGGGGGTGGAAAGAATGGGGGTACAGGATGCAGAACAAGCTTTGAGCATGTTTGTCAGGTCCTTCCAAGCACAAAGGTGGCAAAATGTGTCTTCTAAGTAACAAGATGCAAATGGAAGGAATTGCTATTCCTCTGCTTGCAACTTGGGAGAAGAGGATTTTTTAAGGGAGGCTCCTCAGTGCCTGGAGAAGGAGACGGGGTGGATGGAGCAATGAAAGATGAGGGGACTTAATCCAAAGACTCACCAAAGGGGAGCAAACTGGATTGTAGGAGAAGCGAGGAATTGTTGTTCTGCCTGTCTCATATTTTATAAAATACAAATATTCATGTTTGTATTGAAAGAAATCCCTTGCTCTGATGCCTCTGAAGGGAGATGTGAAGAAGAGGGCTCATGGGTCTGGGGCTGCTCACAAATTTACCCTCCCCTCCATCCTCCACTCTGCCTGGTGGGATGTGCAAGTCCCGTGGTGCAGAACAGGCACTCCTTGTGCAAGCACAGCACAGTGTCATTCAGGTCACTCTCAGGCACCTTCCTGGCTGCAATTTAAACCAGAATAAGAGGAAGAAGCTCTTTCCTGTGAAAGCTGCATCCCACCATCATGCCTGTGTCTGTGGTTTGCTGGGCTTTGGTGGTTTGCTTAGCCAAGCTGCAAGGAGTGCAATCAGGGTTGTGCTGTGTTTTGGGTTTGGGGCTTAAAGTGCTGAGGTTTCTGTAGGGGGCTGGTGGAAGGAGCAGTGTCACTGGTCTCATGCAGTAGCTCCACTGTGTCAGTGGTTTGGCAGGATGTGCTCTCCTGCCATCCAATAATGACCTGGCTGAATTTTTTTGGGCTACTCTGAAATTGGTCTGTCCCTTTGGCTGAGTGAGGGCTGCAAGAAGATGAATCTCTGGGGTAAGCTCCTGCCCTTTGGGACTGGAGGCTGCCCCATCCAACATGGCCTTCAACACTTCCAGGGGTGAGGCAGCCACAGCTTCTCTGGGCAACCTGTGCCAGTGTCTTACCACCCTCACAGGGAAGAATTTGATCAAACCCCATTTCTGGTGATGGGTGATCAATATCCCAAAAGGAATTGACTGCTGGAAGTCAGCAAGGGTTTCAGCCTCTGCTTTTCTGCATCATGATCAAGAAGGAGACCCACAGATAGATAAATATATATGTATGTATGTATGTATATGTATGTATGTATGTATATGTATGTATGTATATATACATATGTATGTATATATATAGCCATCCAGTAGGTGATTGTATGAGATAACAACCTTTTAACACTGCAGCTCACTGGTTATTATCTCCTGCCTGGTTTGGTCATCATTAACTTCAGAAGTGAATTCCTCTTGCTGATCCTCTTTGTGATGTTATCTGTGGTCTCCTTAGCTGCTTAGAGTAAGGAAAGCAAGTGATAAGTGAGTAAAACCTCAGACAAGCAGGTCAGAGTTTTCCAAAACATTGTTTGTCATATTATGTTTCGGGAGTTTTTCCTTTCAACTTGAAGTAGCTTTACAAACCAAAACAAAGCTTTTAAATATTTGAAGATGGCTGTTTGCCACATCAGACCATTTTTGAAAAACCCCAATTCAACTCCTTAAAACTGAGATCTCACAAATTTCACAGAAGAGCCTTTCCCCCCCACCCCAATAATTTTTAAAGCATAAAAAAGTTTAAATCTTACTGAGGGCTGACTTCTCCTTTGATATGATCTTTCCTACACTACACCGACCTCACCTGAAAGGGTTGACAGTGTTTATTTTAGGATTAAGTCTGGCTCATTGAACATGAGCCTGATGTGTGAAGCTTCATGTGCATTAGTGACAGCTGGACAGCTCAGCATCATCCCTCTCCCACAGCTCAGCATCCCAAGGAGGGAAGCTGTAAATATCCCTTCCAACGTGCCTTTCCTTTTCTCACACCCTCAGACCACAAGGCAATGTTTGAGTGCTTAAAATTAATGTGGCATTTCCCAGCGAAACCTTCAAAGAGGCATGTGGTGCAATACAAGCCCTGTGAGTCTCACCAGAGGCAAATGAAAAAATGAGTTTAAAAACAAGCAAGTTATAAAACAACTATTTTTTAGGGGGCAAAAAATGGAGACAGACTTTTGCCAAGCAAAGGACGAAGTACCAGAGCTTCTGGGAATTGAGCTGGGACTTTGATGTCACTGTAGCTGTCACTAAAGGACTCACAGACATAACTGATAGAGTGGGGTACAAAGATAAAGAGATATTTAGCTACTCTTTTAGCAAGACACTGAAGTATGTTGCTAGATTTTGGGTGGGATTCAGACATTGCTCAGATGTCCTGCCAGAGGGGCTGGGAGGGCAGGGGGAGTGAGGGGGCTGCAGGGGTGTCAGGCTGCTTTTGCACCAGCCAGCACATGCCAAGCCATTTTATAAGGTCAGGTTCAATATCTCAAATGCTGATTTGGGGCTGGTTTTGCCAGTTCAGAGATGTGTTTAAATCATTCCCTCTGCTCACCTTCCCTTGGTGTTCACTGGTTGCTGCAGAGCTCTGTGCACACCTGGCAGCCCGGGACAGCAGCTGGATGTTCCCCATCCTTCACCTGTTTGCAGTATTCTGTATTTTTTAGGACTGCTGCTACACTGTGCTCTGGCACTGGGAACAGTGATCAGAGAGATAAAACGTGGCAGGACCAGGTTATTTTGTGTGCAGACTGTTCCTCACTGTGCTTTTCTTTCTCTTTATTAGGAAATAGTGGATTGGTTCAACGCCATCCGGGCAGCACGTTTCCATTACTTACAAGTGGCATTCCCTGGAGCCAGCGATGTTGATGTGAGTGCTCCTGCAGTTTTGGTCGGTTTTTTAATTTCCTTTCCCCCTCTTGCTCATTTTTAGCATCTTGTTAACAAGCTGGAAGGCTTGGGGAGTGCTCCATCCTTCGGAGCATTTTACAATTACCAGGCTGAAATGACTGTGGTGGGATGTCGAGCCCACGTGCAGCACCTGCTCCCAACACCCAGCCTTGGAAAGCACGTCCACGTGCAGTCACACATGTTCACCCTCACAACGTGAGTCGTGTGTGTGAGTAACTCCAGCACTGCCATGTGTGTGGAAGCCGTCAGCATCTTTCTGCTGCTGTAATACCAGAAAGCTGAAACAAAGGCTGTAAGGTAGAAAAGATGAAAGCAGGAGAACGTCAGGGCCATACCCAGGCCTCTGGATGAGTTCTTGTGTGCGGGTCAGTGCAGCCTGGCTTATGAATCTCTGGCTGTGTTTTCCGGGTGCTGGAGCTGCTAATTGTGTTACCCTTTGCTAATCTAATTCCAGAGGCTGCACTGGCAGCCAGGGCTGGGGGTTGCAGTTGGTAATGTCACTGGTGCTGGTTGTTGTTGATTACTCCCTGCTACCTCCTTGACCGTAGATTTTGAAATCTAATTGCCTTCCACTAATTACCTGGGAGGGGTCCAGTCGGCTCTGAGGTGCAGAGTGGCTCCTTCTCTGGCTGCCCGGGCAGCCCTGGGGCTCCTCCTGGAGGCTGCTGGCTGTGCTGGCGAAGTGCTCAAAGATGTTTCATGGTTCTGCACCCACCTCTTGGGTGGGTTCAGGGCTGGGGGCCAGCTCCATGTAGGCTTTCCTTCCAGTGACCCTCCAGCCCTGCCCAGCACACCCAGTGACCTACCAGCCCCCTCCAACCTGACCTTGCTCTCTTTTCTCTCCTCTTCGATTGCCCCAGCTGGTGCCAAAGCTTTCTAGAAACTACCTGAAGGAGGGATACATGGAGAAAACGGGGCCAAAGGTAGGATATGAAATATTTCTCATATATTATATTTTGCCAGAGAGGCAAAGCTGTAACACCATACATTTTTATCACCTGGGAGCAAACATGAAAACAAAAATCTAAAACTACTTCACAAACTCACTGGCCTTTCCTGCAAGCCCTCATGGTACAGCTGGCCCAGACCCTGGCTGTGGTGGCTTCTGATGACCCAGAAGCTGCCTGTTCTCAACTCCCCCAGACCATCAGGGTCCTCCAAGTGCCTTGAGACTCCTGGATCATGTCTGGTAAGAGAGAAGCTGTGCTGTTTCAGTGTGTAATCCAGCATTTTTGACTTTCAGCAAACAGAGGGATTCAAGAAGCGATGGTTCACCATGGATGACCGACGGCTCATGTATTTCAAAGATCCCCTGGTAAGATGAAGGTGCTGGGCTGCCTGTTGGGAATTATCTGCAGTAATAATACTAGTAATTATAATAATAGTAATAATAATAATAATAATAGTAATAATCTGCAGTGAAGCTCAGGCTGGTGGGAGAGCCAAGAGGGCACGAAGCTGTCACTGCTTGGTGGCTCTGCCTGGTGTCCAGCGTGCAGTAGCCCTGTTCATAGGTACTCACCAAAAATTCTTTGGAAGCCCTGTTCACTGGGCATTCTGCATCTGGATTTTGGCTCCCTGCTGTTGGTGCTGTATTGTGGGTGCCCCTGGGGGATGAGCAGGGGTTCTTGGGGTGGCTGGTGCTGTTGGGGTTTGGCTGGGGTGATGCAGGGTGAACCAGGTCCCAACTGTCTGGGACCCAGTGCCCCCTTCACACTCACACCTGCCTGACTGCTCTGCTGTCTCCTAGGATGCCTTTGCTAGAGGGGAAGTTTTTATTGGGAGCAAGGAAAACAGCTACAAGGTGCTGGAAGGGCTCCCACCGTCCACGCAGGGAAACCACTGGCAGCACGGGATAACCATCGTCACCCCGGATCGGAAATTCCTCTTTGCCTGCGAGACAGAGGACGACCAGCTGGAGTGGATTACGACCTTTCAGAAAGTCATCAGCCGGCCCATGCTGCCTCAGGAATACGCAGGTGTGTTTCCTGGATGTCAGCCTTGGCTCTGCTATTTCCCAAGTGTTGGAGGATGTGATGGCTGGAGGGGCATTGGGGATGCAGCGACATCGCTCCCTCCTGATGTGAGCAGGGCAGCCCATGAACAATGCCAGGGGAGGATACAAAGGCTGTTTGAGCAGAGACGGGCTCACACTGGGAGGAGGAGGATGATATCCTTCCCTCTTCCTTGCCTCTGGTGTGATGCCCATGGTGCTGTAAGGATCAGTCGTACAGTTATGAGAATAATCAGAGCCAAGGAGCATCAGCACAACAAGAACCATTAGTAGGGTGGGCTTATGCAGGGCTGTCACTGCTTCCCAGTGCTTATCCTGCTTTTAACTTTATTTTCTCTGCTTTTTCCTTTCAGTGGAAGCCCATTTCAAACATAAACCTTAGCTGGGACTGGCTGGGCAGACCTGAGGAGTGAGCTTCTGTTTACAACACAACGTGGTTTTATTTGAAATGTTTAAAATAATAATTAATAATAATAACAGTAATAATAATAATAATACTTCCCTTTCCCCTCATCATTCACTTGATCATGTTGGAAGCTGAGAAGGACGGCAGCAGAACTTTGGAGAAGATGCTGATCCAACTTGAAATTCAGCTTTGTAGCTGCTCCACGGGATGGGACAGGTGGTCCTGCCCCCCCATCACCCCACACCCATTGGAAGGGGTGTCCCACCCAGATTCAGCAGGATGGCAAAGACTATTGGTGGCTCATCCCAGGGGGAGATGGAGCTTTTCCACACGTGCAGGTCCCTGGGCTCTGGAGCTGAGCATCCCCGCAGTCCCAGCTGGCTGCCAGCCCTTTCCAGGGGGCTGTGAGTCCCTGAGCAGTGACATCCTCGTGGGATGGGAAATTGCAGCCTGGAAACACCTGAAATGGTGCTGTGCAAAACGGCTGGGCCTCCCCATGGCATTGGGGTAAATGATAAGTAAATTACCTCCCTGTGGAGGGGTGGTGATGCTGCACCTGGACAGGGTCAAATGGGATTTAGAAATAGAGGAAATGGGCATCATCAGGCTCATTACTGCTTAGGGAAGGGCAGGGAGGAGGGGAATCAATGGGGACAGAGCAGTGTTGCCCCAACCATGCATCCTGCAAGGGAGACACCAACCCATGAGGTGATGCTGGGGAAGCAGAGTTTTGGGGGCCAGGCCTGTGCTCTGCTCCCTGGGTCATTCCTCTTTCATGGCTGGGGGGGATTGCACCCTTTTGGGAGCCTGGTATGGAGTTGGGGGGGGGTGAGCTTTAGGTGCAGTTTTGCTGACAGGCACATCAAAGCCTGTCCCAGCCCACCCCCAGCAGGCAACGTCCCTTCTCCAGTCTTGGTGGTTGCACTTTTTTCCCCAATAATTCTCTCAAATTTTTTTTTGGTTGATTTTTTTTTTTTTTCTTTTCCCGCCAAGAAGAAAAAAAAAAAAAAAAAAAAAAAGCTGCTTGAAGTGACGTTTCAGCGCGGTGTTGAGCACTGTAATTCCTGCAGTCGGGGCGGGCGGGCTGGGACCTGCACACCAGGTGCTGGATTTTTACCCAAAAATGAAATTTCTGGCGTCCACGAAAGGACCAGCCCCGGACACGGACCCGTCCAACGCGTTCCTTAGGTTGGTGTGTGTAACTGAGAGCATCTCATCAGCTGTGTGCATTCGTTCTGTCACTGGTAAGACAACTGTGGTACTAAATGTCATTCGAACCAATAAATTATTATTATGTCAGAGCCGTGGCCGTGTGGTGCTGGGGCAGGGGAGGGAGGTGGGGTTCATAGAACAGGCAGAGCTCTGGGGGTGTGGGACACCCACAAAACCATCTGCCCCACCCTGGGCTGCTCTGTGGGGTGTTGGTGAGGAAGAAGCTGCACATAACATATTCCAGGTAAATATATTTCATGCAAGCTACACACAGTTATGTATATTATTTTATATATTATTTGTGTATATGTGTGTATTTTATAGTGTAGATTCTATATATTTTCTCTGTAATACTCCTGTATGTATGCACACACATACACATATATATACACACATATATATACATGGATATACATATATATACTCATACTAGTTCTTAGGATTATAGACATAAATATTATGAAATGGTTTTTGGCTATTCAGACACAACTATAAACTGCATAGGAGATAGAGCATAATATATGTGTGTATGCATGAACTGTTCATATGCACACATGCATGTATATATAGCACTCAGATACATACATTTAATTTACAAATATATAAACTAAATGTATTTCATACACCTGTCTAGAGACATTTTTATAATTGCAATTTTATAAAATATGTAGTTATATAAACATGCATGCTTTTTATATAAGTATATAATTTATAAACATATAAATGTAAGAGGAATATATTGCATATAAACACAAGTATATCCACATGCACAACTATAATGACATATTTAATTTGTATTAAAAGTATTTATAAATGTTACACACCCCCTTGGGCTCACTCATCCTTACTTACCAACCCAGGCACGGCAGAAGCAGGGAGAGGACAGACTGGATTCATTGCTTATGTTTTATAACTAGCTGTAAAGATTGGGTTTTGGGTATGTATAATTAAGAATAATATATTATAAATTATATGCCATACAATTTTTTAATTATAATCTAGACAAAAGGCTGTTTATATGTGTGTGTATATACACTAATGTAACCTCACACTGGGTCATATGCGCAGGACAGAGGAGGGGACACTGCTGCTGGACACCTGTGGACACCTTACACCACCCATTCCTGGCAGCCAAAGGCAATGAAATGATGTGGTTCTAAACCTCTGTCGACATTCCAGATCATTTATTAAATGTCTGCAGCACCATCCTGGGTAGGCAGCTCTTCCTTAAACTCGCTGCAAATCAAAGCAATCCACCTCTTCTCCAGACATTCCAATAACCCCCTAGAATTATGCCTTCACTGCACAAAGGTGAAGCTGCAGCACTGAGGGCTGGATGACCCACAGTCAAATGCAGAGTGGAAAAAACAGCAAGGAAACTAAGATCTCCGCATGGAAATCTCCCAGAAAGCAGCACTATTGCACATCCTGGTATAAAGTGTTTATTTGAGACTTCACAATTAACACAAAGTCTTCCTGTCAATGCCTTTTTTTTTTTTCATACAGTCAATAAATTTGTATTAATCCCTCCCCCATGCATGATTGCTGTTTATTAATCTAAGCTTTTTTATTTTCATCGTGAAAAAATAAAGCATTGTTTCCCCACCCTTTCATCTGTTCCCTGCACCAGACTGTGCTGCATTACAGAGGAGATGGAGAATGGCTATGCCTACTGCTGAGGGGTGAAGTTACTCCATTATTTATTGATTTATTCTTTTTAACAGAAAATGTTAAATGAATCAATCACCCAAGAAAAATAAATATATCATAAAGAACCAGGAGTTCTGCAGTATCCCTTTTCTTTACACACAGCTCAGTTCAAACACGTACACTGCTCACGGCAAACCGTGTCACTGTCATGCCGTCGCCTGGACGTTGTTATGGACTTACACTGAAAAAGAATCTGTTCCAAAGGAGTAGAGCCACAAGCCAGAGGAGGTATTTTAGATGCCAAATGGAAGCCAATTACCTACGTTCCACTGATGGGCTTTTACTCAAGAGCAATTCAAATCTTGTGCTTTTCAGGAAGTATCGGCTAAAAACACACGTGTGGGCTCGGCCAGAGCCAGACCCTGGGGAGAGGGACAGGCAGTATGAAGGGTGTGCACGTTACTCATGGCAGTGGAAGCGAGTTCTTCTATCAATGTCTCTTGCATGTGCATCTCAAATTATGCTGCTCGGCTCGTCTCGCAGGACTTTTGGCACCAGCCTCGCAAATAAATTATTCAATTGCTCCCCCTGCCTTTCGAGATCTTCCTTGGAGAGGGCAGAGGTCAAGGAGGCTTTCTCATAACAGAAAGCCTGGGCAGGTACTCATAACAGGTACTGGGCAGGCCATGAAGGACAAGACCCATGTTTATGCTTTATTGAATTACTGTGCAAAAGGGAATACTGCATCAGAAACCGCAGAAGACTATATTTTAATCAGTCACCAGCCGCTGCATCGGAAACCCACTAACAACTGCTCCGATTGGTTCGTTTGGCTACTTTTTGTTGGTATCTTTCTTTTTTTTTTTTTTTTTTTACATAAATAATATAGACCGACATTATAAACATTTCAGCAACCATTTCTAAAAGACCAGAGGAGCCCTTTGAGGCGCCAAGAAACAACCGCAGGATTCAAATTCCAAAAGTGTCTTTGGAGTCATCGAATCATCAGATTTACACGGCACCCAATGACAACAACATTCAGTCGAGCTCAATAGGACTGCTGTCTTCCTGACCATCTTCTGTGTCATCATCTTCTCCAGTTCCCATCAGACTGTTTAAAAGGTTTCCTAGAATGAAATACAGGACAGTTAAAATTGCTAGTTTTACATTCTCGTCTCAAAAACTTTTAACTGATCTCCTTTCATCCTGCTATGGTGCAGATTCCTGTAACAAAAAAAAAACAAAAAACAAAACAAACAAAAACCAACAAGAACAAACAACCAAAAAAAAACCTAAGAGGAGAGTGTTTTTTGAAGCAAGACATTAGTATTTTCACACTGGTGTCCATTAAGAATATTGATTTGGGAAGCTGCACACTGTTAGCCGTACACAGGACTGCTGCTGTTTACTGATGCTGTTCCTTCTCTAACAATACACTGGAAAAACCCATCAAAGTTACATATTTATGTGCTACACTTGCACCCTGAGGGGAAAACACTCCCAACCACAAGAGCAGTGGTAAAACTCTCAAAAAGGCAGCAACAGTCCTGCATCGCGCTGTAAAAAACCTGTTAGAAATTCAAATGCACTTAAAGGTGCCAGAATTGCTGAAAAGCAAATTGCAGATGGTAAAAACGTGATGTTCATGTTTTTCACCAAACTTTGGGTATCAGTGAATTGATATTTGTAGTTAAAGCTTCAAGTCAGTTTACAAACAAAGAAGCTTAGTTCTCAAGGGAAAACATTCAATTTTATTTACCTTTTACTCAAGAGCCAGGAAATGAGGGCTGAAATTCTCTATTCCCTTTCATTTGTTGTAGAAGGGCAGTGTTAGAACTCTAACAGAGCCCCAGACTCGACTTAAGGAAAATCAGCCACTGAAGTCTGAGGAAATTAAGCTTTAACACCAGTAAGATGCTTCTTTACACTAGGAAGTTATACCACAATGTCAAAAATTAACCATAAGAGTAATTTTCGTGCTTCTCCCCTTCTCAAAGATGAGAAGTCTATTAACTCCACCAAACTAATATCACATGCAACCAATTAATCCTGTATTCTACAGCAGGGACTGTTTCTACAGGCTATGGAAAGAGCTATAAATTCATTAGAAAACAGATTATGTTTCCAGCACAGATGTTTTATGTAAGTCTGGTGGTCCCTACAAACCAACCATACCTAGCAATCCTCCGTAGGACGAGGTCTGCTTGGGTGGAACTCCAAAGAAAAGCTGTCCTATTCTATCTAGGTACTGAAACGACACAAGAGGAAGAAAAATGTCATTTATTCCATTTACTGGTGGAAATACTATGGGCAACAGTCACCCACACAAGGTACATCACCAACTTCTATTTACAAGTCACAAAACAGGAGACAACCAGCTATTATTTAACTAATTCAGGAGGTTAAATCCTGTTTATGAGTAACTCACCTCATTATACATGGGATCCCTTTTCAGCGAAGGTTGATACTGTTCACACAATACTGTAAATACTGTTAGTTTTCCTCTAGAAAGGAAACAACCAAAAATGTAATCTCGGTAACAACTGAAAAATAAACCAAGAACAACAAGACAGAAATCAGACTGTACCCATCAACTGCCAACAACAGAAACCAGATGAAGTTTAGCAGTGGTTGAACAAAGGGTGGGCCCTTCTCTATTGAAGGATGTTTCTGTGTGTATGTCGTAAAAACAACTGATGCGCTGGTCTTATTTTTTAAGCAGAGAAATCTGAAAAAGGAAAGAGAACAGGGCAAGTTAAAAACAAAAGGCAGAAAAACAGTTTCACACGCAGAAAGAAAAAGGGAAGCCAAAAGCTCAACAATCTACTTCATTTGTGCACAGAGGCCATCTCAGGCTTAAACTGATGGCAAAACCCCACTGGTAGAGATGTACATCTTTGGGAATGGTTTGGCCATCAACTGAGGAAGGGGAAAATCACTACTAGAATACACTGTGGAATAGGCAGGTTGGGAGGAAAAACAGACATTAAATAATAAAGAATGAGTTTAACCAGGATTTAAGCAGCTTGTACACAGGATGGTTACCAATAGAGAGCATCAATTTAATCAAAACATGGAAACACTGGCTAGCCTGTAATTCACATTTAACATGATATTGCATTTACTGGTCCAGAGATTACTGTGCTGAGGGAAAAACACATCTCCTTTCAGTACGTATCTGTCACTGACGGTGACTCTGCCATTCTTTTGGCACCACCTCAAAATAACGTGGCATCAGGACCACTAATAAGTTCAACACACATGCCTAAAAGTCTCATAATAAAGCTACACTTTGAGCTCCCAAGGCATTTGTCCCCAGCCAACAGATTGATCTCCCACACTGATCAAATCTTCATCCAGGTCCAGCTAATTTAACTGGCAATCTCTGCCAGCCCCATTGGCCTAACGGGCCTTTATGTGGGACAAATGCTGTCAGCAGGGCCTAGGAAGGTTGCCACGAGCCATCTCATTTTTGATGGCAGGCTGGCCTCTAATTGTGCACCCTCACATGTGCAAGGGCTTGGGGCTCTTTTGCCTCACTGCTAGGCAAGGAACTGCAATTATTTTCATTAGAGTATAAACTGCTATGTAAGAGGATTTAGCACAGTATTTGAGATATAGGCCAGTAAAAGATGCAGTAGTAGTGCTGTGTAAACACTGAAAAAATAGTCTCTTAATTTCTGCCCAGAATTCCCCCCCCCCGAGCAAAGCCCCATAAAATTGCTTAAGAGTCCTGCTTATACTGGATTTCCATAAAGGATTTGAGCTACTGCTCAAAATCACAGCAATCTATAGCAACCAGCTATGGAAAGGAGGACAAATCTGATATGACAGCTCAGTGCTGCCAAAAGAGACAAACTTGCTCACACCTCCTCCCTCTCCCCCAACACCTACTCTCTCCCTGACTCCCTGCCACATAGTTCTGTCTCCACCTCCTCCTCAGACTCCTCCATGAGCTGCTTTCCCTGACTGAAGAAAGCCATCAGCTGATTAAACACAGTAAAATTGGCTTTGTCAACCTTCATTCTACATGAGCTCTGCAAAAGCACATAATTGCATTCCCACCTCCTACAAAAGAAATGCCTGAAGTAAACGAGAGCCAGCAGCGACTCTGTCAAACCAAAAGCCATAATGCTGATGCTAAAGGACCAGGGTGACCAGGATAAATTGTCTCTGGGGATGAGACTGAGAGCAAGAACTGTGCTAAAGGTAAATACAGAGCCTGCTTAGGTCCAGTCTTTGTAAGAACATCAAGGTAAGCCCTAACTGGACGTAAAGTGGTATTAACAAAGCTAAGAATTGTGCTTTCAGGGTCAAACAGATTGCATTAATTCTTCAGGCAATTAACAGGATTTCAGGTTTCAACCTAAATACGTTGGTTGTTTGGTTTTTTTCCTCTCCAATCTGACCAATTTAACACACCAGTTTTCAGAGGGTTTTCTCCTGTTGTTACCACACAAAATGACTTTCAGAAGCTCTGGCCAGTTACACAGTTTCTTTCGAAAAGGATGCATGGTTAAACCCACAGTTACCCTGATTAAACTGGTCCCAAAACACAATGTGGTCTCAGCAAAATACTTGCACAGAAGTTTAACACCTACTGTAGTACTGCCTGAGCTACAAACATGTCCACCTCACTGCGGTATCCGCGGGACGACGAGTATTCCACCAGCATATTTGCACAGCCCTCACCATCTGTGGAGTGCAAGAAGTGATACCGAGATTCACTATAGTTTTGCTCTAGAAAAAGAAAAAAAGAAAAAGGCCTTTAAGAAATCAGTTCATCGTACCTGAGTGCAGAAACAAAATTTATCAGGCTTGTACTTTATCAGCTGGTAAAAGAACAACAGCTGCGCACGTGGTATATAAACAAGACAACGAGCAAAAAGTTTATAAGTTACAGACAACTTATAAAGGGAAATAATAACAAATTTTAACTTAAATACATTTGAAAAACTGCTGTTAAATACAGTTTATTCAATGCCAGCTACCACTGGCTTGAACTTTGGTCATATCATTTTATCTAACTGCATGTTGACAATTCACATGCTTTCCTCAAGAAATTCCACATTAGACCATGTGCACCAAGAAGTCAAACAGCACCTTCAGCGTCCTTCTTTCTAAGTGCACAGAAAGAAGGCATTTCCTATTTTTAGCTTAGCCCACTCTCGCTATCAAAATTAAAATTGCTTCCATATGCTGAACAGAACAGCAATTATACAGGAAAAAGGTGTAAGAAATGGCAACGATTTGTTAGAACTTGAAGCAAAGCATCGTGCAAAAATCACTGCAATGACAGAACCTGAGAGCTGCTAACTCTTGGAATTTGAAAGCTTTGTTTTAAAAATCTGAGTCTTTTCTGCTGAAACTCAAAAAAATACAGACTAAGGAAATGTAGGCATTTTGCTTTTCAAGAGAACAGTGAGCAGACAGCTACAAAATGGAGATTTTTACTTTCAGAATGCAACTGTTTCTTATCCTAATTGTAGCTCAGCTTCTAACTCAAATGCTCTGAGGAAAATCCTCCCTTTCTGGCTGGCAGCAGCCATCAGGCTAAGGTAAGTCCATGGGAGCTATGGGATTGCCTATGGCAAGCAGACATGATGAGCTGCAGTGTTGACCATTACTGGGTCAGGATTGTTACATGAAACCACTGTCATCACTTGGCAGCTACTGAAAAATGTAAAATAAATGATCATTTTGCACAGTTACTCATGAGAAACCACAGAAGAAATGGCATGTATTCAACTGTTCTCAATCACCTTTGTTATGTTTTGAACATGAGACTTTAAAAACTGGCTATCATCCACAATTAAAATAATTATTTAGATCATTTTGTGTTTATCTGACATCCCATCACAAGTGATAAAATGGCTCACAAATAAAAGGCAAGAGCATCCATTCTGGAATAAGCCTGCTGGTCAACTTCTCAAAAAGTACTTATTTACAGTTCAGAGACTGTTTTGGATACCAGGTGGAGTATTTCAATCTTTGTCATGTTTATCCAGGATTTGAAAACAAAAATCCTCACCAACAAAACAGCTTTGCTCCCCAGCAATTTTCCTCCTAATGACACAATCAAACTACCTCAATGTCCAAAGATTCAATCTGTGATTTATAGAGAGCCTTACAGCAGTTCTGTTTTGAGGTTTGCACTAATGTAGAGCTACAGCTCCATTTTTTTTCCTGTTAGTAACATTAAGATGATGTTATTGCAAAAATCAGATAATGGTAGAACTCCATCAATCTCTTCTATCTCAGTTTTCTTAGATTATTTCCAAAGTAGATCTCATACAATATCTTGCTTTCAATATTTTCAAAGGGAAACACAAAAAAGCCAGTTGATTTTTCTTACCTTTCCACAGGGTAATAGCTAGTAACTGGTGTAGTTTTGGATGTCCAAGTTTTCCTGATCCCCCACTGGACCATTTTAGTGCTCTGGATACGAAAGCCACTCGTTCAGGAGAATTTGGATCCATTAAACTAAACAATTTAGCCAAGTTTTCTAGAAACAGTAAGATTAAAAAATATTTAGCATTAAGAGAAATAACATGATCTGCTGCTTCTAGTGCATTTATAAGATACATCTTTAAGACAGGCAGCGATGTTAGTTCCAAGCATGCCCACGAAGTTATCAGGCATCCATTATTCTCTAATAAACTTTCCCCCCAGTCCATTTCTATGGGGAAGGTAACCCTGAGCCATGTGGGAATGCATCCAAACAGGATTGCAGCTTTCAAGACTATTAACAACAGTCATTGTGAAGGGAAAGCACAGCTGAACACCATCAAACCGAGTGCAAAGGTCACCTCACCTAAAAGGTCTTCTGCTACTTTTGCATCCGATTTCTCCAAGGACTCCAGAACCAGCATGGACAGATCAGCAGCACTGTTTTGCTACAAAACAGACACACACTGGCAGTGATGAATGTATGAGCACATAAAAGAAAACATCAGCCAGAATTTTGGCAGCAGCGGGTTTAATACTTTTATCAACGTCTACAGCCAAGGCACAGCATCAAGTCTCAGCCCTCCTTTATAAAAAAATTATAGTAATTTGATGGCATCAAAAGAGAAGCCTCCAGGAAAGCAAAACATGGTTATTGTCTGGATGCTCACAAACACTTCTGCTGCGTGTTCCAGTTTGGCATAATCCTTCTTTGTGGAGAAAGGCTCAACAAAGAGATAAAACAAAAGATTACAAAGCAATTAGCCCAAACATTTACCCCTCAGAACTCACCATTCATCTCTCAAAATCTTGGAATAACAACCCCCTGCCACCCAAACCACACACACAAAACCAGTGACTTACTTGGTTATGACTGAAGAACAGCAAAGCCCCTGAATACATAAGTTCTCTTGCTTCTGCATGTTTTCCTTGTGACATATACCTGAAAAAATACCAAAGCCATGATAAAAATTACCATGAAGTTAGTTATACTTAAAGGATTCAAAGATCATTAAAATTTAAAATAAAGGCAACAAATGATTTATTTTGAAATCAGGTTAGTTTCAATAATGATGTAGCTTTAACTGCAAGTTGCAATTTGTTTTCTGCTCCAGACTTCATGGAACAAAAGCAAAGGATATAAGAATGAAAACTGAGAGCTACAAATCTGATTTGGGCTGGAACAAAGAAAAGGCAATAATGCCAGGGGTTCACCTGAGTAAAACATGCCAATGCACTGAACTACACCACTCAGAAGGTCACTTTGGAGCCTTTACCGAAGCCATCCCAGTGAAACAATTTTTGGAACAGCCCCTGGAGAACTCACACACCCAGCACTGCCCAAGTGACTCCAGCCCTCTCCTCGCTGATGTCTCCTTTCTACTGGTTTAAGTCCCTCTGACCATTACAGCTCTGCCAGGGGACATCAGCCAGCAAGATTCACCATATGACACTTTAAAAGAAATAAAATATAACGCTTCAAAACACACCTGCTGCAGCTTCCATCTTCCTTACTTAAGAGTCAACCAAGAAATGAGGAATGAAAGAACTTGTTCTCAACCTCAGGAGCCTCTGACCACACAGCTGTGATTGCAGCCTCCTGCACATCATCACTACCAGTAACTAAAGCTCTAGATCATAAGCACAGCATTTCCCATAAAAGCCCAGTTTAGGTGTGGCAGCAGACATAGTTTCCAAATTCCATTTCTCCTAACTGCTTCTCAAGAAGTTTGTGTTCTCAGTAGTTAATAACAGCAGCTGATTTTCTCCTATCAGCAGAGATAAGCTGACCATGCTGCTTTAGTAGCTGCAGTGTTTGGTTTGTCCTCTGTGCCACACCTGGCTGGGCTGTGCCCGTGTCACCCCTTTCCATTCCCTGGGGATCAGGGCAGCCCTTCTGCTGCTGCAGCCCCAAGGTCCCCCAAGGTGACCCAAAGCCTCAGAGTCCCCGTGGGGTAACACAGGGGTTGGTATCTCTGGGGTGAAGCAGTCAGGGGGTGGTGGGACAGAGAGGGCATGGGGGGTGTCACACTAACCAGGGGGACAACTGGATGGAGCAGTGCATCCCAAAGCTCTTGTGCTGTGCCCAAGATTCCTGTCACACGTGACAGCTGCAGGAACAGGCCCTACTGGTAACATCACACAGACAACAAACAAGGAAGGAGACAGTCCTCCCATCCTGCTCAGCAGCTCCCACA
Organism: Chiroxiphia lanceolata; assembly: GCF_009829145.1. NCBI lineage: Eukaryota > Metazoa > Chordata > Aves > Passeriformes > Pipridae > Chiroxiphia > Chiroxiphia lanceolata. The sequence goes on along the minus strand of NC_045652.1, from coordinate 10,972,273 downwards.
AACTCCAAGGTCTCTTATACAAAGCAGCAGAACTGAAACAATGGTGATGTGTTGGAATAAGGATCCTCAACAATTTGGATTTGCAATCAGCACGGTGAATGTTCCTCATGTGAGTCAAACAGATCCACAGCTCCAATGTTTTTATAGTTGGGCTCACATCCAGATTTGCTTCTAGGAGTTTGACTCAGTGTGGATCCACTTCCACGAGTTCTATTTCCAGCAGACTCACAATGCTATTTGGGAGCTCTTAATCTGGGAATTATTACAGAAGATACTAAAAGATGCTGAAAACGGTTTCACGATATAAAATACATTTTAAAGTGTTACGGTTTTTTTAAAAGAACTTTCATAAGAAAAGTTCTATTCAATAAAAAATAAATATTGATGGTACTGCTCTAAATGGCATTTAGGACAATGGAAATCCTGGAACATATTATTCATACCAGAAAAATCATTAGCAATGTCAGGAAAATAGAAATTGATGTCACAAGGATGTTACACTTGGAAGTTTGACTCAGTCACCAAATCATGAAGAGAGAAGGGTTCAGCCCAGCCAGCCTGGGGAGTGACACCACCAGCCCAGGTGCTCCTCTTCAGAGCTCAGGGTCAGGCAGGAACAGCAGTTTTCCACCTGCTCTGTGGATCACAAGGAGGGATAATAACTCTGCAGGAGGCTGGCTTATGGTAATCTTTCCTCCTCCACTTCTTCCCCTCCTCCACCCTCAAATTCATCTCAGTGTATAAAACTGAGTCAGGATTTCAAGTTTAACCTCTGACAGACCAGACTAACGTTTTACAGGCCAGTGTGTTTAAAAGGAATAAGCACTGGCTATCCCAATCACAATTCCAGAGCTGAGGTCATCCCAATCTGTGTTAACGTGTCTCTGGAAAAATGCTGATATTTAACACATTTTACAGAGGACTGACAAGAGTATCCAGCACTTTCTTTTGGCTGCAGTGACTTTCCAAACAAGTTTCACAGTCACATTTCACCTTTTTGCCTAGAAGGAAGCTCTTTTCCCAGCCATGCAAATGTCACCTTTTCATTTAATTGAGCACCTCCTGGTAGGCAGAAAAGGCAGAATTTTTGATTCCAAATTAATTCAGGGAGGCTTAAGCAAAGTATGTGAGTTAATACATCCAGAGGACTGGAGGAGAAGTGACCCGCTGAGCCAAGACTTTTTGTACCACTGCAGACACCACATCACATAATCCCTACTATAAAATAGCCCAGGCTTTGTCTTAAATTTAGATTTATTCCCAAATACAATTTAAGTCTTAAGGCCTGGATGGTGCCTCGCTGATCCCATCAGAGGGTCATGGCAGAATGAACTGCTTTAATTTGATGGTACACGGGGGCAGGGCAGGGCAGGCTGTCTGATGAACACTGGGAGCAGAAATAGAACTGTGCATCAAGGACTTTCTTCCCTGGCTGCTATTTTTCTGTGCTTTGTCACAGGCCTGTTCCTATCCTAACTCAGATGAGGTCTGAGGACAGGAGTCACAAGACAGGGAAGGTGGAAATTTCTTCACAGAAAAGGTGGACAAGCATTGGAAGGGGCTGCCCAGGGAGGTGGTGGAGTCGTAGTCCCTGGAAGGGTTCAAGAAACAACTGGATGTGGCACTGAGTGTTCTGCTCTAGTTGACAAGGTGGTGACTGGTCAAAGACTAGACTTGATGACCTTAGAGGCCTTTTCCAACCCAATGGATTCTGTGAAGGCAATTTTCCCTCCTGACCTCTCCCAGTAGAGCCACAAGCAAAACAAAGCTGGGACCAACCATGGAAGCCCCTGGAACAAACACCTTATTCTGTGCCCCTGAACACGAGGGCCTATATTTTAAATGCTGATGAGAGAAAGTGTGACCACTACAAGTTGCAGTGAAACATAAAATCTGAAAAAATTTTGCAATAAAAATAATTTCCTTATGACGTAAGAGGCAGCAGCAACATTTCTGAATAAATGCCCAGGCCTGCTCTACTTAGTCTCCGTCACATACACAAATACATCGGGTGGAATTTACTCTTAAAAATTCCTCCATGCAGGCGACTTTAGCCACGCTGAGCTGCCCCTTTCCCTTTCCGACAGGTGGCTGTGCCCTGTAACAAAGTAGCCCTGTGTCCCGGCCGAGTAAGTCAACCTTCAAACCCCGAGACCCTGACACAGCCCCTGCGCTGACATTTGGGCCGAGCTGGCAGCGCAGAGGCCGCGAAGGGCTCAGCTCCAGGACGGCCCCGCAGCCCGGGACAGGGGCGAGCCCCGAGCCGAGCCCCGGGGGAAGGCCGGGGGACCATCACTCGAACTCGCCGGGACGTGGGGCCGCCGAGAGGCACTGGGGAGAAGGGGGGGGTTAAATTCCGCGCTGCCCGTGACCTCTGGGCAGTTTAACGCAACAACCGCCGCGCGTCACCGGGGCAAGGACCGGGCAGGGGACCCGCCGCTCCCTCAGCCGGGCTGGGGTCGGGGTCTCCCTCAAGTCCCTCTCGGAGCCGCCGGGGCAGGGCCGGCCCGGGGGACCCTCCGGCCGCCGCTCCCCGGCCCGGCCCGGGCCCCGCCGCGCCCGCCCCACCCCGCCCCCCTGCGGGTCAATCAGGGAGCGGGACTCCGAGATGGACGGGAGCGGTGGCCAATGGAAAGCGGTCGCGGGCGCGGCGAGCGACGACGGGGCCCACTGCGTGGGAAGGCTCTGGAAGGCCGGGCGGGGGGGGCGGCGCGGCGCGGCCCGGCCCTACCTGAAGAACAGCGTCCGGTACATTTGGTGCGCCTCGTAGTAGTCGCCCTTCTCGACGCTGGCGCGAAGCTTCCCCTCCACGCGCTGCACGCCGCCGCGGTTCCTGCCGCCGCCGCCTTTCGCGGCTTCCTGCTCGGCCGCCATGATCGCCGCCGCCATCAGCGCGGAGCACGGGGAGGGGCCGTGGCGGCGGGGGGGGCGCATGCGCACGCAGCGCCGGCCCCTCGCTGCCCGACTTCCGCCCTGACGGACGGCGGCCCGCGAGGCTCATTCCACGCAGCTGCGCGCGGCGTCACGGGGGCGGGGGGTAACGGTAACGGCCCCGGGAAGGGCGAGCAAGGAGCTCCCGGGAGCGGGTCCGGCACCGCCGAACCCGCCGGGGAACGGCAGAACATATTAAAAAAAATCAAGGAATGGGTGATGGAGCGCAGGGAGTAACGCTGGCTGGGCGCTGCTCTGGCTCAGGGACGCAGCCGAGGCTGAGGACAGGAATTAAACGACACCCCCCATACACATTTCACACAGATGAAAAGTCATCCAGCAACTACCAAAGTGGGCTTTTCTTCAAGAAGTTCAGTGTGATGTTTATCTACTCAACACATGCTGCTCCTCAGAGCTGTGTGCCCCTTCCCCAGGAAAAGCCCAACTTAAGCCCCCTCTCCTCACCCAGAACACTCAAGAGCAATGACCCTGCTCAGGGAGGGGGGAGAAATCTTAAATTAGTCTTTTTCCTCAGTTATTTAAGCAGCTGATCCAAAAAAAAAAAAAAATTACAGAAAAGAAGCTTTATTTCTCGTTTCAAGTATTACATGCACTTTCAAAAATTAAAACTCTTTATTTAAACATCTCAATAGCATCTTGTCAGTTTGGAGGCAGCAAAGAATAACAGACATTTCGAAAAGCATTTACAAAAATACATTGCACAAAGTCCTATCTTGCTTTTTTTAAAAATAAGTTAGTGTTATCCAAAATATTCCCCCCCTCAGCTACCTAATTTCAATTTACACAGGATAATTCTAATTTTAAATATGTAACCTATAGTATGAAAACACCTGTACATGTCATCTACTCCTCTGCGTAGGCCATAGGTTATGTCTCTAAGTCAAGTGAAAAAACAGTTCTTCACATGGAGACTTTTGTATTTAAACATTCGAGGACTGTTGTGCAACATACGTAACTCTATTCAGAAAACCAGTCAGCAGGTCCATGTGGTAACAGTTCTCTTAACTACAAAACGCACTAGAACAGCAAGATAAAAATTCTGCGTACAAGTAAAGTTCAGGAATCTTTTTCTGAAAAGGATCTTGAAAAGCAGCAATGCTAAGGGGGGCAATAAGCAGTTTTCATCTCGTTCTACGTGGAAATGTTGCTTCTGGGAGCAACTCTAATCATCTCACACCCGACTAAGGCTTCTGGGGAGGATCAGGAATGCCCGTGTGTTTGCAACAGCAGCGCTGAGCAAGAGTCCCTCTTGTAAGTGTGACGTGGAGAGAATTACTTCAGCCTTGTTTTCCACACACTGAATTCTCACAGTACATTTATGGAGTGTAACAATGAACCAGTCTAAGGAATTCTCATCCCACAGAGATTGCTTTTGACATACTAATATTGTTCAGTTGCTGTATACCAGTGTTTACTGAGCAATTGAGCAGGTTTATCAGCTCCGATCCAGACAGTCAGTACATCAAGGTCGATTTGGAATTAACACTAAAAAAGAACAAACTGGCCAAGTTGCCATGGTAAAATGCCTTAAAATAACTTCAGTTACTGAAAGTTATCCCTGACTTTTAGAGCAATTCACGGCCACAAATTACAGTAAAGCATTCTCAGTCGCTGGTGTTTAAACTGGTTTTGGTTGTGTTAGCTTTCCCTGACAATAGTATTTATTATATTCAACATGTACCAAAGAAGCCCTTTTGGATCCACCAAAAAGGTCAAAACCAAGGGTCAACTGAAGGACACCTTTAGCCACAGTCAGTGTCCAAAACATACCACAGTTTTTGGCTCATGGTGCCAACCTACCAGAAGGATGCAGTTAAGACCTGGATTAAAAAAGAACAGATTCCTAGTTGCAGAAAGTGTGGTTTATTCTTTTAAAAAAACCCCCTATACATTCATTTGTAATAAAATATGTGTCACCTGTTTGCCAACTGGGCTTTATGAACCAGAGCTGTTTGCATGCATTATTTCCCTCAGCATGGACACAGAAACGTGAAGCGAACTGGCAATTACAAGCTGAGCGTTAGAGCAAATAAAAATCGATTTTTTTTTTTTTATACATTTCTGCTGACAGTCTTCTGCCTTTATCAGAGGACCAACAGTTCTGCAGTGTGTTTCCTGCATCCTCGTCCTTTCCAGGTTCCAGTGTTCGAGGCTCTCCGGTATATACAGATTAGGAACAAAATGTACAACGAGCTGTAGTGTGCTTTACTCGGCAGGTTTCCCGTGCACTCTGAACCGATAAAGGCAGGTGTACTCTGCATGGCCCCAGTTAGAGAAAATCCTCAGCTCCACTATCTGGAATGCGTCTTCATTCTCCTCCTGGAGAAGGGAAAAGCAAACACACGAGCCAGAGTTAGGTTTGCTGGTATAAACACCTGCAACTGAGGCTTTCTTAGATGCTGCAGCTACCAACAGTCATTAATAGCTAAGTCACAGCTTGGGAATTTTCTGCCCCTTTGAACAAAGTCTTCCTTGGATTACAATTATTTATTTATAAGTGAGTCAGAAGCAGCATGAAACAGACTCTTCATATGTTTAGCAACTTCACACCATTTGTGTCCAGATGGCAACAAGCCTTCCTCCCTTATCTATTAAAGCCATCGGTTTTGAGGCAGATACTTTTATTTTCTGTGGTTGTGTGCAATGAGCAGTGAAGGAAAAATTCTCAGCTGGACACTGTAGAAGCTGAGGTAGAAAGTATCTTTCTCCTGACACTTTAAATCTAATAATCCAGACTCACCATCACTGGAAACATCTGCAGTGGCTCTCCTTCTTGATCATAGACATACTCTCCTAGAAGCTTGCCTTCTTCTTGATATTCATCATCCAGACCCTGTAACAACAGGATAAAGATTTTTGCTTCCATCAAATTTCAAATCAAACCAAAACTAGAAGCATGTCTATGCATCTGAGTATCAACAGGCAGCACTCAGAAAACTATCAAGCCAGGAGAAGGAGGAAGGATGAAACAATAAAGTGTATGAAGAACTAGAATAAATTAAAAACCATCGTCTCCCTCCAAAAATGTTTACTGTTGTGTAAAGCAAGAGAAACAACTCTCCCAAAATTAGTTTTAACACTTCTTATTCCTAATCTCAAATCTTACTAAAAATATATATTCAATTTTGAGAGCAATGACTGAAACACTAACATCATCTCATCTGTCCTCCCTCAAGGCATTATTTTCCAAAGTATGGAACACAAATATTCTTTATGTGTACAAACATCAACATAAATTCAGAGACAAACTTACATATACTGCAAAATTCCTAGGAGCACTGGTGATATTCCCTGTTGGTGAAAGTGTTTTTGGTATGTGTTCCACTGTAAAGGCAGTTGGATAGATCTTCATTGAAAGTCTCACTACAAGATAGCCCTGTGATCCTTTGAAAGCCCAGCAGTTTCCTGGATACATGTCCGGCTAGACAGGAGGAAAGTGGAGAGAACAAGATGAGACACAGCAAGAAAAACAATCCATTATTGTAATGGAGAGTTGTAATGAATTCTGAATTCTTAGGAACAGTCTTAGATAGCAAGTGGCAGAAATAATCTCTTTGGTGGAACTCTTCAGGAACTCACCACATCCACCCAAGCTCCCAGCAGTGTTTTGAAGACCCACCATGAGATTACTTCTCAACAGGAACCCTCCCAGTGCTCACACTTTGCATAAGTCCAATGCACCACCCAAGCTTCCTATAAGGGTCTAAATTTTGCTAGAGTAGGACTTAAGCTGTGTCCAGGGACTACCAGAAGAATCCCACTCTTAAGAACATAGTTCCAAGTACCTGTGCCCCTCAATATATTACAGACAGGAACACCCAGCATCCAAAAAAACCCAATCCGATCCACCCAACACAAAATAACATTGCTGAATTTGTTTACTTGGCCTTTAATTACCTGAATCACCACTCTGGGAGACTGAGAGTAGTACCACAGAGGAATTCCAAAGAGGCTAATTAATGCTGTCTTGGTCTCATAGGTTTCAGAACAGCGAGTACTCAGAATGCTGCCACCTCAAAAGAGATAGATCAGGTTAGCAGAAATAAATGTCTTCAGGAAGAAACGAGTAATTAATGAGATTTATATAAAGCATAATGAATACCATATTAAATATATTGTTAGGAGCAAACAATTTTCTGGGGGTATAAAGCTTCTATCAAGTACAATGTTATTTTAAGAATACGTCAAAGGTTTTTAATTCCTTTTTTATCTAGTTGTAGATGTGCTGAGAACTGTTCTATCCCTGTCCACACACACCTAAGCTCATACACAACCCTGTAAACACCATCACAGATTGCAGTAGACTGATGATCAGGCAACACACAAGAAAGCTCTACTAACCTCTACTCTTCACTGTAAGATTTCTAGTAAATAATGCTAAAACCATCAATAGGAAAAATGGTGTTTCCTCTATTTACCTCCAGATTCCAAGGCGAAATCCACCATTCCAGTCTTGTCTTGAGAGTAGAGTTTCAGTGCATTATTTACAATAATCTGTGCTTGCTGCAGATGTATACATAGGAGAATGGAAAGAGAAATATTTCAATAAGATCAAGTGATAAAATAATTGATATATACATATCTGTGAAGTTGCAAGCATCTTTTTGAGATGCTGCACTTCATCACAAGTCTTTGAAAGCCTCTATCAAGACAAGAGGCCATTTTTAATGCATGGTTGTCTGTCTTAAAATACAAATTCACACTACATCTTGAACCCTGTTTTCTTTAAAAGCTGAATTATTTCACCCACCCTCCCAAGACCCTGAGCTGCATTTCTTTGGTATACTTGCTCCTTGGGAATTCTTCAGTTTTCAAGACAGCACACTGAACTCAAACACAAATGTTCACAACAGGCAGGAGTAATGCTGCAAGAATACACTTCTAAAGCATTTTCTGTAGTTCTCCTTGTTTCAGTGAATGTTCCTGACATCCCTCAAAATCATCACCATTTATGTCGACACTCATGTTCCACAAAATGCCCGTAAAAGAACTCTTTACAGTTTAACTTCTGAGAACTTAAACTCACCGCTTCCGTGATCCCAGAAATCCCTGCATTAGTCACAGCATTTGTGACTACTTCAGATGTTAGTTTTTGGTTTGTAACAGACATATGGAGAGTGATATTCTTGAGGATCTGCAACTCCAGATCCCGCAGCAAAGTCTGCAGATCACTTTTGCTCACAAAATTGGACGTAAGCCACTGGAGAAGTGATTCGGGAAGGTCTTCTTGATGATCACCAAAAAGCAACAGCTTGACAGATTCTCTGACCTGGGCATCTACCTAGTAGAAGCCATTAATAATTGTAATAGAAATTATTACTTTTCATCAACTGTTAAGTAATACTCATATAAAACAGGCACATAGCTAGACCATATTTGAGCAGTATTACAAGATGGTATTTAAGTCAAAGTTGATAATCCCATATATCAGTAATTACTGTTGTATTTTGTCAGCTATGTTCTAGTCAGACCTTTTAAAGCCTTCAAAAGAACTTAAGCATGTTTTTTTAGAAACAACTCTCAGATGCAAACCCCTGCCACTGCAGAAAACAACCTATAAACTCTTGTCTAGTAAAGTGTTACACAAAAATGGAAAAATGAACAGTACCCCTAAATAAAACACTGTCATTCTTTGAGATTAATACTACCCCCATGTTACTCGTTTCAGTACATTTCAAGAAAGTCAGTGAACAAAATTAAGTAATACCAAATTTTGCTGGGACAGTTACAGAAGTTGCAGAACCTACTTTTTCATGAATGGCATCGACTTTCTCGCAACTCGTCTTCACGCTTCCCCCAGATAACAGCTCTGATTTCATCTGAGACAACTCCAGTTCCAACATTTTAATTTTGGACATAAGTTGACTATGTTGATCATCATCTCTGACAAAAACAAGGAGCCAGTAATTAGGAAAGAGTAGTCTGAATCATTCCATCAAATCCCAAAGGTATGAGAATGCACTTGTCTAATATAAAGTGCTCTCCTAGTTTAATTATTCACCAGAATACACATAGTAAACTCTGAAGATGGTACTTTAGGCTTACATAGAATTCCTATATTCAAAGACAAATCCAGCAGGGATGACTTCAGATCATCAACAGGCTGCCAAGTTAATAAACATATATAGATTTGGGGGAATTTAAAGGTTTCTGGCAAAACAGTTTGCCACTGGTTAAAAAGAGTTTCAGGCTACCTTACTCAAACCAGAATAACTTCAGAGGAAGTGCTGAGTTAAAGCAGCAGCTCACATACGACAACAAAGATCAGTGTTCAGTGTATGCTATGGAAAAAGGTATCAGCCATCACTCTAAAGCCATTTAAATGACAATTCAGCAAATGAGTGTTTATTTTCCTCTTCTAATTGGGGAAACTACTTAATGAAGTGCTGAAGTTTTAATCCCAGTATTACACAGTACATGAGTGGAAAGTCGCCAAAAAGTCAAAACCAGTCTAAAGTTAGATACAATTGATACAATTCAAGAATTTAAACATAAAGGCCACCAAAAGCAGTTACTGTATACTTCACTAAGTGATCTGAGGGAAAATTCTAATGCATTTATAAGAGGACAAGAAGTCACTCATTCTCCTCTACTAAATAAACAGCTTTCTCTAGTGAAAATGTAGTTGCAGGGTTGCCCCCACACTGGAGGTGGGTCTTGTGCTGATGTTCAGCATCCCAGTTGCAATCTACAGTAAGACAGAAGAGCTCTTGTTGACAATACAAACCCTCAGGGTCAGTTAACTGACACAAGAAAAGGATTGTTTTACTGGAAAGAACAACACACATAAATCACTGTCTGTTGTCACCAGAGCTGAAAAAGCAAAGTGTATCTGAAAAGTGCTTATACCTCACTGTTTTCACTTTGGCTATGTCAAGCTCCTTCTGGATATCCTAAAAAATACAGAAGTTAGTTTTAACATATATGAAGAAACACAAGTGACAGAAAGAAGATAAAGAATGTTATATGAAAATAAGAGATTCTAGCACCACCCCTGCAGGACTGTGTGCCCACAACTATGTTTTTACCTCTGTATAATAAGGTTTTATTCCAAATAGAACCTGCACCACCAACCAAGTGAATAATTTTTAATCTTTGGACTGAAACCCCCTCCAAGAAGGGGGAGCAAAAAACAAGTTTTGAGACTTAAAGAACTGTAATAGCCAGAGTAAAGAGAACTGGTGTTTGGGACAGCAAATAAAAAACTTGGTCTGTTTTATCAACAGGTTACAATCAGAACAAGTCAGCCAAGCTCACTTTCAATACCTTGGATTCAGCAGAGAGTTTTCTAAGAAGGTCTTCCAGCGTCAGGATGCGCAACTCATGTTCTTGATGTAAAGCCAGGAAGTCAGTCTTAAAAAACAGGGAGGGAAAAGGGGGTGTATTTGCTTTTTGGAGCACAAATACCATAATTGATATTTTCTGCAAAGCATTATTTTCATTCCATTTTGTGAATGTTTAAGTGATTTATCCTGCAGGTACTGTGAGAAATTACAGAATGTGTAATAAATATAGCAGTCTGATTCAGCAGTAGTAGGGGTGATACAGAGGGAAGTTTACCACAAAACCCCTGCTTTGTCACTAGTCCTTCCTATAGTATTCTTTATCTGTATGGAAACAGGATAAATCCAGCTACTTTTCAGCTATGTAAGAATCTACTTTAGGCCACCTGTTGGGAATTAATCCTTTGTCAGCAATAACAAAGGAGGAACAAATGCCCATGACTACTCCCAGGCACTTACTACCTATTGGTTAATTCTGTAGCAGAAAAAGAATCCTATGGTCAATTGATAACAACCTGTATTAGTAAAACAGAACACTTTGATCAGGATCAGGAACCATTAACTATCTTACCTTTTCCTCCAATTTCATATCTTTAATATATTGACTCATCACATTTTTTATAAGCTTCAGTGTTTCACTTTTGTCACTCATCTTGGCAACCTGATCTTGAAGATTATGGAGCAGAAGCATCATTTTGTTATGTTCTTCATTACGGTCATGGCATCTGTCAGACACGGCAGCCATTTGCTTTTCCAGCTCACTTATCCGACCAAAATCAAAGATATTTATGGTATCCTGAGGGATAAAGGTAATTTTTTTAATATGTAAAAATTATCCTTGTGCATCAAATAGCTATTGCAAAATCCTGAAGACAGAGGAGTTAAGAAGTCTTAAAATATATGCAAGTTCTTCCCTGGACTGTTCTCCCTTACCTTTGGAGGTTGCACAGAATGAAAAGAATCATCCTGTGGTTCAGGAACACGAATGGAATCATCTGTTCTCTGTATTCTGTCAACTCTTGTCCAGTTCAGTGGAGGTAATAATGAAATGAAGCCATCAAACCCCCAGAACCACATACCTAGAACAGAAACAAAAAGCAATGTGTGTTCAAAATATTTCTCCCTCCAGACTGCTTATATCTACAAATTTCTTCTTACATAAGGACAGAAGCTACCTTTAGTTTGCCAGACAGGTGCCACACAATGGACACTTCTCCAGTCTAAACAAAACTCACTATGAGTCAGCTTTAAAATTTTTAACTCAAGCACCCAAGAATATCAGGGAACATCCATCAGTACCACTCACACAATTGCAAGGGAGGCAACTTGTACTTATATATATGATGATATAATCTTAATCTCGTACTACTGCTTCTCTGGCACCTTGATCACATTTACTGATTAAGACAGGCCATGTTTTCTGAAGGCAGATGTAAGTGCTGCTTTTTATCTCCATGGAAAATATGTTGCCTTACACCCCACTTACTACACACCCCATTGTGTAAGAGCTAATAAAATTGGGAGTAAACTTAGGCCTTTATGGAAATAAAACAGCATTTCACAAGATTACACTTATTTTTGCAATATCTTAGTGAGAAGTAGCAGCATTTTCTACACAGGGTGAACTCTTCCTTCCTTATTCACCCTAGTACAGAGGACTTTGAAACCCCACTGCAGGTTTCCGAGAAGCTTCATCTTCTCCACAAAATAGCTGCAAGTTTTTAGGACACACAAAGAATTGAAACTGCTTTTCTGAAATGGCCCAGAACTTTTACTAAGTATTTTAAACTGAATTTATTTCAAAATTGACAGCTGATCTGGAACACTGTCTACTAACCAATTTAAAGTGAACAGTAACTTAAGCAACTAAAACATGGTCTAGAGCATAGGAAAAAGACTTAGGACGAGTTGGTAAAAGAACCTAACAACACTTTTATTGAGACTGACAACAATCAAAGCAAGGAGCACACAGCCCACTTTTTCACTGCTACACCTATGAAAGGAGGTAAAGAAAAAAGGACTTCAAAGCACCTACTCACTCAGCCACTCTCTACAAAGAGCTCTGTGCAATTAAATCAAGGGTATTCCTTTCATGGGGAAAGTTTATTGACTTGTCAGTACTCTGAAAGCTTGAATTACTGTCCTGTTCACAAACTTGCTCTTTTCTCCTTCTGCATCTTCTTCATAAACCAACTAAAAATGCGATTTTAGAATAGCTGCAGTACACACATCAATTTGTATGATAACTGAATTGACATACCAAGTAGAAACAGGAGTGGGATAAGAAACAGTAATGACTTGTAGTTCTTTGGAAGGCATCTAGAGAAAGAGAGAGGAAAGTTTACAAGAAACAATACATTTATCATAAATTGTTTCATATTACAACTGGTAAATAACTTGCTCATAAACGAATTTTTTCAAAGGATACACACCTTTTTACAAGAAACACCTTCAGCAAAGACATCAGAGTAACAAGCTGATACCACCCAGTTCTAAGCAACCTGTACATGCCAGCAGCTGCCCTCCCTAGAAGACAAAAAGTGGGAATGTGAAATATAATTACTGCAGCACATGTTCAAAGAAACCAAGCAGAGGGACACGCAGCTGTGGCCAACAATGCTTTGCAGAGCAGAGAAATGCACACGTACAGGCAATGCATGCAGCTTACAGACATCTAGATATCACAAGTACAACAGCATTGTAACATCAGCTACTCAACAAAACCAACAGCCATGCAAGAAGGTGAAGTGCTCCTTTGTTATGACACTGCTATCTCACTGGAAACTCAGTATTAATGTTTGAACACAAGTTATCATGGACTGGAGACTTCAGTAGGTTTCAAGAATTGCACAGATTAGCAGCATCAGCTTTTGGTAAGAGGAATATCAATACAGGAAATGACTGCCAAACTAAAAACACACCCCACTGTTCCTGACACCCCACATTCAGTGCTATTCACACACTCATTCCCCCTTGAAACAGCCTGATTAGTCTCCTGTGAACAGAAATATACCTTCTCATTAAGCCTAATTTGGTCAGTAAAGAAAGTAAAGTAGCACATGCATTTCAAGATACAAAAGCTCCAGCACAAGCACAAGCACAGCTGAATTAAGATAAGCCACATGTTGCAGATTCCTAGTTTGTCAAAAGGAACAGGCAAGGCACACACACATGGATTAGAATAGTAACCTGGAGAAAGAATGGCCAGCCAAAGTAGAGACAACACCTTCTGAGACACAAGCCATCCCGTTGCTCCCACTGTTCGCAACACGTGAAGCATAAAGTAACCTGGATTATAACAAATTAACTCCATGTGGTAACTGACACAAATGAGATGAAGGTTCTTCTCAGTACATGCAGTAAAACACACTCAATCCCCTGCCCATTACATGCTCTGCAGAATTTTAAACCATACCTTTCAGTAAACTCAAACTTGGTTCTTCACTACTTTAAAGTAAAGCAAGCCAGTAATAAATATGAAGCCAAGTAAAACCAAGAAAATTTAGCAATTGAATTCTCATGGACAGAGATAGAATGAAAAACAGCATCTGTGCAGTTAGAATACTACTATTCCAAAATCAAAGTTTACATTTTGTTACATGTTTATCCAACATGCAAAGTGTAGCAGAGGATAGCAAAAGAGTACTACCATAAAAACACGTTTTAAGCACATCATTACTTTAGAAGCATCTTATTTGTTCCAAATTATACACCAAATCTGTTATCTGGGTTACTGTGCAGAAGAAGGAACAATTAAAATTTTAAATTCCAGTGATGTCTAAGAAATATTGATAAATAAAGTATTCTGTACTAAAAGTTGCAAGCAGTACATTTTCATTAAGCTGAGTGCTCCTAAGGATGTTCAACATGACAGTTTTGTATCTCTTAAAGAGAACAAAACCACCACCATCAAAACCCTCCATCCAAGGCACTATAATAAAATGCTGTAACTTAAAGCCCACTGAGGCCAAAAATTACTAAATCCACAACTAGGACTGGTTGCTCTACAGAACAAACTACGTAGGATGCTTAGAAAATAATCCTACATTTTTAGAATAGCAGATATGTCTGGGTTAATCTGAGGGGTTATAGATATACCAACCCAATGTTTTGCAAATCATTTAGGTGACTGAAGTGTCCCAAATCATTTTCTTTTGCTGAACAAAGAGCACTCAACAGATCCTTGATGCCTCTGTCATTCAAGCTAGGGAACGCTCATCTCACAGGGAAGAGTCTACCCCTATATAAGATTCCTGTAAAAATTGACTATCACTGGAACAAAAATAAAATGTTAAAACTCCTTTATTCAAATAATCTGCATATCAGTACCTCATACCTTGCTTTTATTAAAAGGCAGCTTTTCAACCTATCAAGCATACAGATTTCCCCAAAGTGCAATAAATTAACAATCTGACTTGTTCTAACATACAACATGTACACGATTCCTACTAATTTTTACTTATAGGTAAGTATCCTGCCAAGCTTGTAAAACAGCCAGAATCAGAGCAAGAAGTCAGAAAAGAAAGGTGTTAACTATGTTAGTTTTCTAGGCACTTTACACTTTTAACAGATGAAGGAAGGAAGAAAAACCCCAAACACAAATCATGTATGATTAACATTGTGAGACTGCGATGCAAAATAAAAGCAAACAAAAAAGGTCCAAGTCAACCTGCAGAAGAAAAGGTGTGCCAAATGGTCCTTGCTACCCTTTTGGCCCATGAGGATTGCATGTGGTCTGTGGTGTACATTTCAAGATGTTTCTTCCCCTTACAGTCATCACCTGTTGGTTGTGGTAAGAGTTGATTAATGGGACAAAGCCAGGATCAAGCCAAGATTGTTACAAGATAAGGTGAACAAGGCTATTTCACAGTATCAGTTATCAGACCAAAAACCCCTAAGGAAATTCAGTGCAATAAAACTTGCTTGGGGAAATACTACAACAACAGGTGATCACCAGTCACCCTCTACATGGAAGTGCAAAGCAAATATTTACTTTGTAGCTTCCACAGTGTCACGGGGTGTCTGATACTACTATTACAGCAACAACCTGGTGTACAGCCCAAGGCTGAGAGACAACATTAATCACTATACTTACATATTGATTCCTCATTCACACCAAGATGTCTATCTTCTCTGTAAAACTCCTTTACATTCATGCTTCCACAGTAGTCCGAGTGAGCTGCAACACATTCAAAAAGCACATAAAGAATCTAATTCTCAAGTTCAAAGCCTTTCATATATGCAGATTTTAGCTAAACTGCCTTGGCTCACTATTAAAATCAGGTTATTCACAGGAAACATGAAAAATGATTGAGGAAGAAGCCTACTGTGGGCAATCTTATTCTTCTTTAAATATCAGGGGGGGCCTCTTGGTTCAAAAAATCTTTCTGCTTCTTTTCAGATAGCAAAGTTTGTAAAAAAACCCCCAACCCTAAGTAACAACTCATCAAGTTCCCTGTTCCCAACATTTCCATCTAATGGACCAACCATTACATCTCCTGTGGTTTTTAACAGAGTTGTTAAAAGAAGGAGGAGAAAGCATTAGCAAGCTATCTGAGCAGAGAGAATGGGGAAAGCAAAGTTCTACTCACACACAAAAATCTGTTACCTTCTGCCTATGGCAATTTAACTTCACTCTCAGAGCATGTATTATAGAAAAGAAAGCACTGAAGAAGAAATTAGTGTTTTCAAAGAAAACAAGATGTGCTTCACAGGAACGCAGAGTGATGATGGCAGTTTTAGTTTTGCAAGATCTAATAAAGCTTTAAGTGCACAGCAGGTTTAAAGGTAACAAGATGGACCTAAAGACATTGAAAAGTTTGACACTATCACACCAGGTTTTAAAAACCAACTTAAGTTTCTCAGTTTAAAAATTGCCCTCTATCACTTTCTAGTGAAAATCAACATGTGAATCCTAACCCTAACACAGATCTTGTATATGGGAATCCTGGTACTTTCAAAAGAGAAGGGAGGTATGAAAAGTGTAGCACAGCTGAGATAATAATAAAAAGGGAGAAAGACAGGAGCCAGCCAAAAGACTATAGAAAAAGAACACTATAGTGCCAAAGATGAAGACCATAAGAAAGAAAAACCAAAACACACACTCTGGCTTTGTGTAGAGACCAAGGAGGACAACTGAAAAGGTACCTTTGTATTCATAACCCAGCTTCAGCAAAACCATTTGAAATAGTTGCACTAATAGTGATGCAAAAGATGCTGCAGTATGTTTGACCAATCGTAGAATCTTACTCATGTAGAAATAGGTTCCTCCTATTGAAAAAAACAGTGTGAATACAAATTATTCATCTACAGAAAGATGTAATTCTGTTTTCTGGACACCATTAGCTTGTGTAAGAGTGAGGATGAAGCACAGAAAAGCCTTTGTTTAGCCAAGAGTATGAAACTCAAGCAAGCGTGGTTTGAAAAGTCTGGATGTCTTAGATATTACATCAAAGCTTTTGTAAGAAGCACACATCCTAGGGATAGTGACTTCAAGGCAAAATGTATGACTTCAGCAAGAACACATTTCCTCAGTGAGGATGCAGAACTCTAAATAGCAATGAATTCCTCGCTTTTGGAACTCGGGATTCCTCACTGATGTGAGCTGCAGACAAACTGCATTCTTATTTTGGAGGCGAAAGGGTGAGGACTTTCACTACCTTCTCTGCTGATACACCACAGGAAGTTCCTACAGTGGCCTGCCTGAAGTGCTGGAGACACACCCAGAGTCACAGAATAAAGCAACAGCCCAGCACTGCTGCTTTCCTAGACAGCCACACTCCAAAAACCTGCCACAATTGTGTGCTCTCTTCCCCAGCCACATGCCCCCAAATTTAACTCCAATTTCTAGTTTAAAGTTCAAAGGAATGTACAAAGATGAGTAAAATTCTCTCATGTGAATACAAACTCAGGAGCATAGAAAAGAGTTTTCATGCAGTGTCATGTTAAGTAGTTGATTGTGACAAGTCAAAAGAATTCCAACCTGTGCTACACAGTAACTAAAGTGAAATACTTGCCTCAAAGCATTTAAAGTCACATCCTATAGCCCAAACAAACTAATTTCTTGCAACTGAAAACACTCTTCATTCAAGAATAACAAACCTACAGAATCCTAAAATTGGTTCTTTCCTAATTCAAGGTCATTTAAGAAACAAATCCTTTGTGGTAATTGTGGACTACCAACAATCCAGAAGCTCAAGCTGCTGTGCAAGAGGCAGGCAGACAAGTCCAGACACTGAGGGCAACAACCCATTCAATGGAGATTGTCATGGAAAGGCAGAACCTTATTTGCACAGACTCATTTGTTTTCAAGCTCTCAAAATGCAGTCACTAGGAAGACTATTTGGAAACAAGTTTTTTCCCTTTGGAGTTCAGCTTTTCATACAGAGGTTTAGCTTCTAGAAACACTCTAGAAAGCCACAAGGTTAAATGAGGAGAAAAAAATGAAGCAGGAAGTAAAAAAGCCTTAAGAGATTTCCTTGCAGAAGCACTGCAAAGTAACAATTCTGCTCAATCTTGAAAGTTCAAATCATGTAAGAGATAAAAAATAATATGAGAAAAAGCATAGAAAGTTTCTATCTGAAAACCATGACCAAAAACTTCATAGACAGACCCACACAGATGCAGCATCAGATTAGGAGACTCTTACCATCAGTGCTGGTGGGGCAAATAATTTTATCATTTAAAGTACCAGAGCATTTTCATTTTTAATTGTTTCATTCCTACAGCAGCACTGAAAATCAGTAGGTAATTACATATCAGAAGTTGACAAGTACTTATAATTTCAACTGATACAGAAAAAAGTATTTCATATAAGCTGATCTCTAGAATTCCATTATTGGCAACTTTACCAGGGCAGCAGCAGTGCTTAAATAACACAAGATGGAAAATGAACCAACTGAACCGTACATCAGACAGAAGACAAGAGAAAGTCACTTACTAGATGCATGTTTCTGGCTCCTGTCCCGAGTGTAGATCCTGGAGGATGGCAGGTGAGCAGCCGAGTAGGCCGTGAGGACCTCCTTGCGCTCGGACAGCATGCTGCAGTCGCTGCACGTGTAGCCGTTCATCGGGGTCATCGGGGGCTGCAGCTCTGCTGCTCCTGCTATGTCACCATTGCCCTGCAGCAGTGTAGTGTCACTACCTGCCAAACCCAGAGCACAACACCCGGAGCACCCGCGTCAGTACTGCCAGCACTGGGCGCAGTCACACAGAAGGCGTGCGGAAGGAAAAAGCAAAGTGTAGTTACCTTTAGGGTCGCCTTCTTCGTCAAGACCTTCAAAGGGAAAAAAAAAAAAAAAGAAAATTTGGTCCCAAATATAAGAAAGGTCTGTATTTAACCACAGTTTCAGACAAACTCAAGTCAAAAGTCCTACTAATTTTAAGGCTTCAAAGAAAGGCACTTTACAATTAGCATTTAACATATTTTGCAGCCAATCAGAGAAACATGTATCCACACAGTAGGGCAAGTTGTGAAAAGTATTCCACCATGGAAGGGGTAGACAAAATAATATGAATGACAACTACACCTTTACTTAGCTTCCATGTGACTTTAAAGCAGCTAATTACAAGCTTACAGTGTTTCTGCTGCTTGGTAACTACTTCAATACCACTGTGTTTAAGATTCTGTTTTAAGAGCCAGGTAATCTCAAGTTTAGAAGGGGTTCTACCAAGATTGAAACAATTCTTCCCAGTGGGAAGATCACAAGTGTACTGACTAGAAACAAACAGTCTGAACTGGGAGATAAAATAAATTGTTGATCTTCTCCTACAGAAAACTTTACGTAGACAATTCTCATATTTTTCTCTTTGTTGAAGAAAGCAGGTTCCAGGAAAGTATACTTTTATATACTTGCAAAACCAAACCAGCCAGCCACTCACAAAAACCCTTTAGGGAAATCCTCAAGTGCCACTGATTTGAAACTTTCAGATTAAGGTATGTTGAAACACACTTTTGCCGATAACAAAGAAGAAAGTGCTTTTCCTTTGCGTTTTCAAAGACAAGTTATATGTTTACCATTCTTTAAATACAGTACTCTGTGTACCTTTTGAAGAAAGTAATGGTAGGAGATAATTATGGTTTTGCATCACAAAATTATATATGTTTACTGGCATATTAAATTGGCAGTACAACTTGTCTTGATGTTAACTATGCCAGTAAATCAAGTTTACATACTGGACCACAAATTTCCAGTGGGCATCTTAGCAAGCAGACACCTACAGCAGAAGTGTAAGTGCACACATGTTTAGGGACAGGATGGAAAACAGGTGGGGAAAAGATTGTGAACTTATACACACCAAACTGTAAGCAGTTTCCACAGTTTGATACAAGAAATAGCAATCATTGCCTACCCCAGAAATGATCAACTTCTGTCTGCTCTCGAATCAAAGACTCATCCAGTATAGTGGATACCATTGATGTATCACTGGCATGGCTATTGAAACTGCTCTGGCTAAAAATAGATGAGCTGGACAGATTTTTCCTCGGCGTGTGTCTTACGCTGACAGGCTGTTTGTTCAGACTCTTGCGTTGCTTTACCATCCTAGGAAACAAAGCAAAGACAGGTAAGACACAGCACTAAACACAAATTTCTGTTCATCTCTCACTTTATAAGGAATAAACAGTCATTTCAACACTGATGTGACTACACAGAGCAGGTTAATTTTAAAAGGAAATCTTCACCTTCCAGCACCTGTATTTTTACAAAGATTTCGTTGCAAACCACATACTGAACATAAATTTCAAAGTATGGCAGTAAACACTGAAAACAAAGAATAAACCAGCAGGCGACCTGCTTGCATTATTGTGTTCAAAGAGTAAGCCTCAGGATTCCAACCCACAAATTAACTTGTGATGATTAAAAACGCTTACTTAGAGGACTGTTCTCTGAAGGACACGTTTCCGGCGTAAGAGCTGTCGTGGAGGGAGTCACTGCGTCCACCCTCTGCTTGGCCGTATCCTGCAGCAGCTAACCGTAAACTACGTCGGGACATCCTCGGGGAATCAAACACTGGATCTATTTTGTTTTCAGTCTCAAAATCCAAAGCAGATGAAGAGTAACTTGAACTGCAGTAAAATAAGAACAGCGACGTTACTAGGGGAATTTTCAACCTGGTAGCAAACACGCCCTTCGAGCCAGTCAGAGTTTCCATTAAAAGCAGTTTATTCAGGGTTACGGTGCAATTTCCACAAGACACGCCACGTAACCCAAATAATCTACACGTGTGTAGATATCCAAGGTTCTCCCAAGCAATTCACATTACAAGTTCTACAACTGAAAGCAAATCACAGTTAGAAAGAAACAACCACCATGGAAACCATGTTTGAAGTTTAGCCAGAGCAAGCACTCATTCTTTTGGGACCAATTTGAGAGTGGAATCCATAGGACAGTTTCTTCATCACGCCCAGCAGCAAATTAAAAATCATGACATGCTCTAAGTTGCAAAGTAAAGATTAGTTTTTAGTCAAAGTTTATTTTTGCCTATTTTTTGTTTGCCAAGTCCTTGTTTTGAGAACCAAAGATCCCTATGCCACATTACTCTGAATTTCCATCTCTCAACAAGTAGGAACTTCCTCCCTTTAATATATTTAAAGACTTCCCTACTTCAGCTACTTCAGTTTAACTACTATAACTTTTTTTTTTAAAAGTAGATTAAAAAGATTTCTTAATTTATTGCACATCATTGAAATATTTAACTCTGAGCAAACAAAAAATGTTTAAAGACTTTAATTTGTTTTTCTCCACAGAGGCAAGTTTACACATAGATAACTTTCATATCATTATCCTGGGAACTTCACATTTCAACATGTGATTCTCTCAAAACCTCCATGAAAACTTACAGTGAAGACAAAGCAGCAACACAAGGCAAACACAAAGAGATTAAACCAAGGAGTCTGTAAGAAACATACTTACAAAAGCAGAAGTTTAGCCTAAAGCAGAATACTCATACTTACAACCCAGGGACACATTCAGTTATGTAAGTGAGCAGACAGAGGCTGTTGCAAGGGCACAGCACAGCAGGTCAGGCTCTAGAACCACTCAGCCCTGGGACCCACAGCATCCAAATGCTAAGTGCCCTAGGCCAGCTTTCATAAGGGCTCTGTCCCCTCTCAGGGCACAGGGATATACAGAGATGTAACAGCAGGTACTTCAGTGTTCCTGGGGTTTTTCATTTGGTTTTTTTAAAGAGCTGAACAAGATCCTGTTAATGACAGCAGCTCCTTATCCCCAAAACTCCAAACAAAAACATGCAAGCAAATTAGATCTGAATGAGTAGATTCTGCTGTGCAATCTGTACTTGAAATAGAAGGTTTCCCTTTAAAAAATACAGAGAAATAGTTACTACAAAATGTATTTGTGCAAAAAAAAAAATTAATGGAAATAGTTTTCTTACACAATCATTAAAGATCTCAGAACACCACAAAGGAATAACATGATATGTATTGTATTACTTTAGCATACAAGTTAACACCAGAAGGCCTTGGAGCTACACTTACAGTAATGATGCAATTCTGACAAGCTGGTGCTTTTGAAGCAAGTTTCTTCATTGCTCCACAATGCAAAGCAAAGCACATAAGACAGGACTATGTCAGACCACATGAACTGCATTTCTTTCAGCTAAAAAAATTAACCCAGACAACACATTGCAGGAAAACATGTTGTGGCTCCAGCAGCAGCTGGGCATTCAGCCCACAGGGTTAGACCAGAGTCTGTCCAAAGTAACTTCTTCAATTGCCCAGAGGTGCCCAGATTTGGTGGCAGGTGTTTGGCACTATGTGCTGGATCTCACTGGTGTGCCCTGCTCACCCTGGCACGTGCAGTGCAACCCTGTGCAAGGCAGGAGCCTGAGCACAGTTTAAGACAAACCCAGCAGACACTGCTATATACATTAGGTTTATTAATCCCTGCTTGCATTTGGCTGGAAGGGGGAGAAGAAATAAGACACTTTTTCTCATGTACCTAACAAATTGTAGACTAAAGAATATAACTTTTACAGTTTTCAGAAGTACTAAGTACAGATAACTCACATTGTGACAGATGTGAAGTGAGAATACGGGTTGAATGTGGCTCCTCCTGTTGTTATTCTGAAAGCGTCAGAGGCACAACAGTTTTCTATTGAGTCCCTCCCTAAACAGTTGTTTCAGAACCCAGTTTTGCTATTTACACTTGCCACTATGCATTTGCTTTTCCTCATCTTCACCCAACGTTTCTTACAGATACTCAATTCACAAGAACACAAAGTACACAGACCACGCTGACAGCTGTGACCAGCCTCAATTTGTTTCTGTTTATGAACACTTGCTGTTACCAAGTATCTCAGTGAGCGTTTATATCAATCTGGGTTGAATACAGAGCTTGGAGTTGGGCTCCACTATCTAAAAAAACTATAAAAATCATGGAATCTTTTCCTTTTTAAACAAAAGGAGCTTGTGTCTCACGTAGGATAATAATTCTCTTCACATTATCTGTCCTCTGTCAGGACAGTAGCTAGAAGTCTCCTAACTTGCCATCTCACTTTCCACACTTTGGAATGTGGCCTTTTTTCTTCTACAGAAAAGATTACAGTAAATAAAAAACCACTGTCTCTCCTTTTGAGGGTCAGAAATGAACACGTACATTGATGGTACTTCTATGCAATATGTACAGCTAACCAAAAAAGCATCTCAAGGTGGGATGCAATCAGCCTACGCTCCCAGATAACCTACACAAACAGTGCAGACTCTGGTTCCTTCCCCCCACAGACAGCTCCCGTGGTTGCTGGTAGAGCTGCTGACTGGATCTAGTCTTACATTTCCAGCTTCTATTACCTTGATACCTCCTTCACATGAGCTTCTACAGAATAAGAATGTCCCAGACTTCAGTGGGTTTTCAAGTTATAAATATATTAGTGGAATGAGAATGAGGTCTGCCAATTTTAGCACACCTATAGCTTTGTCTGACAGACCTTAAATGTCATTTATTTTTGAGTATTCCTTAGAATGAAATGGGCAGTGATGTTCTTGATTAATCAAGATAACAGATAAATGCAACACACCCAGAGAAATACAGCTAAACAGACATCTTCTAACATGGACACAGGTACATGAGCACTGTACAAACATTCATATGCTATCCGACCAGGGCATCACTTACACTACCTGAGCAAGGGCAGACACTACCTTGAGTTGTTCAGTTATTGCTTCCATCAGTCCCAAAACATACATAAAAACCCCCAAAGGATTTTATTCAACTACTGTGCAGAAAGTTACATCCTGATTGAATGCTCTGACACAGAAAAAGAAAAATCAAACCAAATTCTTACTGATTTAATCCATATTTGTGAAGTGCTGAAGGCATCCAAATTGACAACACAACTCAAAAGATGAAGGTGACTAAAAGGAAAGATCAGCCTCAAGAGGGGGGTGTAAATTATATGTTGACAAGTGGGTGAGATTCACAAGTTTGACTTGCGTTTGGAGGAGGATAAAGATTATTTAGGTATATCAGTTTAATGTTTTTCTGCTTTGGAGGAATAAAAGCACAAAGCTGAAACACTACAGTTATGAACATGCAGTAATTCCAGTGAGTATTAATATAAGTTCTATTAATAAGTCATAGCCAACTCTATTAATAGCTTTGTGGTATCAAACTTCACTGCACTGCTTTCTGCAGGGCTACGTGCACAAGGCAATTTCTTTAAAGAAATTCTCAGGCAGATTTTGTAAAAATGAATTGTCCAAGGCAGAACAAACCAGACTGGAATATAAGCAAAACAAACACAAGTGAGCAGAGAGAAGGAATGAACTGCAACATGAAAATATTTCTGATTAGCAACTCTCCCTTTCTTCAGATTCTTCAAACACTGTGTGACCCAAGGCAGGATGAGCTACAGTAATACAGGTCATCCTGCACAGGTTCAGCAAGCACACACACAGTAAGAGGCTGCTCAAAAGACTGTAATTTACTCTCTTGACACCCTGAAAGCAGCATTAAGACAGCATACCAAGTAGTTTTCCCCTATTATTTTAATATTTGGGGCTTCACAGAATTTTTCATGAGGGAATTTTAAAGGAAGTGCTTGCCAATCCTTCGTTTCTACACAGGGAAGAATTACAATTAATTAATTCAACCTACTATACTTGCCTTCATTAACTCAGTTATTAGACTTCAGATTATCCATCTCTATCCATATTTGAATAACCATACTTAATACACTTTAACACAGCAAAATGGCAAACTGCAAAGTTTCAAGACACATAACCCTCCCTCTCCATAAATTCTCTGTTTTGCAAAAGAACAGTCTTCATTCCTGCAAGAAGACAAACACTCCAGTTGTCTTCTACACAAATCCCAAAGTAATAATAAACTATCCTCTAGATGTCCAATAGGATTTATCATCCTGCATCTTCCTTTCTTCTTGCACACAGTTTTGTTGGACATGAGCTTTGGACAAGAACACCACAGGAGCAAAGATTAACCTGCCAGGAGTTACAATATTTCAGGCAATCTCTAAGGTACATTTGCAACACAGAGGTAACTAAAACATCTCAGTAACACAGAGAGTAATACAGTAATAAAGAGTGAAACAAGGCACTTAAATCACCTTTCCTTGTCTAGCATGCTTTTCTTCAAATCAGTAAACACGCTGGTACTCAACCAACATTTTACCAATGATTTTCATAAGATTAATGAAGAATTGTAATTCAATTGATGCAACATAAAACACATCACCTTTTACAACACTACTGACATCAGGCTATCGTTTAAGAAAAAAAAAAAAGCCATGATCCCCAACAAAACCTGACAATGCTACAGTTTTGGAGCACACAAAAGCAAGAGTATTAGTAAATGATCTCTTAATTCTACAGTTTTTCCAACTTCTGTTTTATTGGCAAGTAGCCAAGTGTTTTTCAATCTATATACTGCATTTTGATATGCAATAGACAATAATGACTTACAGACACAGAACAGGAAGACAATCTCATCCTGCGTCCTAATGAACAATAATTTTTTTAAAACTTAAATTAGCTAAACCAGTAACTCAGGCTCACTGACATATACTTATTTCGAGTTATATCTACTATCTCAACAACAGGAAAAGCCCACAGATCAAAACAGTACCAATCTGCTCTATTAATACTAAAAATCTCAAATGGGCATCACAACATTTCTTCTGAATACATAATACAAAAACTAGCAAACAGTGTTACTTTTTAGAAAACTGAAGCGATTTAAGAAAAACAATCTAATAATAGTCAGTCTAATAAAAAGACACAAGATAAAACAAGTTCATTAGAACACAGATTTTACATTCACACAACAACCAGTTTTGCTAAAAAAAGTAATCAATATGTTACTCCCAGCCACATTCCACATTAGCAGCAATGAGTGCACATCAATCAGTGTTTTAAAGTGAAAACAGTCCCAAGTCACAAAAGAAAGCACACTCAGAAGTTACAAGACACAAAACATCTAAGAATTTTGATGACATATTTATAGAAATCAAACAGCAGTTGTAACTAGGCGGGCACAAGTTATTCATAGCAACTAATAAACACTGAGTCATTTTCTTAGTCATTGTCCTCTTAGTTCAACATGGGTTTTTTTTTTCCTCCATTTAGGACAGAGTTGTTTTCAAACCACACTAGATAAAGCACGTGCCTTCAAACAAGTCAGCTACTTACCACGAAAGCTAAACTCTCCAGAGTTAGCAACATTCAGAGAACATACAGTTTCTCTACAAGAAGAAAAAGAGTTCTCACCTGAGTGCATATGTATAGCCAGTGTTCTCTGGCAGACATTGGGGAGGAGTGTACGTATGTAGACGTGAAAAGTCCATGTTGACTGTTTCAAATCATACTGTAAAAGGTGAAAATAAAGTAATGCAATGACTTAAAATTATGCCAAGTCAACGTAAGAGCCCTTGCACTGTTCAGCCTGTGTTATTAAGTACTGAAATAAAAAAGCTGTTACCAGAAACATGGAGCTCTCAGAATTGGAGCAGCATTGCTGCTAGTGCCAGATATCCCTTATCATTACTGCAGGAAGCTCAGGGTATTTCTGACTGAGACTTTCTTTATGATACTCTATTTCCAGCTATTTCCGAGTTCTCTGCAACGCTACTGTAACACGAGCCAAGCTCTTATCACAGCTACACTACAACACTTCCACAGGAACCAAGTCAGGCTGGCATCCCCAAAACCTAAGCATAAAAATCTAAACAGCTACACAGCCAAGTTGCAGAGATCTCTTCACAAGGAGTTTTGCATTGAGAGCCCACTGGGCAAAGCACGGGCTGCTCTGTGCACGAACATAATGCAGATGCAACCTGAGACAAGTTTTTACATACAGTCAAATCATTTCACTCTACAACCTTTGAACACCACTCACTAAGCTGCAAGGGAGTATCCTTCATTTCACATAAAATTCTAATATATGGTATTGGATAATTTATTCCTGTCATTAAAACCACTGACTACACACCCTGGCAGAAGAGCCAACTGCAAAATGACTCACAGGGCTAGAATTAGGTACATTTTCCAGAGTGCCATCCACTTCCAAAAAAACCCCAAAAAACAAAACTACCAAACCAAAACCATCCAACCAACACTTGTAAAACTTTCCATGGGGTCTTTGAAACGTATGACAGCTTTAGGAAGAAAATAAAAACTGATGTTATCATTTCAACAAACTTGCAGAGCTGCACTAGTGACTACTTGTTGTATTATGAACAACTTGACTTTCAAGTTTAAAATATCTGCAAAATCCTTGAGCCCTTCTCAGTTTTATTAGCCACAAAAAAAGTTTTGCTTTTCTAGGAAGATTCTCTGGTGAATTTGTGGTTAACAAATAGGGATTTGGCTATGCTGGATTTGCATGGTTAGCAAAGCAGAATCCTGGCTATTTTCAGATTACCTACAGCTCCTGTTTCAAGAGCAGTAAAAGATATTCCACACAACTGTGATGACATACCTAAAGCAGGGTAAAAATACCCCCTGCTACACTCTAATTCTTACAATCAAAACAAAAAATCTCTCATTTTGGAGGTGCACTTTCCTACACTGAAATAAGAGTTTTCATTTGTATAGCTACCTATACATAAGAGAGAGGGACAAAAAGCAGTGTCACAGGTACAGATTAAAGCAGCTCAAAAAGAAATCTGTACATGCAACATCAAAATGCTCTTAGTCATTCCACCTGTAGCCTCCAAATCCTTAGGTCAGTAAGGCAGGAAGATATTCCCATTATTACTGAAGTCAGTTTCCTTCTTGTTTTTACAAAATAAAAACTTACAGGCCTAAACATTGTGGCTTTCTGAATGCAAGCACCTCCCATGCATTTGTGGGGTTAATGAAAAATAAGGTATCACTTCTGCTATTTACTTTTTTTTTTTCAGCATTATAGAACACATTTCCATTAAGTGATCTTTCTCTACACTCAGTTCATTTGTCCCAGAGCTATAATGCTTTCACTGGCTCGGATATAAAATTTGTTGTTTGTTTAGAGGAAGCTTAAATCAGTAGTGCGGAAGTATTAGCAAAGCAGTCTCATTCTCTTGCTAGAATAAGCAGCAAATTCTGCTACAATACATAACAACTGCTGCCTTACTTTATCAACAAATAAGAGCTCAATTTAGCACATAGGAAACGAGGACCAGAGAGCAATGACTCTCCAGTAACAGAAGTGGAAATACAGTGAATTTCAAGACGAGGGATGTTGATAATATCAGATAACACTTGTTTTAAAGAACAGCAAAACATATTTCTCATACATATGCCTACTGAAATTCAAAACTATGATTGAGGATGATCAGTTTGAATTGGTTTATTTTTAACACATAAGCTATGGAAACCTCCTGTTTAGTTTCCACTGGAGCTGATGTGTGTGCTTAGCACGCATCATTTAATCACAAAACCTATTTTTTAACTGGCAACTCAGTAGCTGATATAATCCTTTTGACACTATGGGAGAGAGCTTTGAGTAGCTCCCCAGCTCCTCCCCACCTCTGCTGCCCATATGGGCAGGGAAACGGCCGACTTTGAAAAACAACATATTGGCTCAGTTTCTCTCCTGTCCTTTTCCCCTTCACCACCAGTTCTCTACTTACTTGACTTCTGAAGAAATCAAACGCTAGAATTTAAGTAGCATTTCTTACTTGATAAGGTTTTAATTGTATCATTAAGTTATTATAGACAAAATATGTACCTGACAATGGCAGTGCAAACAGCAAAGCCTCGGAGGTATTTATGCACAGGACTATTAATAGCCCGTTTTCACAGCACCCAGCTCTCCAGTAAAGATTTCAGGTTTGCCATCTAAACACCACGGTTAGAAATCACTCTCACAAGATTTAAGGGCTTGGTTTGATTCACTGTTTGTCTGATGCTCTAAAATTAATTCAGACTCACGGGGGAAAACCTTTACTCAATTTTTCAAAGCAATAAAACAGGACTGACTTAAACAGAACTTGAAAAATCATCTTCAGAAATGACCACCATAATTTTCAAAAATTGGCATCTAAAATGTACTATGCAACTGGATTTTTTTTTTTAAACCTGGCTATTAGTTCAGCAGCTTAATTTTAGTTATTCATCTCTTCAAAACAAATGATTAACCTGATTTATTTAAAAATATTCTATATACTTATTACAGAATAGGGGTGGGTAGGCAGAGGACAGTAACTCTCTAATTTGTTCACTCATGTTTAACAGCACTCCACCTTGCAGGTATTATCATTCTTCTTGCTTATGAAACTTTTATACACGACTGGAACAGAAAGACACGCTATTAAAGTATTTTGAAAATTTAAAACCCACAAAACTTGGCAGAGAACCTGGGAGGTGGGCACAGCAGTTAGTTCCAGTTTGAACACTTCTGGGTGTGCAGCATGTTTCTGATTTAGGTACCACAGATCTGTCTGAACTCAGATCCATGTAGACTTTCAGCATCAGCCGTGTTGCAAGCATTACTAGGCCCAAACTTTAAGTAGCCTTTTTTCCTTCTTCAGAAGCCTATAAACATCTAAGTACTAAGGGAAGTACAGTGCAAGAAGTAAGCATGGAGTTATATAAAATACCTAAGTAAACAGAATACCTTTATAAGACAACCCAAATTGAAGGGAATTTATTCTCTTGAAATTAAAGAGAAGCACAAACTTCTGCTTGAATGCAAGGGGGCACTCAGATGGGTCTCAGCTTACAAGACAATTTCTATGTTCCTGCAGGAGACAGATGGATTATTTGTTTCTTTGCTGCAAATAATCCATCTTTTTTTTGGAAAGCAGACAGCAACAATCGCCTAAAGTATGATTCAACTGAATCAGTGTGACAAAAAATCAGCACATTAGAAGGCCAGGAGAAGACAGATTCTGACTTAGAACACAAGGAAGCACAGGGACTCCTGTAATCAGTGCAGCAGAATTTACCTTCACACAAGGCCCCTTGGATGTCTCTAAAGGACTCTGAGGCATCTGAGTAAGAGATGAGACATGAGGCTGCCCCACCAGCTTATTTATCTGACAGTCCCTTTCAAAACCAGGCAGCCTCAACAAAACCCCTAGTACCACAGCTTCCTGTACCGTCCTGGCTTCCAGGGAGGGTGATGAAATGCTCCACGAGTGGCCTTTTTGCAAAGTATCACAAGGCAGGGGGAGCAGCACCAAACACTGAACATGCACTACAAACACTTCCCAAGGACTGAGACAAACCCTCACTTATGGCTTTTGGGGTCCATGAACAGACTTTCACAAACACTGTGTCCAGGCAGTTCCTCATGAACACCCTTTGTGACAAAGGAAGTGGTTAATTGCCATTTCACAAACAGGACCCTGGCACAGCAGAAATACTCACCAAAGTCCATCAGAGAACAAGAAAATTTGCAAGACAACATCACAAGGGGCAAAAAAATTTTTAATTGAAGTCTTAGAGAGATGTTGGTGGTACTACTTCACCTAGAACCCATGCTACTCTATATCTAGGAAAGCCAACTAAGTTTAAGTCACTATGATTTAACACAGTAATGCCACCAATGCTGAGCAGACTTTTGGGCAAATTATTAATAACAATGAAACTGGAGTATGCAACTCCATCAATTCCTGAGAGCAAACCATTTTTTTACTTGTAATTTTGATTTTTATTTTCTTCTATTATTCAGAATAACAAATAAAATACCTACATATACTCCACAAATGATGTTTCCACGTACCAAATTAAGTATTAGTTTAAACAGGCTGAAGAGGAAAGAGCTCCAAGCTAAATCAACATTTTATTAAAACACACATTCATAAAACATTATTATTCCTTTAGAAGAGCAACACAGAAGCAAACAAACAAAAAAAAATCCCAAGTAATAAGACTGATATTTTAAAGTAAGTGTTAAATGTCAATTGAGCATTATGGCACAGGTGTCAAACCGTAGCGCTACGAACAAACCCCAGGTCCATCACAAAGCAGCGACATCCGCGTATTCACATTATGTACCTCCTGAAACGCTTTTTAAAAGGGAGGCCGGTGGAAACCAGCCGCACATTCAGCCGCGGTGAAACAGTCAGCGCGCCCGTTCATTGTTTACACACCGGGCCCCGCTGCCAACCCAACAACCCCATTTCGCAGCCCAGGCCGCTCGGCCCTCGCAGGCTCCGCGCTCAGGGGCTGCGCTCCGGGGCTCCCCCATGGGCGGTCCCGGGCGCGGGGGGTCTCGGGCCGGCCCCGCAGCCGGGCCGGGCTCGGGGCGGGCCGGGGCTCAGGGCGCGCTCCCCGGCGGGCGGGACACGCTGTTCCATGGAGCCCAAAATGGCTTCCGGCCCCAACAAAGCCCGCAGGATCGAGGGATCCGGCCCGGCCCCCACGCTCCCCGTCACTCGGGGAGTTTGAATTCACTGGAGGCGGCGGCGCTGCCAACCCACCGCCTTAACCCCTGCGAGGCCGCGGCCCTCGGCACACAACAAAAGGCGTGTTTTACCACGCTCCTAGAACCTGCCCAATAAAACACCACCAGTGTTAACTATCAAATTGCAACCCATCATCTTACTCCTTATAACCAACGCCTACACCTGAATGCCTAAAACGTCCACAACTTATCGACACCAAGTCACAAGCCAGCCAATCACTGCATACTGAAAGATACATGTGTATATAAATATAGATATATTTACACACAAACCACATCTACTAACACATCAACGTAAACAGCCTACCAAGCTTGTTAATAAAACCCTCTTGTCCAGATCACTCACAACAAAAAAACCCTGCAACTCACTTCCACAACACTGCCATGAAAACCAGCAAATAGTAATTCACGCCCATATGTAAAAGCGGGAATTGGACATTAAGATTAACTTGGAAATTCAACAGAAGCATAAGCCTGGAATAGTCAGTTGCAAAGTACTGAAACAGAAAAATTTTTAAGAAAATGAGCAAAGATTTCACTTCCTTTTTGCGTAATGTTAAACTGAAAAACCAGACGGTGGGATGGGGGCACTGCAAGTGCCGCAGAAACACGGAATTTGCTAGCTAAGGCTTTCCTTCCCTATAACATCTTATCAACAATACATTTTAGAATAAAGAAGCGTAGAATAAATAAGGCAAACCAAACACTTTTTCTTCCCAGCAGACATAAAACTTCTGGAGACTATCAGAAAACAGGTGCTGCCTCCAAACAGTTCCGTGTTTCAGACGCTCCTACCCCTCCGGTCAACGTGAGCACCACACGAGGGACACAGCCCTACAACCTCCAAACGAGCACCACACTGAAACAGCACAATTCTGCTGCAAAAACGCGAGCAGTCGCTCTCTCGGCGGGCGATGCCAAACTGTTTTACAGTAAACCCGCCTGTTTAACAACACTTTCCCCAGAGAAGCAGCTCGCTGACACCAGCTGCCCCGAGGTGGCAGCCGGGGGGACGGTGAAAACAGGTTTGTCTCCCTGTGCTCCCCAGCCCGGAGCACAACACCCATCACAGCTCGGTACCTTTGCACCAGGGCTCTGCAGCTGCAGCGAGCGCCGGCACCCCCGCGCGCTTATCAGCTCGCTCTCAATCAGCGCGGAAAGCTGCAGGTCATAGTTTCTTCTGACAAGGAAATCCTCCAGGTGCCAGGCCCAGGGGCACCCGAGCGGGGGAGGTTTCTCTCTCCTCCCAGCGCCGACCCGCAGAACCCCGGGCTAACGAGGGGCCAGCGCTCGCCCCACGCCCCCAGCTCGCGGCGCCTCACGCCCCGCTGCCTCCCCTGCCCAGGACGCCGATCCCCCGCTCGGGGGAGGCCGCAGACCGGGACACCGCGCCCCGAAGGGCTCCCACGCGGCCCCGGCCCGGCGGGAAGCGGCGGCGGGCGGGCCGGGGCGGGGGCGGGCGGCGGACGGGTGACCGCGGGCGGGGGGCGGTTGGCAACGGCCGGGGCGGGCTGAGCCCCGCCGCCTTCCAGCCCTGCGCTCCGGGGACGGCCGGGAGAGCGCTGCCCGAGCGACGAGGAGACCCGGGAGCGGGGGTTTACCTGGTGCCGGTGCAGCGAGAGAAAGGGACGGCCGGCGGCGGCGGCGGCTGAGATTGTCCGGGCCCCGCCCGCTTTGCCGAGGCCGCCGGGAGCCCCCGCCCCGCCCGCGCGGCGCGTGCCGCCAGCGCCCCCTCAGCGCCCGCCCCGCGCGGCCCCTCACACGCCCGGCCGGGGCTTCGCTCCTCCTCCTCCTTCTCTTCTTCTTCTTTCTCCTCCTCCTCAAGCTCCCCTCGGGGTCTCCCCCGCGGCCTTTTTACCCCCGGCAGCGGCCACAGCCAGGCCTCCGCCTGCCTCGCCTTCCCCCTCCGCAAAATGGAGCCCTGGGAGCCTCCGGAGCGAGCAGTGAGGAGACGAGGAGAGTTACCTCGGATTTTCACTCCGGCCTCTGTTGCTTGACTCACTGACTTTCCCTCACGGTGTTTTCCCCTCGCTGTTTCCTTCCCACGCTGCCTTTTCGAGGTTTTCTTTCCTTTTTATTTGCTGTTCTCCGCTAAGGCTCCCTTGCTGGCCCAGCACACCCGGCCGCTTGGTGGGACTGAAGCGCTTCGGCTCCTGTGTGGTGCCCAAGCGA
This sequence comes from Chiroxiphia lanceolata, assembly GCF_009829145.1. NCBI lineage: Eukaryota > Metazoa > Chordata > Aves > Passeriformes > Pipridae > Chiroxiphia > Chiroxiphia lanceolata. The sequence goes on along the minus strand of NC_045652.1, from coordinate 10,938,999 downwards.
GAGTCTCACTGATGCAACACTGGGTTGCAGAAACGTCTGCACCAGCTGCACAGAAATCATAGAATGGTTTGGGTTGGAAGGGACCTTAAAGTCTATCCAGTTCCACCCCCCTGCAATGAGCAGGGACATCCCTCCCTGCTCAAGGTTGCTCCAAGCCCTGTCCAGCCTGGCCTTGAACGCTTCCAGGAATGGAGCTGCCTCTTGGCAGCGAAGAAACAAGCCCCATTGTTCAAGTATTTGGGAAAGTATGCAAATACATTGAATTTGAAGCCTGTGCCCGAGTCACGTTTTTTAAGCCTTCAGTCTCCCCGAGCCCGCAGTTGCCTTGCGGGCCTGGCAATGCTGAGCGCTGTGGGCAGGGGCCGCACAATGGCAGGGAACCGAACAGCGAATGTGTCACTTGGGAAAGGGTAGTCGGGCCATAAATTGTTATTTACTTGTGTGCGTGAGAGAAATGACTCAGCTTACTGGGAAAGACTGGGTAATAAATATGTAATTATCAAATAATCCAAGTGTTTGGATACAAAATGGGTGAAAGCTAATCCTTAAGAAACAGAGATGCAAGATAAAGAAATTCACTCAAGGTGTTGGCTGATGTCGATGCAGCACTGATTTGAGGCAATTACTGTTTCTTTTAAAAGAGCTTTGCCCCAGCTATGTGACAGTTTTAAGATGCTGCAGCCAAAGTCGAGCTGGCCCCAGCAACACTTGGAAGCCAGTGCATGGTTTGGTCAGATGTGCAGCTCCTCACCAGGCGCCTCCTCCCTGCATATGGCTGAGGATTTTGCAGAATCAGTTTTCTGACTGCTCCTTCTCCTTCTGTACTTACGCCACACCTGTTTTCCTGTCCTTAGAGTAGATAATGTTTAAAGGCTTAAGATACTCAGGACAAAATCACCTCTTAGTTTAAATCTCCCTGAAATTCCTCGGTGGTGTGAGGCCAGGCTTTCTCGGGGATGTTTTCCTCCTTGTTCCCTGGGAGCCCAGGCAGGGCAGGCAGTGCTCAGCTCTGGCAGGACAAGGCATGTCCCTCTCCCCGGGCACTGCTCCAGCTCCCCGGGCTGCTCTGACTTGTCCCAAGCAGTTGTTTTTCCATCACGACCAGGCCAAAAGGCTGGATGGAGGATGATGACTTAAGCTCAGCTTTCCCTCTGCTCCTCAGCTATGAAGAGCAATAGAATATTTTTTTAGCCTCAAGGATTTAAGGGAACCTTGGTCAGATGTCCTGATTTTGTTAAAGGAAGCTGGTACATACAGGGAGTTAATTTTTCCACGTTTCAGAAGAAACTGCTCTGAGGCAAATAAAAATTCTTTCAGTTTCTCAGCATCGAACAACGAGCTCGGAATATAAAGTGGGCTCACTTATTTTATTGTCTAAGCTGAAGGGTGTAGAAAAAAGTTCAATAAGAATAAAAACTGATCATGTTAAAAATGCTTCAGTTTTAACACTGTAGAGGGCAGCTAAGAATGTAAGGGGGGAAAATAGCTTTCTTGACTGACACCAGGTACAGGAAAACTGCAACACAGGGCAAACCAATCCAAGGTGCACATTTATCTAGTTCTACCTCTTCTTCCCTTCCCATCGCAATTCCCATATTATTGCTCTCTTCCTTCCCACCATGACTTCCATTCCCAGTGCACTCCTGCAGTCACACCTAGCAAACCTGTTCTGCTCCTCATTCTGGTCCTTGCTATCAAAAGGGGGAAGTCCCCACAGCTACTGAAGGTGTGGACTGACTGTGACAGAAACCAGTGCAGGGAGGTGTTTCTGACTGGCAGTACTGGGTGCTGGGCATGGCACACTGCTGCACAGGCTGGAAGAGTGGTGACTTTTATGTCACTGGGGAGATGATCATGTATGTGTATTAGCACGAAAATTTCCTAAAATATCTGGAAATACGATTTCTTGCTCAATAAAGTTTCTCTCCATCTGCATCCTTCTATGGTTAAGCTCACCAGGGCCCTCTCCCTACACCATCACTGCTGTCAGCCAAAGGCAACACGTGCTCTGTAGAGGGGAATTAGGTTACCAGGTAAAAGGGGCTGCAAAGCACTTCAAGTCAGTTTTGCCACTAGATCTCCATCGTCCTGACTTACAGGGGATTTCAGACATTAACAAGAAAAGCCGATTACACTCAAGGCAGGCCGGCAGAGCAGCCGTTCTCCTCACAGCTCTCATCTGCTGCTTCAGCTCAGTTACTGCTTGTCTGGGGGATTGATCCCAGTAAATGGACACAAGCTTGTTAACTGTAATTTTTGTTGATCCTTCAGCTGCCTAAGAATGAAGATTTTTGTGGTTTATTTTTCTTTGTCTCTTTTTAAACCGTGGTTAGACCTGCGCATAAAGGGCTGAGACACAGAGCAGTCCGTGGTGTATCCACCAGGACCAGCTCTGATCCACTCTTTTAGCCAACAGCTGCTCACTTTCCCATGCAGGGATCCTAACACAGATTCTGCAAATGAAACAGAAACTTGGCTGCTCTCAAACCAGCATTTGGCTTCCAAAGCCAAGATGTTACTTTATATCTGGGGCAATGTTCTCCTGTGTTTGTGTTGTGCAGACAAGGGGTTTCCTCCAAGCGAGATAAAGCCTGTGCAATAACCCAGCAGAACTCTAACCCCTCTATATAGAACTAGTGCTATTATACAACTTATAAATAGTAAATAAATAAATAAACTTCTACTCTTATGACAGAAATAGCTGTTAGGGTTATGCTGTGCTATAACAGGATGGTTTTACTACAACAGTATGTGGTAAAACTGTACTATGTATTACACTAGTTCTTTCTGGTAACTCCCAGTTTTAACTGGGAAGTCGTTATACTATAACAGCTAAAAGTTTATATGCAGAAATTAGATTAGAGCTCCATAATAACTCTCCAGCCATAACTGGAGGTGAGTCTCTGGGAGCAGACTGCTGACACATGCAGAGAGGTGCCTTAGTGCACCTTCTCTGTGGGCTCACACGACTCAGTGTCTGCAATCTGCCAAAAGCGTTTCTGAGGAAAACTGCAGATTGCCTATAAGGACACACATGGATGAGAAGTGGGTGGATCTGGAACATGCTTAACCCCCAGCCTCTCCTAGAAATGCTCTCTGATGCAGACCTTCTCAGAAAGTCTAGGTGCCTCATTTGTCAGTGCCCTGTCAATGTCTAATTAATTTAATCTGTTTAAAGTAGTTAACAGATATTGGGAAGATTCTATATTCAGTTAGACAAATGCATGCACTTACCAAAACCCCTTTGTTTTGCTGAGAATCCAAGTCCCAGGATCCTCCACAACAGGTCTTCTGGCTTACAGGGACGAAGAGAGAGGCACATCTGTTCGTCACAGGAAGGGCAGGGCTAAAGCCTGCTTATCTAAAGTGTCTGAAGGTCTGAAAGTTTGAGATAACTGTTCTGCCCGAAAAAATTGTCCTGGCTTAAGAGTTACGTAATGCATTTGGTCCTAGTGACATCCTGTAATGAGCACAAATTAAATATAGTGCATATAACAGCCGATCTGGCAAAATAGGAAAAAAAAAATTGTATATTTCAATTGAGTTCCTACTGATGCAGGAAAAGATTGAAGCTGACAAAGTTGAATCTCAAAGAAAATAACTGTAAAATCCGCCATCCACAGGAGACTCAATAGCAGTACATTTTTGTAAAGGGATTTGAGAAATTTGGGATATAAATGGAAGTGTGGTAAGCTATAAGGAGGGTCAGCATATTGTCAAGTGCTACGTCCAGAAGACTCTTTAATAAAAGGATGCAGTGGCAAATATCTAGTTTGTCTCACACACACAAACAAGATCAGGCTGGTGCTTAACATCTCTCAAAGGATTATTAGGATACTCAATTCAACAAGCTCTTCTGGCTCTGAAGAAAAAGCTGGCTAGTTGGATGATGCAGTGATTTTTCTTTGGGAGGCATCCCACGACGGACTGCTCTGAAAGATAACAAAATGTTCAACATATGGAGACAAAAAATTTCCCAGTCTGCTGAAGACATCAAGCTTGATGAATACTTCAGCTCTTACTATTTGTGTACCAGCTTTAGAACATCTTGAAAAACTTTGACTGGATTCCACTTCACCCAAGAATGTTCTCTTCTCTAATCCCACGTTTGAAGTTGGGTTTGCAAACATCTCTTCTTTAGATCACAAGGGTTTTTAAAAACACCTGCCCAACATTTGTACTCCAGTATCACGAGGCTACAGTCAGTGGTAAAGTAAAAGAATCTAAATTTTGCCAACATAGCAAGCTAATAACATCAAGCCAGTAGTAGTGTTGTTAAGTAGGATTTATCTGGGGAACTTTCAAGGAAACTTAACTTTACCATAAGAACTGGGTTCTTGCTGCTGAAGTGAAGCTTTAGGTTGTATTGGAAGAATGTGCTTCTTTGCAGTGCTTTGAAATGCTACTTTGAGAACAAGGGCTCTGCTAGGATAGTTACATTCCACTCTAATTAAATTGGCTTTTTAATAATTGATTAGACTAAGGAAAACGTTTTCATGGAATCACAGAATAGCTGAGGCTGGAAGAGGCCCCTGGAGATGATGCAGTCCCACTCCTGCCCAACAGGCTCAGGTAGAACAGGTTTCCCAGGACTGTGTTTAACTCAGGTTTTGAATATCTCCAAGGCTAGGGACTCCACAACCTCTTAACTCTATTTAATGTTTTCTAGGGATTTTTACTTCACTCACATTGTGCCTCCTGAATTTCAGCTGATCCTCCAGTGAGTTAAATAGTTAGAAGTTTTTAATCAACTAAAATGTTCAGTACAGGGACAGTTATACTTTGGGTTTCCATCAAAAGTCAACTTCAAAGACACTACAAAGGATCTAAAATGAGTATTCTATTCTACAGGAATGCACAATAGCTTTTGGATCCATAAGAAATGACTCAATTACTCTGTATTGTTAGTATTATTGTCCCTTTTTGGAGAATTTTCAAAGCAACGTCTTATTTTGTGGAGAAGTGGCCAGAAGTTTGCCTAACTGCTTTTAAGCTAGGAAGACAAGACACTTGTGTGTGTGATCTGTCTCAAATGTTTCTCTGAGAATGCAAGTAGATACTGCTGGAAACAGATCCTGGGTTTGTTAACCATTATGTCACAGCCTGAAAAGGTAAAGTTAGGTCAGAAGGACAAACAAACACCAGGACTTCCTACAGCATAAGGAGTATGAGCAACCCCCACTGAGTCTGTTTTTAGACTTGATACAAAGCCAAGGCACTTGGGAATTAGAAGCCAAAGAGCACTTTCTGTCTGTAATACAGATGATTAAAAAACCCCAGATCAGAATCCTGATTTCCCATGATTTGTGTGTGCAAATAATAAACAGCACACTACCCCACAATGATGTAGACAAGCAGTTAGGAGCTCACTTATTTTATTACACAGCTGAGAATATAAGACAACACTAAAACTTATACACTACAAAGGTATCACAAAACCCCCAAACAAATCAAGCTTTAACCTAAAGCTGCAGAATATAATTACAAGGCAACATGGAAACAAATGTTGTTTGCTTTCCAAGGCACAACGGTATAAACATAAAAACTGCAAATGGGATATATTTAGTACAAAAATATAAATCTATAAACTAAATATACAATTTAAATGACAAACCAGCATATTTCCCCCATGTATAAACCTTAATTTAAAAAATTCAGCTTTACTCTCAGTCATGAAATGTAATACAATAACAATAAAAACTATTCTTTTAGTGACACCTACTATATCCCTATTATACCAGCATAAATATGAGTACTCAGAACATTATAAATTTTGCTGCATTATGCAAGAGAAATTTGGGTGCTTTTTTTTCCCTTATAAAACTGATCCTCACAGACCTGACTCTGCAAAGTCTGATTTTATCCAGAGTTTGAAATCCTCCTTGAAAGACTGAGTCCTTGCTTTATTATGTTAATAACTTTGACATTAAATTATTACTTTGTTAAATAATCTTTCTCAATTATAAACAGTGTTAAATTCCTGAAAAAGCATTCCTCCTTTAAACCTTGTATCTGAAAAACTTCCAATGCAAAGTGAATTAAAACATTGTTTTATTGCTAGCAAATACAAAGAACCGTTCAAGCAGCAAAGAACACGGAATTGTGCCAACTTGACTTTTTAATGAGCCAACAGTGAACTTACAAAGAAAAAACAATCTATTTTCAGCTCAGCCTTTCTCTAGCAAAAGAAAACATGAAAGTAATCCAGGTCAGACAGATTTCAGATCAGTTCAGTAAAAAGAATCTCAGCAGTGATTCACAAAGCTGATTCCTTGGCTGACTGAATGTGATGTAGTAGTTGATTACAATAGAGCGGCGTTTGATGCTTATGTACAACCCCTTCGATTTCTCTCACCAGCAGATCTGGATATAAAACACTTCCTTCCTTTAAAACTTCTGCAAAACAAAAATATGTTTTACAACTCATTAGCTGTTCTGTGTTTCTCTATCCAAGTTCTCTCAAAGGTAGCTGAAACCGAACATGGAAATGGCTGTTCTACGAGTGGCACAGTGATTACACCCCCATTCCTCCCTCCCCCATTTGCTGAGGTCTGTGTTTTGACATTTATGTTCTTGAACACAGGCTGACACACTAATAAGTTCCAGGGAGCCTATCAAGCAGGCTGGGATATGGTCACATCCTGCAGTGGTGGGGCTCTACGCTCCATATCCTGTTTACCATCTGTAAACTCTCTGGTAGTTCAGCTGCCCTGATATTTCCCCCCTGCTGAACACAGGACAAAACATTACATTCTGCACACAGGTAAAAGGTCAGAGCTCATAACCACTGAAACCCAAAGGAAAGCTCCAGCCTGTCAGGATTATCCTCTGTCTGGATGTGCCACTTTCATAGAACACTCAGAATGATGATTTAAACAGTGTTGTTCAAAGTACGTATGACTGAAAGTCTTACCCAGGACTGCATTTTGGAGATTTTGATCTGGGTCATCGAGATGTATCAACAGTTCTTGGTACAGAAACTCAATATGACCTTCCATTGCAGATTTCACAGCACTGTCCTTTAAGCACTTAAACCAATTAGCCAAGGTGTGAGCAGCTGCCAGTCGGACATCACACGAAGCATCATCCAGACGCTTTAAAACCTCTGAAAAGGAGCACATAAATAACCAAACAGCTCTGTAAACAGGGCAGGTGGCTTTTGCATTCGAAAAAAAAAAAGTCTTCTGTCATCACTGAAATTACTGTTGCATTTATGACGTATTTTTGTCTTTTGAACATTATGAATACATGTATCACATTGTTCTTAAAAGCACGTGGTGCATTGTTATTGGATTGTTATGTTGCCAAAAACATTAATAAAGACATACATGGAAGTATTTAGATTAGTTGAACATTCTCTAGCACTCCTAACAAGGCACTATGAAAGTCTATTCATGCATTACAGAGCTACAGAGTTTAAGTATTTCTATGCTCTATAAAGCACAGTATTTCTATCAAATGTTACTGTTTCAGTGAATGACTGCACTGCAGACTAGCTGAACATGCAAGGTGCAAAGCTATACTTTGACAATTGTCTGATCATGTACCTCTCCAAAATAAATATGTTTGTTGTTAGATTTCTACTGTGCCATGTAAAAAAGAGTATCTGTCATTAAGATGCTGAGTTTGGGAAAGTCCAAGTTACTTGTATACATGAGAACATAAATTCTGGTACATATATGTGAATAGTCTGTACTTCTGATTCATGGATTAGCATTTAAACTTTATCCCAAGAAGCATTACAGATCCTAGCTCTATTTTACAATACAGAACTCTAGACTAGGGTTCTCTTCTTTGTTTTTTTTTGGTTTTGTTTTTTGTTTTTTTTTTTTTTTTAGATAAAACCCCAACCCACTACCTATTCAAGTCTATTTATGGTACACTGAAATGGTTTGCTCTTGGCCCTCAAACACAGCACTGAGAACAATGTGACTTCCATTTATATACTGCAGCACTGTTCTGCTCTCACTATACTTAGCACATTATTTCATATAGACTAAACTCTGAAGCAATGCAGATGAGGTACTGGCAAGCCCTGCACAGACCGAAATATTGAGTGAAGTTCCATCTAGTGGCCTTAGTGGATAATGACGTTGGAAATATTGCTCAGTTTGGCCAAACTGGGAGCGAGGACATTTCCAAAGGACATGAACTTGTCTGTAATGCCCTTCAGTGAAGTGAAAAACTGCCATTAAAAACCTGCTACAGGAAGGTCTTGCAAGTGCTGTTGGAATCACTCAGCAATGCCTGCTCAGGTGTTTCACACCTGGAGTTTCTAAAATGTGTCTGTGTACTTTATACATTTTATGTAGCCTCTCTCAACAGTTTAAAACCAAGCCTCAGTCTCTGCCTCTCATAAACAAAAATACTGCTAATGGTATGATTCTGTGAGCACTTTACTTTTTCCATTTCCTTAGTATGTATAAAATTACTCTCTAGGGGAGAACTACCCAAATAGTTAAAATACTCACTAAGAGAACACAGAAATAGCATTAGAATATGTCTATGGGAGTGAGATAAGAAGGGGTGAGAAACGAGTCTACATAAAATCTGCCCCTATTTGTACCTCAAATTGTTTAAAGGCTTTTTGCTCTTCATGTGGGATTAAAGCCAGATGCCACAGTGACATGCAGCAATATTTGTCATTTCCTAGTCTGTGTTAGTGCTTTCAGTGCTGCAGTGAGTCTGCAGGTGATGTGGACAACCTGCACAGTGATTCCTAAAGCCATACAGCAAATCTGCCAACTGCTCCAGCATGGTGCTTTTCACCCTTAAAAGCTGAGCTAACTGTCATGCTTTGGGTAAAAAAAAACCCAAATGTAATTCTTCCACATGGAGATCTTGATTTAAAAAAAAACAAACACCAAAACAACAACAATAAACAACCCCTCCAGTCAATTAAACATTTACACTTACCTGTGTAAGTGTTCTTAAATTTATCTTCATCAAACTGCCTCCCACAGGCTTTTAAAAAAGCATCAACAATACGACAAGCCATCAGTCGAGTAATTTTAGAGTCTTCATCCATGGAAGCAATGATTTGGGGCATTAGCTCATCTTTGACTTTTAAGATCTACAATTAATAGGAAAAGCATAGAAGAATAACAGCTTTTCAGTCATTTTAAAACAATATTTTTAGTGGTTAGAGCAGTTACCATTAGCTCTGACAGATACTGGTTTGCTTAGTTTAAAAAGTTAACTTCAAAAGTGAAAATCTCAGAAGTCACACAGCTCTATGTTTGCCTCTAAGCTTGCCTGGAAAATGAAAACCCACCAGTCGATCATCATGAATGCTCAGCGTACATGCAGATGAGTTTTATGTAACTTGTAAAAGCTTTAAAACTTACTCGCCTGTAAAAAAAACAACGCCCCAAACTGTTGCCAGGGTTTAACCAAACCGGAGCTGAGGATAACGCGCCCGTACCAGGAGATGGCGCTCCCGCTCTGACAGCGAGAGATGGGATGGGATGGGATCGGATGTGTTGGGGAGGCTCGGAATTTCACTTTCTTATGTACATTTCTTATCCATTAATGAAAAAATAGGCATTGAGGCATCGATTCAGAAAAAAAAAATGTTCAACTGGAACAGTAATCTTGATACCAATGTTTTTGCATGTGTGAACTCAACCAGTTATGTGTGTTTAAGCACTTTTGTCTGTTATAAAGGCAAAAAAGACTATGAACATTTAGTAACATTTTAATTCAATTTATTTTTCAGAAATGCCCTTATATTTTAAATATTTCCAGTGCATTATCTCCACATGCCATTTTTGTTAGCAAAGATGCTTCAGAAACCCGCTCAGATTCAATGAATCCTTAATCACTGGTGGGTAACAGCTCTGTAAGTGTAGTCCTTGCTAGGTCTCCAGTTTCTACAGATATTCTTCACATTCCATCTCAATTCCTCCTCAATTTCCAGGTGTCTTTCAGATTTTATTTTTTTCCCCTAAATGGACCTGTGGGCTCCAAGGCAACCAAACAACTTGTCTTGGCCACGTGACACAGCAGCATGTCCTGACTGGTTCCAGTGCTGCTGCACAGGCACAGGCTATGGGTCCAACAATGTCAAGTGCCCAAATTGTTGTGTTAATAGTGGGCAGTATTTTGTGCTACAGAACTGATGTTATATTAGAAAAAATATCTACAAAAATTTGATGCTGGCCAGTCCTACAGCTCAGCATCTTGCTGGCCTCAGGTCTCCTACCAGGACATCATCTCTCCACTGATTGTTTCAGTCATTAATATTCAATTACAGTTAATGAATTTTATTATGAAAACTGTCCATCCATCTGAAAATATAACTTACCCTAAGGATTTATTCTTTTTTTTCTCCCTTGCATTTATTTTGTTTTCCTGCCTAAGATTTCAAAAGACGAGAAAGAGAGAATTTACCTCTTTTGGTGAAAGCATTTCACAGTGGATGAGAGCCCAAAGGCACAATACAGCTGTAGCACGGATGGCAGCTGCTGTTCTTCCAGCATGCCACTGCAGATTAGGAGCCAGGATGTCTTTTATCACAGTCTCAAGGTAGCTAGGGAACAGCCTGAAGCCAAAAATAAGAAAGCAAAATAAAGGTTCATGAGAAAGTGATAAAGAGACTGACAGGATGTAAAAGAGAATGTTCTGTCATAGAAATATAGACAGAAAAGGGAAAAAAAGAAGACTCTCAAAAAAACCCTAAATAAAATCATATAAGCCAATGTGATTGTAATGTGTGTGATAAGATTTTCATAACTTAATTTTTCTAGATAATATTTAAACAAATACCTAACATTCATGGCAGGGGGAGGGTAGACTTTCTCCCACTTCAGACGACGCCCATGACTCAGTGTTATCTTGGTAAACTACTTACCTTCTCTCTGTCTCACTTGCTCTGCCTGTGAAGTGGAGATAGCACACCCCATGTGAGTGCTGTGAGGATTCATTAATATCTGTGAGGCCCTTTGAGACTGTCCAGTGAAAAGTATTTATAATGTCAAAAGAATGACTGCTATTGATGATACCTGACCTCCCGATACTGCAGGGAGCCTACAAACAATACTTCAGCTCTCCCTTGGCTCAGAAACTCATCTCCCTCAAGGATGAGAGGTCAGCAGGATTTTCTGATGGTGACAATCCCAATACTAGTTTGTTTTTATCACAAACACAAATTTGTGATGTTTTTGCTGATGCTTCTTCCTCCTCTTCTATTAAATGACTCCTATGCTAAAATTTGCTGTGAGAGTCAGTACTAGTAATAGGCAGGATTCCCTCACACCCATTTAATTCCATTTCAAACAATTTTAAATTAAGAGAGAAAGATACAGGTCTTACACACAAGTTAATTAATACTTTGCTGCATCAAAGAGACATTAGTGTCTGTCTGTGGCCAGTAACTGGAGCTCAGGTTATTCACTGCCTTAAAAATCAGCTGGCAGCATGCAAACAGATTGGCAAGTAACAGATTAAATATACCCTGATTCCTGCCCACTCTGCTCAAACTTCTATTCAAACTGTGACCACCTGAGTGCCAAACAGCACATCACCACCCTGGTGCTTGGCAGAAAGGGAAGAAGCTCTTGTTGACTTTTCTAAGAGTCCTGCATTTCCAGGATGAATAAGTGGCCCATTCATGATGTGCCAAGCCACAGGAGGAACAAAACAGGTACATGTTAACAACTAACTTATCAGTAAGCACTTAAAAAAAAATCCACGCAAAAGCAAAACAAAATCATCCAGCAAGGATAAACCAGCAACAAAAAAATTCCATAATAATATTGTTTCAATGTAATAAGAAATATAACTGTAGCTACTTCTTTCCTGTAACTACCTTTTACCCACTGCAGGTAGTCCATGTTATCTGGGTATAACCTGACTAAAGCACAATAGTTATCTACTGACACACAAACACCTGCAAATCTCTACCTGCAACATGATGAAAATAGATACACCTGGCTGCTGCTTTGCCCTGTGGCAAGGGAGCCCTGGGTGTCTGAGGAAGGCAGAGATCCAGCCAGTCCTGCTTCCTGTCAGCAGATGGCACTTAAGTAATAACAAGAAATCTGACATCCCATTAGACACATCCAAATTTGTAAAACCCTTTAGATCTATTATTCTAAACACATTTTTGAGAATTAATAATTTTCTATTCAAAAAAGTTGCTGGAAAAAAAATGTAACTAATGATCACCATCATTCCAAATTTCCTTTCAGCTCCAAAACTAAAAGCAGCTCTGTGCTATCTGATCAGTAGCTGCTTCTGTTTTTAATAAAACCTTCTGTTAAAATGCAATGAAAAACGATCTGTGAAAACACAAAGGTAAATTCCACCAGCATTATGTTAACCATAATGTTAACCATTATGTTAACCATAATGCTGAGCTGCTTGTGAGAATCTTTGTTCTAGTGCCTTGAAATAGAATCAGTAAAGCAGTATCTGGCAATTATCTGACTCAGTTCTATGTCAGACTCAAACACAATTAAATGACCACACAACTGTGTTTAGCAGAATAACCAAAAGCCTTCCTATCCAAGCTGTTAGAATAATTTTAAGGAGCTAAACAAATTAGTGGCAGCAGTGAAAGCAACAGTGCAACTGCAATTTATTGCTACTTCCCAACACTCTCATTACCATTAAGATGTATTTTTGCTGTTGGTGATGCAATTAAATTCTACTCTTTCCATTTTCAGATTTTATTGTTGTAAATCTGTGTAACTTAATTCTAAAAGTGAAAGTAAACAAGTAATCTACTGACAACAAAGACATTTCTGATATGAATACGGAATTTAATATTGCATCCTGAAAATATAGAAACAAGTAACAGCACACTTCACACTGAAGCTTTCAGTTCAAAAGGTAGGAAGACTACAGTGGAGAAAGTCCAGACTTGAATTTATTTATATATTTTTTAAAATTATTGCACTCCACCCTTCTAATCATTGCTCAAAAATACAACAATAAAATATGCTGTAGAAGATGGTGGGAAAGTCTTTTTTCTCCAAGACATGCCAACATGGGCATGGTTATAAGGGTTAAATAACTACCATGGTTATTACTTCTTAATGCCACTGTAGTGTTCAAATAGCTGTGTGAAATCAGACCTCCACTTACCCCTGAGAATTGATGGTTTCACTTGCTTTCTGGAACAACTGTGATAAAACAGTAAAAAGTTTTAACCGCATCTGGGGATCTTTGTTTGGCTGAAGACACGTCTTCAGAATGGGAATAAAGTCATCGAGAGCTTCACCTATGACAGGACCTAGAAAACAAAGAGGTAAAGCTTATTGCAGACTACTAATAACTTCTGTTTAGATGTTTAATGTGCGAGTGCAATAAAATCTGTAATACATCTGGTATTAAAACAGTACTTAGCTTTGCCCTCTTGCATGGCAGCTGTTAAAGTATCCACATTACATCGTATTAGGGGGGCCACAAATACCCAGACCAACTCCTCATGGGCTCAGGTACCCACAGTTTTGGCTGTGGCAGTGTGGTGCTCCCTGAGGATCTGCTTTCCCACATCTCATTTAGTCAGCTTGCTATTGCTGTACCACATTTGCCCAGAGAAGCTGTGGCTCCCCCAGCCCTGAAGTGTTCAAGGCCATGGATGGAGCTCTGAGCAAACTGGTCTAGTGAAAGGTGTCCCTGCCCACAGCAGGGGGTTGAAAGCAGATGGTCTTTAAGGTCCCTTCCAACCCAAACTATTCTGTCATTCCATGATTCTATGCAGCATGGACATATCCATGACACCCAGTAGTTTCTGGGACCATCAGTACAAGAGGACATTTTGGGTGGACTGATGCATTTGGGTGGGGGATTAATGCTGTTCCTTAAGTAACTCTGAAAGTCTAAGGCTAGGCAAAAAATTTTGGTTTCATTAAATGTAAAGAAAAATTATACTGAATCTGGTATGACCCTGACACCCCTCTCCATACAGCAACATTAATTATACTTTTTTCTTCTTTCAAGTTTTTTCACATGCAGCATTCAAAGAAAGGTGCTCATGACTCCTGGAGGCACAGGAAAGGGCATGTTTGAAAGGATCAGCTTCAAAAGTTGGCTAATACAATTACTGCAGCAGCATTCTTTCTCCAGGTCTAAGTAATGCTTATTTGCATTTTACAAAAGAATCTAAAATATGATGAATTTTAGGAGCTATTTGAAATAAAAATATTTTCTAAATTAATTCGTTAGTTTGTCAATATTTTCACACCTCTGATGAATTCTGTTTTCACCTCGAAACAATAAACAAACAGAACTCTAAGATGTTATCCCAACATTTTAAGAAATTATTTTCCTGAAACTGAAGGAAGTTTGTGCCTTTCTCCTTGGTAGTGATTAACATCTGCATGGCTTTAAAGACAAAGAGTACACAGAGACTGTACAGATGCTTTATTCTGCAAGCTTCTAGCTGTAGAATGCTCTTTCTGCTCTATTTTTGCAATAAACTACTCTAGGAACTTCTTCAGCTTTGCATCCCTGAGATGCACATTCCATTCAACCCCAGTCACTCAGAAAATGTTCCCAGAAGGAGACACAACACTGGCATTTCTGATGACAAGAATATTCCTCACACATGGAATGGACAGATTGAAGTATTCAAGATTCCAAAACAAGTTCAATAGCATGTAATAATATCTGGAAATTTAATGTTTAAAACAATAATGACAACCCCCCAAATTTTCACTGTCTAGACTGAAGCAATAGAGGGTGTTGAACTGCAGTTTGCTAAATGTCTGTGCCAACAAATAGGTCTTTATTTTCACAGCATTTATTCAAAATACACCACTTCATGTGAGTTCTGAGACATTCATAAGCTACTACTATTATATCAAACTGATAACAGCAAATTCAACAGATGGAAAATAAACAAAATAAACTACATTGCTAATTTCAGCTTAAGCATACGTTCCTAGAAAACAGTAAAAACTGAGAAATGTGAAACTAAAGCTGATTAAATTGATTAAAAACAACATTATGTGTGGGAATGAAAAGAAAGAAAAAAAAATAGCTCTAGGAGCTGCTGTGTCAGACAGAAAACACAGACAATAGCATATTACCAGTGCTGGGTGCAAGCCAAAATGTTTGCCCAGACATTTGATGATTTATTTAGCATTAAGGAAAACAGAGACAACTGTCTAGAAGTCCCTCAGTCATGGAAATGGGAGTACAAATATATAGAAAAGTTGGCCTCTCAGATCTTGCACTGAGAAAACTTTTTGTTCTTTCCACAGATG
The DNA here is from genome assembly GCF_009829145.1 of Chiroxiphia lanceolata. Lineage (NCBI taxonomy): Eukaryota > Metazoa > Chordata > Aves > Passeriformes > Pipridae > Chiroxiphia > Chiroxiphia lanceolata. The sequence continues at coordinate 10,923,784 of NC_045652.1, read as the reverse complement.
AAAAACCAGAAAAAGTGCTTATGCTGGTTGCTGCACAAACCAGCAAGTGGGTGCTGGTTGCTGCACAAACCAGCAAGTGGGTGCTTCACATAGGTTTGATGAGGGTTTTTTTGATATTCAAGGATTAAATGCATAAGATAGAGTCCTTTAAAATACACCTGTCCACATTTAACTATCTGCAGCAGCCACAACGATACTTCACCTGTAGCTGAAGTGACTGTCTGACGTCCCCTGTTCAACCAACAAAAAGGAAAAAAACAAACTATGAGGACTTTCCATTCTAATAATCTTCAAATGTGTGTCTAGGTGAGAAGAGCTGCCTGTCACCACAGCCCTTGCTGTAGCTGCAACCTGGAGAGCTGTGTCAGAGGGGTGTTCACTGTGCAGGACTGAAGGCATGTGAAAAGTGCACCCAAGTGTTTCACTCATCTCTACACAGCCCCGTGTTGAAGAACAACAGTGAGGAAGTGTTTGTTACAGAAAGTTAGTATCCTTTGAAAGACCAGTGAATGGATGGAAAAAATAGATACATTTTTGGACAGATAAGCTACATCAGTTTAATGCTCACCTATTTCATTTACCTGAAAGTGCACTTTTCCATAAGTGCTTTTAACAGGCTCCTTGCAGCCAAGGAGTCTTTTGCAATATGAGCTGCTTCAACATTTGTTTTGCTTTCCATCATGTTCTTGTGAGGTTTCTGAGTGTTACACTGTTCATTACAAAACACAACCTGGCTGCAGGCTATGGAGATTGAGACTATTTTTTTTTTAGGACTACTAAATAAGCGGTACCTGAATGGGTTGCAATGACCTCTAACTGTAACACTTCTGGAGAGTAGCAGCTCCACCCATCACAGGACACTGAAACCCACTCCATGAGCTGAATTATGTGCTGCTTGTAGAGACAATGAAAACTATCCAGTTGCTGCACTTCAGCTAATGAAGACATTGTTTTCTCCACCTGTTAAAACAGAGATAGGATACTTGAACTGAAACAAGATTAATAAAAAACCTCAAACTTTTAAAACTCCTGAGAACAGAAGGGACACAAGAAGATTTTCATTGTTTCTGCTTAAACAATCAAGATTGATATTTAATGTCTGCCTATATCACATCCATTAACTTTTACTTGAAGTGAAACATTTGTCCTGATTTCAAAATGAAATCATGAGGAACACAGCTACCTAACAGCAAAATGAAAGAGTCTCTAATCTGTGTGCAGACCTATCCAAAAACTAACCACATCATAAAAAAGGCTCTTAGTGCTTATAAAGATGCAGTGATTTTTCTCCTTAATTTAAGAATGATTTAAAACATTAACATAGGGGGAATTTCTCACAAGCCCATCTAACAGGTTATGGTACCTTCCAAAAACTATTCCTGTTGCAGGTCAGAGAAGAGCTGGCATTTCCCCTCTCCCCCTTCTTCCCCCCAGTTTAATTATGCAAGACGTTCTCTCTTGACAGTAGCTGGGCAGGATCATTTTGAAATTCTCAACTTCTGTTGCTCTTAAGTACCAAAATTCACTGTTACATTGGAAATATCTTCTTCATATTTACAGTTAGACTATACCATGCAAATAAAACATGTACAAATGAAACATGTAAAAAGAACTACTAAATGAATTCCAGACGTGATCATGATGCTTGGCAAGGAAGCCTATTGATTTTCTTAATCACTTGCAGCAGATGTATTTCAAAGGAAAGGAAAATTTGCTTTTACAGTTCCTGAAGGCATCTACCAGAAGCATAAAACTTCTCCAAGGAAGAGATTAAAAGCATGCTGGAAGCAGCATCTATAGTCTCAGTGATTTCAGTAGACAGGGAAGCAATGATGAGGAGCAAGACACCATGAGGAACCCCACTAAGGAATAACATGTGCTGCCAGCATGGCCAGTTCCAGCAGGGAAAGATGTAGTGCAGAGCTCTGAGTGACATCATTTGACTCTCAGTGCTTCAGTAGAACTACAAATTGTACTCATAGTTTTAATATTTTTAAGCTGAACTCAACCACACAAGTTAGCTGGAACATGTCTAGGACCTTTAGACTCTTACAGACTAATCACTTGCCAGACAAAAGATGTTTTTATGGAAGGACCAGATGTGGAGAAAATAAATGAGAATTCTAGGAAAAAAAAAATATAAATCAGGAATTTCTAAGGACAAAGGTTACTCTTAAGGCAGGTTTGCCTGCCTCAAGTACAATAGATTTCTCCTTACTGGAAGCATTCTGCCAGCCAGCCAAAACAACTCAGATAAATGAATATATTACATATAAGTTATTTGTAAATTAATTGGAACATTTTACAGAATGTGTCAAGACAGAAACTGTTCCCCATTATTAATCCCACCATAACACACAAGGGGTTTTTTTCCATTGAACAAGAGATACAAAATAATGCATTGTTCACATATGATTTAAAATAAACTCTCAGTGGTTTCAAGACTGCAATTAAAAAGAGAGAATAAATTAAATATGCCTGTAGACTGATGCATATCTTCTCATTAAGAAGCACCTCACAGTAAAATAAAAATAAATAGCAAAGGTGATTTTCTTTCCCTTATTCGAAAGTTTAATGACACGTTATTCGAAGTGTGCCAAAAGAAGAGCTAAGATAGCACAGGGCAGTGGTAATGAAACAAAACTTTATCCTTAGGTCACCAGTTAAACCACTGACAAGCTCAAATCATGCATAACAGACTCCCAGCTGAGATGGCTGCAGTCTCTTTGGGGCTGTAAACCACCCTCCTGCTCGTGCCACTGCTGTGCTCAGTTGGTGCTCTTGGTCCATTTCCTCAGCCCCAAGCAACCAGAAACGTGATGGACACAAAGCAAAGGGGCCAAAAATCAGGCAAGACCTGAGTGTTCACCATCAGGTCACATCACTTGTGATCTCCACTATCTCAGTGATCTCCTGTCCCCTTGCGGTAAAGCCTGAATCGAAGTTCTACAATGCTAATTTTTGGATAATTTATGTTTATACTCAGAATCTTTTGATCCTGAAAACAGATTTCTTTTCTGAACAACAAATTCATACTTGTACAGCAGCTCTAATACTTTTGTTCTGTGTGTTCTTAAGCTCTTTTAACAGGGACTTCTTGCCTCCTGCAAGATGTACAGCTCACTTTGAAGTTTCAGAACAGTCAGTAACTGGAGGAAAAAAATGAAATTCAAGCCATATTTGTCTTTGTGGCACTTTTGAAATATTGCAATTATGTAATCTCACTGCCAGATTTTCTATGTGCCTAGCTGAAAAAAAAGGCTAATGAGAAAAAAGATTCTTATCCAAAGTCTTGTCAACTTAAAAAATCATCTGCAACTGCAGGAACATCTTAAACCTTTAATAATCTTGGGAGATTAACTTTTCCATATATGATAATTAGGATTTATTGCTATGAGACTGCTTTCTCTGTAGGAGTATGAAGTTGTAACGTTTTAAATGGACCTTGCTGACTTTATAGTCCACTGCAGGGATAAACAGACAAGATACCACAAAACATACCAGATCCAGCCTTACTTGGAGAGATTTTTTTGTCTCAAAAAAGCCCCAAGCAAACAAACACAACTTCCAACCCCTTCAGAATCCCACTCTTGCACTGGCTCTCCATTAGACAGATCGTCACCCCAACCCTCTTTGACCTGTGAAGTCTTTTCAATACTTGTTTCAAGCTTTGTTCTACTTTATTTCTTCCAGAATACCTCATGCCTCCTTGGAGGCAGCCTGTCAGCTCTGGGGCCATAAATACTGATGCTACACAGGCCTTTGGAATACCATGCCTGGGAGCAAGAGAAAAGGAAGTAGAATAGTCACCACATTTAAGGTGTGTGTTTGAAAAAAGACAACTGGGAGAGGTCATAATTGTACTGCACGAGGATGGCTCACTGATTTATATGATATTTAGCTCGGGGAAGAAAGAGGAAGAGAGAAATAAGGGGGTGAGATAATGTTAAGCCAAAAAAGCTCATCTATTATGTGGGCATGTACAGCTGTCCTTGATTTTAAAGCATTCCTGCGACATCTAAACTTTTGTTTCTGGTGGGGAGGTAAAAAGGTCAACTACTGTAAAATCAGTCTGATCTCTGGCTAAAGATTAAAAAATTACTATGAAACCATCACTTTTTTAAGGCCAGTAGAGCTCTTGATTTCTAGGGGAAACGTTCCTTAAAAGACAGAAAATAAATTTGAGTTTTTTCCTGTGTATAACCAAATATTCACTGGCCAGTGACTTATATCCCAAACTGTAAACCCAACTCCAATCTTAATTCTGTTATTAACCATATACAGTGTGTACAGTGAGAGAAGCACAACCTTAGACCATCCTTGAGCCATTACTCCCCACAAAGAACTGTGGTTCCATTTAGACAAAGTGTCTCAACAGTAAAAGTCAGAAACACAACAAAATATTAAACCAGCTCATAGTTTACCTTTTCTTTAAGGTCCTGAGAGGATGGTATTGCCATTATGGTCACCAAAACTTTCATTAGCTGCAAGCTAATCTCTTTGCAGTCTTCCTGGCACACTTCAATCAATGCTTGCACACAGCAAAGCAACTGCTCCATATAAAAGACCTGATTTTTAACAAAAGCATACAGTTATTATGTTTTCTTAGATAATATAACATTCTTTTTGAGAGATGGGAAATGACAGTAATAAAGTCTGAGCACTGTATAATCCTCTACATTGGTAACATATTGATAATTTAATGTTAGCTTTTCTGACTACCTGCATTCTACTTTTTATAGAATACAATATAATCTTCCTCCCACACTGTCTGTTTGTATTTACCTTGTCCTGTTAGTAAAATAAATGACCCTGCTCTTAATCACACAATGGTTCCACTGGAATAAAAACATCAAAGCATTTTGAAGTGCTTGCTGATAGTACTTTCTCTTTCTGAAGTGCAATTTGTTAATTAATAACGTATTTGTTACAACTCTTTGAAATATTATTCCATGTTTGACTATTTTGGATGAACAGTGACAGTTAAATACATAAACCAAGAAAACCTGAGCGTTTGCTTTTATCTCAGCCAATTTATCTCATTTGATTCAATATAATTCATGTTATCTTGATTCAACTGATACCAGTTGAAGTCAATACTGTTGTCAGTTAGTTTGCCATGACTCCTATGATAAAGTGCATCAGACATTCATGGAGCTGTCAGTGAACAGAAGGGGCCATTGTTACAGACTCACTTCCCAAAAATAAATCAAGTCCAGGTAGGAATAGGTTAGCTATAAATGTTATTAATCTCATGGACATGGTCAATCCTTAGCTAAACAGTGTCTGTGCAGCATTCACTGGCTAATATAGAGAAAGATTGTTTTCCAAGACTAAAGGCTAGAACAATTCCCCCAAACCTTCAGCTGCAGATGGATCTGACTCCTATAGCTAATGCCAAATGGACGTGGTAAGCTTAAACCTCACAGCAATTTTGCAGATACACTTCAGGGAGTTGTTATTTGAACAATCAGGTTACAGTGCTTCCACTTATATGAGTTCCTAATCATCACAGGCTTCATGGAGATTAAGGTTAATTCCTGCATCACTGGTACATATTCCATTAGGGAAGAAACCTAATGAAGGAAGAACTTCAAACATATATCTTACATTGGCTCAAAAAGACAATTAGGCCAGATTCAGTCTGCACACATGAATAACTGTTTTAAGGGGAAGCCTGCATCTGACACGAAATCAAGAGTTTCTGAGGGCACAGCACTGGCCCTTTTTTGGTCATCTTAACAGCAGAAGCCTAACAAACTTTTGATGGAATAAAAGCCAGGATTTCATTTGTGGGGAAAATTATAGGGATTCCTCTTGTGCAACTGTAACAGATCTATTTCCACATTTGGATAAGTGAAGGGAAAAAAGTCCTGCAGGTTCAAAAATCTCCATTCCATGCTGAAGAGAATCTCTCACCTCCTTATATAGCAATTGAGGAATATTCTTCATATGCTAAAATAAAAATGATTTTCAGGCTCAGCCATCAATTAAGGATACACTTGGGAGTAAATTTCTAATTAATAAAGATCTTCCTTCTAGATTCTCACTTCAAGAGAAGGAACTAGGCCCTAAAGTTTACACAGTGTGCTCCTAAATGCTTCCTTTTAAAATGGGAATTAAGAATACAAAACAAAAATAAGATGACATTATGAGGGAATCTTTCTTGAGAAACCTGACACACCAGTTACAATGGACTATGAAAAATCTTCAGTCATTTTGGCTGATGAGGATTGAGTATATGATCTTGTTTGGATTGTGAACACAAGGAATTTCAATACATGGGTTAAACTCTGCCTCAGGATCAGCCAAGGTAGTCCTCTGTTAGCACAGTACTTACTAAACAGCTGCTTCTCTCCCTGCCAAGCCTCTTAATTTTCCTACCACTATATGAAGCCTTTTACAGCAGTTCCCAAACTTGAACCCACATCTGCTGAGAGGATGGACTGTTAGTGAGCTTTTGGAAACAGCAGCTTTGCCCAGAAAACCACGACATGGCCCAGGAAGGACAGGGAAGCTCCTGTTCTGTCTCAGACACACAACCACAACTACATCCTGAGATAGGGTGGGGTAGGTGTGCAAAGGACGGATAAGAGTGGGACCATTTAGGGAAAAAATAAGTAGGTCAAAACCTGTAGCCTGCTGTGTGTTTCCCAGCTTTCCTTACCTCCTCAGATCGCTGGCAAACTCCAGGCTGGGACAGTGTGTTGCCAAGCTGGGCCACGTGAGGCTGTAAGATTCCTTTTGGGCTCCCTCGAATCACTGCAGCCAGAACCATCACACAGGAGGGTTTGGGTGTCTGCTCAAAGGCTGAGGTGATTAACCTCAAGGACACCTTAGGGCTGACAAACGTTCCAATCAGTTCTGCTGCTTTCACACTCTGAAAAAGGAACAGGAAAACTTGAGGATTTTCCTGAAAACCCAGAGACTATGCAACATATCATGGGCTTTTTCTTTTTATGATTCCAGCTGTTACTTTAAATGCTCCAGCAGTTGCCTTGTAGGCCTTTTCCACTCACTCAGGAATGATTATATGCATGAAGAAATTTTCTTGACATGTTCAGTAAGCACATAATAAGGCATGCAAGAACCCTTTTCATCAGACAAACTTCCATGAGAAAGCAGTGCACAGAAACGAAGTGTACAACTTTCAGTGTAATAAAGTTTCTAGTTTAGAATAACCAGATGTTGCAGGTTTAGTGTTTTGTCCTCCAAATGCTGTTCCAAGGCTTACTCTTAATGGACCCACCCCCCCATCTATTAAAAGCTATAACTCTAAAAACCTGAAAGAGGAATTTTTCTGTTATTGTACCATATCTTGAAGCTGATATTACAGATCTGGTTTAGTGTGGAAGCACTGCCATGGGGGAGCTGCCCACTGCTTTCCATTTCTTACTTCTTTACCTGAAAAGACCTAAATTATTATTTATTCCCCATGGTGCTGGCACCCTTTGATGCCATCCCTGCCTTGTAGACGTATCAGTATGTTGTGTTCCATGTGAAATGCCACCACACCAGAGCTTACTGCCTGACTGATGCCCAATCACCTGATTGAATAAACAAAATAAACAAAATAAACAAATTACAATCAACTATTGCACCACTACCTGTGCAACAGCAAAACTTCTTCCTAAGCCATGTGTTTAATGGTTGGCTCATTCCCCCAAAGCTTATCTCTCTTTGTATATTATTTTTAGTCTAGTGATTTAGCTGTGCATTTTTAATTGCACCTAATTAATACTTGAATCATGCTAATTTTTTTTGTCTCAATGGAAGAACACAGCCATGAGTTCTGTAGTTGAAATCTGCACTATTTATAGCTGTTTCCTTTCACAAAGACTCAAAGGAGTTGTAACATACTCCATGTAGATGTGAACCCCGTCCTCCTCATTTACTACAGAGAAAAAGACTTTACTGCTCTGAAAACTGGACAATACAATTAAACAATTCAAAAATACGAGTTGATACATTTGTATGGATCAATTTACTCATTTTAACAGGAGAAAAAGGGAAAAAAAAGTAAGAAACAAAGGATAAAAGACCATCTGGTCTTTTGTATATCTCATTTGGTATTACCAGGCTGGAGAAAGAGATGGACATTTTCCAAGTCAGTGGCTACTCTGGAATGGGTTCTACATTTAAAAACTATAGAGTATGTTATCACAGTACCCTGGGAAGCAGCACCACTAAGAGATAAAAGGCATTCACAAACACAAGTTGCTGAATCTTATGTTTTGGCACAAAGAAAAGTGCAATTAAGTACTGCAATCATCTCCTAATTGGGAATAAATCTCTTGGAAGCACCTGCGAGAAGATTAGTGGTGGAATTCCAAGAAAGAGACAAGTATGGTCAATAAAAGGCGAGGGAAAATTATGTGCTGCTTGAACACATACTTTTGAATTTAGAACTATAGCAATAAGCACATGATAGAAAATTTGGTCAGGAGAGCAGGGTCACATTGCTTTACTCTCCTAATTATTTAAGTTTTCTTATAGCCCAACTCACAGCAAGAACCTAAAGAAAAGTCTGATTTAAGGGTTGGCCATTTGGTTGGACTACCTGCATCCAGTAAGCAGAACACATTCTTCCAATATCCCAGAGCAATAAAATTTGTAGCTGTAAAGTAAGTTACACGGATATTTTTTTGTTATACATCTGTTCTCTTCCTTGTGTAGAAATATGAACAGAAGATTTTATCTTCAAATTGTAAAAACATTTGTACCACCTGCCCTTCTGTTGACAAATTTATCTAATGTCTTCAACTACAACTGTTTTAGTGATTTGTTGATCAAAGTGTTGAAAGCATTAACTGTTAGAAAAAAGAAGCTAATTATTCCTCACAAATTACCAACATTTTCCAAGCATTAAGTCAAGGATTCAAAAACTGAATATGGGTATCACATGGAATAAACATGCCTCGATATACAGTTGGATTATGGAGCAGGGGGGGATAAGTGAAATTAACTTGAAAGGGCATGACCTGCACATTTCTTTTACATTGAATTTATTACCTCAAGGCTTTTATACTTTAATCCACTGCTTATGGTTTTTAGAGAGGTCATTATGAATGCTTCATGGGGTTGGCATATGAACTAAAGTTTAAATACCTTCACTATCGGTCTTCTACATTTATTTTAACATAGTAGGTAAGCACAATGTTCATGTGTTTTTAACACCCATAAAAACTTGAGCCTGATCCTTCAGCAATTTCCAGTGACCTGTGGTAAGGTCAGACTCAGAGCTATAAAGGACGGAGTCTTTATTCAGTGTACAACAGCTACTGTGAGAGACTAAACTTACATTTTTAACCACTTCACTCTCTTCATCCAAGCAAGACTGGTACAAAGTTCTAAGCAGCAGCTCCATGTGCTGTGTGATGTGATCCTCTGCATGCAGCAATAATGTGCACAGGAGCTGGGATGCTTTTACTCTTGTGCTTACAACCCAGTCTGTCATATCATGACAGAGACCTGGAAGGATTTTGGAGAGGTTTCTTGACACAAGTTCCCGACAACCTAGTCCTGGTCGAGTCACTAGAAGAAAGAAAGAAACAGAAACAAAACAAAAGGAAATATCAAAGGGAAAGCAAATGCAAATTAATCCTTAGAAAAGTTTAAAAGTTCCAAGGTAAGAGCTCTGGGTATCTGCTTCAGCATAGAACAAAATATTCCAAATGCTTCTGAGGAATTTACCTGTGCAAGTTGTATTTCTTTAATATATATTGCAGAATTTACACTCCACAGAGCTCTTTGAAAAGTTGTGTATTTATTACTGGATGGTGATTTTGATTTCATGCTTTAAAATATTTACAGAAGAGAAAGGGAAGTTAATGTGTGACATTATCCACTTTAGAAAACACACCTTAATAATTTCAATTTTTATAGCAACACAAATCTCTTTATGAAAACCAAACTGAAACACACAGAGATGAACAAAACTCATTGTAGTACCACTGAGTGAAATATAATTTAGAGTGGAAAAGAGAGGCAGACATCACAAATAGTACTGAGGACATGAGTTGCAATAAAACAGACAATGTCAATTGTGCCCTCTAAAGGAAAAGGTTAAAAATGTATCTGGCAAATTGAAAGCAGAAAGGGCACTAACTATGGCTTGTACAGGTTCTGTGTAATAGATCAGGCCAGCAAATTGATAGTATTTTAAAAATCACAGCTATTATATGATCTCTTTGCTAAGGCCTTTTCAGGAAAAGCAGCTCATTGATGTGCCTCTTCAATCTCTCAAAAATTAAATAACACATTTAAATTGGTAAGAAAGATTATACAGGAGTTGGAGGGGGAAGGAAAACTGACTAAAGTAAATGGTCTGAAGACTACAAAAGGCTTATAAATGCTTATGAAATACCTAGAGCAGGGAAGAAAGTAAAATTCAAGCATTGGGATGTGAATTGCTGCTTCTTTTGTCAATGGAGGATAACATTTTGGATTATGAAAAGTGACAACGAACAGCAAAAGGTCAAATAAAGAAATCAACCTGAGACAGCAAATACAGACTGTGCATCCTATTTGACCTCAGGCAGAATTTTGTTTGAAGAATTTGGACCATTCTTTTCAGCAATTCCTTCATTTCAGATGTTCAAATGCAGGTATTTATCCCTGTAGCTACTCCTGTCAAAGACTTCCCTGCTATAAACTGTCTGCACCTGTATCCTAAGGCAATGACTGCTGTGGCTCAGTGGAAGCTGTTCAGCTGGGGGGATGACACCAGGTATGGGGTCTAACTCTGGTCTCCCTCTGACCTGCAGGATCTGCCACTGTGAGATCAAAGCAGGGGGGCTCCTGTGTCAGGTCCATTAGTTTGACAGTTGGACAGTTCAGTAAAACGTCCCTTTAACTCAGAGTTGTAAAAACATATTCCAGTACATTCAGTAAGTCAGAAGAAATGGCAACAAAGTATTAAAATACATCATTATATACTAAAAAAAAAAACATCCAACACTCCCCCCTTCCAAAAACAAAACCGACCAACAACAAAAAAACAACCAAACTCAAATATTTGTGGAGAGCAAACACAGAGGAAGGACACATATAATAAAAATCATCCATATACAGTCTGTGGTAGGACACCACAAATTATTAGCTGAAACTAATATATGAGTGGCTCTGATAAAGTTTTGTATCTGTAAGATTAAGCAGCCAATCATCCTTTCCTCTGATTTTTCTTCTCTCTTGTCATATAAAGCCTGATTGTTAATAAGACATACAATTTGGAAGTAAAGATAAGCAGGAAGAAATGATATCTTAAAGTTAGCATTATCCTGGGACCCAAGTCCAAAATTACCAGGTCATTTCTTCAAAATATTCTTTAGTTACATGTGTCATATATAAATACACACACATATGTCACATTCAAGCCTTAAGTGCATCATTCTACCAAGAAAATTAAATTAAATGTGGGGCTGGAATGTTGCCCAAATTCATGAAGCATATTTCTTGTGCTAAGAAGATTATTTTTGAAAGCATATATCATTTAATTATGAAGTAATTGATAGATGCCACTCTAAAAAGCCCCAACAAAACAGCACACACACACACAAACCCCAACACACACCTAGAGAAAACTGACCAAGATATAACACTGTCAGCTGTACAAATGGTAATCCCTGTTTCAAGGACAAGGGTATCAAGGCTTTTAGGACCTTCACTATATCATGGTCATTGCAAAATAAGTGACTGGAGCTCAGACATTCAACTCCATCACTTTACGTATGTTAAAAGATTCTCTGACTACCAGAAGAAGAAATATGTTTCTGCCATCACCAGTGGAAGTAAAAGCACTCTTTAGAATTTACAAAACCCCTGGGGTAAAATTATATATAAAATAAGGAGGAAAGAGAAAAAGTTAGAAAGGATGACAGATCAACTTGCCTGTCTTCAAAGCTAAACAGTTCTGTCAAACCAGTCACCATTATGAAGCGCTTCCCCTTTCATTCAAGCATTACTGACTAAAACAACTTTAAAGAAAAAAAAAAAAGAAGTGTAATTTCAGAGAAGAAAGGACTCCGGAACCCACTGTCATGGAAAGGATTTTGCTGCTGGGTATTCTGTGATGTGATTGTCACGTAGGCACAAGTCAAGCATGAACCTGTTCTTTCACACCAAAAGAGTTTTTGTTCTGTTAAGTATGAGTGCAGAAATCAATAAATGAGCCAGTTAAACCCTCTCTCTCACCAACTCCCATGTGCATATTTTTAAACATTAACTTCATGAACCCGAGACAGGAAACAAGCTTCAAGCTACTGCAAACACAGTGTTTTAAAGCCGCCTATAAATCATACAGTACTAAAAAGTAATCTACCCATTCTGCATATCTTGACAGTTTTTTGTGTATAATAAAAGAAATTACTCTGTTCCCACATTCTTCGTGTACACTGTTGGACTGGTAGCATCCCAGTGTCTCACAGAGAAGTCTGAAATAATTTCACTGCAAATTTTTCTTCCACACCAATTATGTGGATCATTAATGATGTGATCAGTTCTCGTTATTCAAGGACTCAGCTCATCCTGTCTTCCTTTCCAGTCATCTCTGTGCCCATTGTGCACCTGGCTGCTGGCTGATGTAGAACTTTCTGCTGTTTCTGCTCCACTGCTTTACCTGTTTTTCATCATAGGCATTTTCTCTTACTCTTTCTCCAAAATACATTGTATGGTTAACGGAAAAAAAATAATGTAGTTATTGAACCAACATTTTTAAAATTTAAATTAAACATAAATAATTTAAATAATTTTATATATATAAATGCTATATGTTATATTTTTAATATGTGCCACCCCTGTACATTAACTAACATTACAGCTTGTAATGCATATTACACATCCTGCTCTGCTGTTATTGCTGCACTGCAGCTCTTGGAGATTATTCAGGAAGCAAAAACCACTTTCAGTGCAACACTTACCTCCTTTGGGATAATGAGATGGTGAAAGACTAAAATCCATCTTATCCTTCAAATCTTCTTCATTCTCCTTCTCCCACTGCAAGCCTATCTTCTCCCAATAAGTCCAAGCCAGTTTCCTAGATACAAAATAAGAGCTTTATACCATCACACCCCCACAAAAGAAAACCTTTTTAAAACGAGACTTCTAGAAAAGCTGACTACTTAAATTCAGATGGAAGGATGGGAAGCATTCCTGCCATTTAACTGAGGCACATTAAGTAGAGAGTTTATGCTTTTTTTGTACTCAGTGGACAGAGGTCTCCTCTTCCAAGGGATAATTCTGTCTCTGTCTACCTCTGTCTTTGTCTCTCTCAGACTTGGATGTAGCATAAAAGGACAGTATAACAAAAGTTACTAAAGATAATGCAACATTTTGGGTTTAAGAAAAAACAAACAAACAAACAAAAGTGGGTGTTTTGTCTTCCAAGTAAGACATCTGTGAACACAGGAACACTTCCATGTGTGCCATCTATGTAGGGGGAGGGAAAAAAAGAAGAAAGTGCTCCACTTACTCATTTTCAGGAATTTCATCACTAAAGCTGCCAAGTAACAAAGGGATAAGCTTGTGAAAATATGAATATCTATCTCGTAGGTGCAACAACCATTCTCCAATGACAGTTGTTACAGCGTGTCGTACCTACAGGGACACAAAAGGACTATTTTATATATGTCAGGAAAATAACAGAAAAAAATTAAAAACAGTATTTGCTTTCTGTATGGTAAAGCACATCAATACTCTCAGAAGAAATTAGAAGAACCCAGGATTTCCTCACTTGCATGAAGCATCTTTAGTAACACCCAAGGTATCACACTCCCTTGCTTTCTCACTCTGCCTCAGTCACTCTGAGACTGTTTGCTGCACAAAAGCACAACTCTGAGAGGAAGACAAGGTACAGACCTAACTCAAAAACCTAAAATGTCATGGTTAATATCTTCCTGAGAATGTAAGAAATGTACATTTCTCTGGGATTTGTAGCTTTCCAAACATATCTTCAGAAGAAGATTTCCTCTGTTCACTACAAAGGAATGATTAAGTTAATGCCTCAACTGCATCTTATGAAGGGACCAATACTGTGTTTGTTAAGTATCTGAAAAGGCCACAAAATCAAGGCCCAGAGAGATGTGACAGAGAATTTAAGACAGAATTTAAGGTACTCATCAAAACAAAAAGATGCCTACAATCTTCAACACCCTGCAGAATTAGGCAGCAGCTGAATAGGTCACCAGCCTTGGGTTTGGACAGTTTACAGCTGATAAAACTTGTATGGGAACTTGTCCTGGTTTCAGCTGGGACAGAGTTCATCTTCTTCTTATTAGCTGGTACAGTGCTGTTTTTTGGATTAGTATGAGAATGATGCTGATAACATGCTGATGTTTAGTTGTTGCTAAGCAGAGTTTACCCTAAGTCAAGGACTTTTTGGTGTCTCAAGCTCTGCACAAACAGCTGGAGGGAGCAATGCCAGACAGGTGACCTGAACTGGGAGTGAGTGAGGGGCTGGGATTTAATTTCTGGCTGGGATTAAACCACAATAGACATATTTACTTATCTCAACTGAATGAATGAAAGTGGAAAACCGGGGGAGGAGGGAGGGAAACACAAAAAAAATTCACCCCGAAACAGATGTAAAATAAATCCAGACTAAAGAAAGAAGAGAAGCACACCTTGGGAATCTCATCAAATAATCTCTGGGCCAGATGAGACAGAACATCATCCACAGACTTTCCATTCCCGAACTGTATCACTGCTCCAGTAGCCTGAATCACATCAACACGAACTCTGTAGTGCTGGTGTGAAATTGTCTGCATTAAGGGTTTTATCAGAGATTCTGATTGCATGTGGAAGTGCTCTGTTAGGGCAGAAACACAGAAACAGCAACCATGTGAGCTGTCACAGTGAATGGCATCCCTGTCCGTGGCAGGAGGGTGGAACTGGATGATCTTTAAAGTCCCTTCCCACCCAAACCACTCTGTGATTCTAAGTAGCACGGACATATCCATGCCACCCAATGGCTGCTGGGAGCAGCAGTACACGATGACATTTCGGGTGGACTAATGCATTTGGGTGGGGGATTAATGTTGTCCTGAGATTCTGCGTCTTTATGTGGGTGACAGACCGGGAGTAACATTTCTGTAACACTAGCAACAGCAGACTGAATAGCAGGCGGATTTAACTCTACACTGTATCAGAGCCGAACTAACTCCTCCTCCCGCTGTCACCCGCATGTAACAATTCAGCCTCCACTCCTGGCACGGCTCTTCTCCAGCAGATCCTCCAAATCCCACAAAGCACACCCGTGAAGGCTGTGTGCGACTTCTCATCTCTCTCTCTCCCTCTCCCTGTTCCCTCCTCCTGTCTCTTCCTCATCCCCTATCCCCCAGGATTCTCGGGCTCGCACCATCCCACCGCTCCCCCCCTGCCCGTCCCTAAGTCCCACCTGGCATGGCCTGGGCACAGGCCACCGCACACCGGCAGCTCTCCCGCCTGACCTCGGCATAGTGGTCGAGGAGGGTGGCCTGGAGGACGCGGGTGATGTCCCCGAGGTAGGGGGCCGCGGCGGGGCCGCACCGCTGCAGGAGGAGGAGCAGCAGCTGGACGAGGCCGAGCCGCAGCTCCTCGCTGGGCTCGGCGGCCGGAGGCGGGCACAGCCGCTGTGCCAGCACCGGCAGCAGCACGGGTAGCGCCTCGCAGGGCCGCTCGCCGTGGCTGAGCCCGTGCTGGAGCAGCTCCAGGGCGAGCTCCCGGCACCGCTCGGCCGCGTCCCCCGCCAGGCACCGCGACAGCGGCCGCAGCAGCCGCGCCGCGAACACCTCCTGCAGCACCGCGCCGGTCACCGCCCGGCCCCGCAGCTCGGCGCCGATGGCCTCCAGCGCCCGCAGCCGCGCCGCTCGCCCGCAGTCGGGCTGCTGGAGGAGACTGAGGGGCCGCGACAGCGCCTGGAGCAGCTCGGCCCCCTCGGCCCCCTCGGCCGCCGCCACCGCCATGTTCCGGCTCCGCGGGGGCGGCCGCGTCGCCAGGGACGCGCGAGGCGTTTGCGACGGCGGGAGCGCGCTTTACGGCAGTGCCGGGCACTGCGGGGGGACCGGGACGGGGACAGAGTGAGGGGACAGGGACAGCGGGGGGACGGGGCGGGGGGATAGGGACAGAGAGGGAGGACAAAGAATGGGGACAGGGACAGCGCGGGAGGGCAGAGCCGGAGGGACAGGGACAGCAGGGTGACAGCCCCTCCGCGGCTCTGCCCCGCGCTGAGCGCACCCCAAAGCACCGGGGAGGCGGCGGTGGGTTCGGTGGGTTCAGCCGGTTCTGCAGGTTCAGCCGGTAGCGGCAAGGGGGGACCCGCTGTTTGATCACGCGGAGAAAAAGGGATGCAAACCCGGGAGAGCCCCGAGGGCGGTGGAAGGGCTGAGGGGAACGGGAAAGCGCTGAACCACTTTCACATGTGTCACTTCTCCCTTCTGTTTTCTCCTTGGAGGGATCAATGGGCACTGGCAATAACTCACCAGATTCTGTAGCAGTGTTATATACTTTGTAGTGTTCATTTGTATTAGTTAAGGTGTGTACATATTGTGTTCATATTGTACTAACATGTGCTTTACACAACCTAATGTTTTGTGTTCCATTCTGGTGAATGCAATGAACATGCATCAGACTAAAGGGTCCTTTTCTTGAGTGATCATACTGAATTTAAAATACAACAAACCACAGAACTAATTAAAATTCTCTTCTGTAAAAGCCCTGTGTTTGCCAGCAGAGTTTATTCTCTTGTTATGCTGCTCCTAGCTTGAGTGTGAGCCTTCAAAGTCTTTTTTCACCCTTTATTCTGTGGGAACCACGAGTGTGAATTCCCTGGGAACAGAGGAAATGCTAGCATGCACTGGAGTATTCCTGACAGCATGTGCTGGTCCATAGCCACGTCCCCGCTGTGACCACCCTCCTCATGGCCTTGCATGGAGGTGCTGCTGGGTGTGATGGCTTTGCTCTAAATACCCTTGGACGGACCTGGTGAGCTGCTCTTCCCAGTGCTTCCCGAGCTGTGGGTGCAGGAGGGCTGGCGGCTCGCATGTTAAGCTCCTGCCTCAGCTCAGTAGCCTGTCCTTCGTGGCCAGGCTGTTGTCCTTTGTGGCCAGGCTGTCCTTCATGGTCAGCCCATCCTCCTCCATGCTCAGGCCACCTTTCATGGCCAGGCTGTCCCCTGTAGACAGACCACCCTTCCTGGCCAGCCTACATTTCATGACCAGGTTGTTGTCCTTCATGGCCATGCCTGTTCTTCACACTCTGGTCACCTTTCACACCTAGGCTGTTCTTTGTGGCAGACTGTTGTCCTTCATGGCCAAGTTGTCCTGCATGGCTGGACACCTTTCACATCCAGGCTGTCCTTTGCAACCAGGCTCGTCCTTCCTGGCCAGGCCACGTTTCATGGCCAGAGTGTTGTTCTTCATGGCCAAGCTGTCCTCCCTAGACAGGCCACCTTTCACATACAGGCTGTCCTTGGTGGCCGGGCCCCAGGCCCTGCCATGCCCCCTGTGTGCCCGTGCGGAGCGAAGCAGGTCGGTGCGGACCGGAGTGGTGCAGAGCGGGTTGGAGCGGGTCTGTGCGGTGCAGAACGGGTCTGTGCGGTGCAGAACGGGTCGGTGCGGTCCGGAGCGGTGCAGAGCGGGTCGGGATGGTGCGGAGCGAAGCAGGTCGGTGCGGAGCGGTTCGGTGCGGTCCGGAGCGGTGCAGAGCGGGTCGGTGCGGAGCGGGTCGGTGCGGTCCGGAGCGGTGCAGAGCGGGTCGGTGCGGAGCGGGTCGGTGCGGTCCGGAGCGGTGCAGAGCGGGTCGGGTCGGTGCAGAACGGGTCGGTGCAGAACGGGTCGGTGCGGAGCGGGTCGGTGCGGTCCGTGCCGCCTCTCGGCGGAGGCGGTGGCGAAGCCGCGCCCGCCCGTGAGTGACGGCGGCGGCACTTCCTGCGGGCGAGCGGCGGCGGCGGGGCCGGAGCCTTTGTGCGGGAGCGGGAGGAGGGTCCCCGCGGCGCCCCGCGGCCCCGGGCGGGCGGGCAGGAACGGGGGAGGCGGCGGCTGCAGTGCGGATACCGGCGGGGGAGCCCCTTCCTCCGCCTCCAGCGCCGGGAAGGACAGAGGAGGCGCCGCCGCTCCGCCGGCTCCGGACACCAGGTATTTACCGGCCCCTGCGCTCCCGGGGCCCGGCGGCGGGGCAGGGGCAGGGGCGGCCGGTCCGCCCCGCCGGGCGCGGGGGATGCGCTGCCGCAGGGACCGCCCGGCCGGGCCCGGGGCGCTTCCCGCGGCCTGCCCCGCACAGCCCCGCACAGCCCCGCACAGCCCCGCACAGCCCCGGCCGCCCCCCGGGACCCACCGGCCCGGGCAGGGGCGGCTGGGGCCGCGGTAAAGCCGCCCTCGAGGTTTTGGGCTCGTAACAGAGCGGTCATATCCGCGCTGGTGGAAATAAAGATGATTTTGGGGTTGTTCTCCCCCCAGTCACCAAACTTCCCCTTGGGGGGTTCACTTCCCTTTGGGGGGCTCAATTCCCTTCTGGGGGGGCTCTGCCCGCTCCTCCCCAGCTCCCCCGGGGCCGGGAAGAGTCGCTCGCTGGGAAAGGGGGAGATGCTGAAATTGACCGAAAATCGCTCTGTATGGGAAAGCTGGACTTGTGCTGACAGTTCCCATGGGGATAGAAAAACAAGGCTTTACGCCATCATTTAACAGCTGTCTTTGAAACTCCTGGCCTCGTAGGGTTAATTGCACTGGATTTTTTTTCCCTCGGAGATTGATTGCTGTCTAGGAGTTAAAATCCTGTTTTTGTACCTACTGGGATGTTGATCTTACAAAGATGACACAGTTCAGCGTTTCCACATACAACCCTAGAATATTAAAACGTTCAGATTCAATAGCTCTTGAATAGGCAACAGGCAATGTTAAAAATGTCTTTGCTCCTTCAGATCTCTCTGACAAAGAATTTGGGAACTGTCTCTTATCTCTTTCTTGCACCATTTTCTTACCTAGGTCTGTTTTCTGTTTACAAGCCTGAAGATGGCTGCTGCTGCTTCCTGCAATGTGGAAGAAGATGAGAGCCTGAAGGGATGTGAACTCTATGTTCAGAAACACAACATCCAACAGATTTTAAAAGAGTGCATTGTAAACCTTTGCATAGCAAAGCCAGACCGACCCATGAAGTTCCTCAGAGAACACTTTGAAAAATTAGAAAAGGTCAGTGATTTTCAGGTGGCTTACTATTTTCCATTTTTAAATTGAAAAAGATTGTTTAAAGAGTTTCCAATATTTTGGTACATTTTTTCTTTCGAATTTTAAATTATCGTGAAACTGTGAAAAAGTAGACTGTTAGAAGAAAAGAAACTCAACCCTTCATTTGCTGATGTCTAATGTAATATTGGCTATTGTTTAGAATTTTCTGTGCAATATTATAATTCCTCATCAAACTGCACTTGTTAAAAATGACCCAAATTGTTATGATCATACTTTGTGTTGTGATATGTGGTATCCTGAACTTTCATCTATGGGAAGAACCTTCCTGTGGTTGCGAAACATGTTGTGCCCTGTTTCTTCCAGTGTCAGGTGATGTGATTTTCCCTTCCTCTAAAACTGAGCAAAATCAGGGAACCAGCCAGTTTTGAAAACCATTAAAACAGTTTGCTATTTAATTCCACTGCTCTCTCCCACCTGCAGTACTTATCCCAGGATTCTCTGACAAGGGATGCATTCAGAGAGACCTCACTTACTGTGACTGTCTTCTTAAGCACCGTAGAGAGGGAAACATTTTAGAACATTCCCAGACAAATTCTTACTAAAGCCTATGGGAGTCTTTGTAGGAAGAGCATGTTCTGTGAGCACAGCTTTTCCCTGGGGATGAGATTCATCCAGAAATAAATGGGAGCACAGGACAAGTTGTTGGCTATACAAGTCCTCAGCCTGCCAGAGAATTTATTCATATACTTAGTTTAAGAAGAGGATTATTTGCTTTTTTTTGAAGGAAACATCTAAAGTTTGTAGGCTTAAGAGATAAGTTTTATGTAGTTTCTTCCTTCAAGAGGCAGAATTTTATAAGGACAGAGTAAGAACAATAATAAACAGTGACTAATACATAAAGCTGGTATATTACCAGTGATGTAAAGCATTTTAAACATCTCACTGTCTGCTTTTCAGACACATTTCTGTATAGGTGAGTATATACCAAATTCATGTAGTTTTAAAAGAACCCATTGTGGTGGCAGCCCAGTGAGAATGCTTGTGACATCAGAGAGGGGGAGGAAGTACAAGATGTTTTTTAATTCTAATGCTTATTATTAAAAAGAAGCAATCTCTTAATTCTGCATATTCTAAAATTCTGACAGCCAAGACCCATTTCAAGAGAGTCAAAACTGTTGAATTTACTTTATTGTGTTATGAGTTATTATCCATCATAATGAGTGCAGTTTTGGACTTCCTGAAAAGAAGGATAAGCACCATTTTTGAAAACAAAAAAGGAGTTAAAATATGCTGTAGTATTTTGAAATATGCTCCATAGCTAGAGGAATTGTACTGGGGGAGTTTGGCTTCATTGATCTAAACACAGTACACAGAACTGAAGCAGGAAGGCAGTTCCTACCATTGAGAAATTCTATATTTTTTTCATTTGATCTCCTATTATTTCCCAAAGAACAGCAGATACCAGAACACTGTAGGACATCAATCAGGATGCAAACACAGAAGCTGATGGGTATCACTTGTCCCAAAATGGAAGGAGATGATTTAGAAACAACCAGTCTCAAGGCATCAAATGCAGTGAATATCATAGTTACTGTGGGAGGAAACAATCCTGGCACTGCCTCTCTAGAGCAGCCTGGGGGCTAAGCCTGCTGAGCCTGAAGGCTTTAGGCTGCTCCTGGGGGGTTCCAGAACTGTAATTCTTGTTCCTGCAATAGTTTGACTTCCTTGTCCAACCATCTCTGAATGGGCTTTCTTGGGATGAACTGCACTGTGGAGGATTTTCTGCTGCAGAATAATATTTTGACTTGGTTGGTTGCATAATACCAGTTGAAGGAAGGCTTGTAAAGATAGAGAAATTCTTTCAGTGAGTTTTATCCTGTTTTTATACACTTGTCATGTGCAGCTAGTTTGAAGAATCATAATGGAATTGTTAATTTAGCAATTGTTCATTAGATTTTTATATGTAATTGAGCAATACCAATATGGCAAATCTGCTATTAGCTCCTTTAGTTTTGGTCCTGTGCAGGGAGAGGAATGAAAATCTTTGGGTTTAAGCATGATTTTCTAAACAAAGTCATGCATTTTTCCACCCAAGTGTGGTATTTTGGGCTTTTTTTCCAAACTCATTAAAACAGACAACACATTCCACTGAAGAGAGCAGTAGAATAACAGTTTATCTGTCAAAAAATCATGTGGGCACTTTGGAGATGAAGTGCAGGATATTTTTCGAGTGGTTAAAAAAGGAACTCGTGGAAAATATGAAGAGCTTGATCCACAGCAATATACTGGAGCTACCTCAGAGGTGAATTTAAAAAAAAGTGTATTTCATTTTGCTTATTCTTAGCTCCATCTCACAAAATCAACTCATAAAAGCAAGATTTATTATGATATGCAAGATCAGACCAGACCATAAATGCTTTTCACCTCACTTCTGATGACATCAGAGTTGGGTCCATTGCCTTCAGCCCACACCTGTGCTGCTAAATTAGAATGGGTCAGGGACTAACCCCTGACCCCATGACACTGACTGGTCCCAAACATAATTCTTAGGTCTAACAGGTCTAGGAGCAGGTTTGTTTTGGCAGGAGTTGGCAGGAGCAGCTGAGAACAGAGCCAGGGAACGAGCTGATGGTTGGGGGATGTGGACTGTCTTGGGCTGGTGCTCAGGTCCATGGCTGGGCCCCTTTTATTTCACAGTATGGACGTGGCCTGAGAGGGCTGTAGAGTGAGAATGCGAACAAATACTTAGGAATAAAGTGCTGGAGATTGAGGTTTGATGTTTGATTTCAGGATCATCTCTTTCAGCTGGAAGAGTGCCCAGGTTAGAAAGAAATGCCTGATGCCTTTCTAAAATTTGCAGCTTATTTGTATCAAGTACAATATTAAAAAAACCCATGAAAACTCTGAAAATAGTTGTAGGAGAACTTTAATAGATATTTTTCAGTTCACTTAATACTGTCAGGACCTGCTTGTCTTAAGATGCCAGTAATTGCTTGGAATCAGCCTATATTTCTATATACTGAAGTTTGCAAGTTGGTTTTCATATGTTGTGACCTACAGACTTCAAGATGACATCTACTCTGATCACATTAACAGCTACTTTGTAAAAATCTGTAACATGCCCTTGAGCACAGAAAAAAATTGAAAACGGTTTAGATACTTGAGATTTTAAAAACTGTCACGTTTCCTTTATATTATTTGTTTTATGTTTCCCTGTGACTGTATAGAATTTCATGTTGGTGGATGGGGTGAGGAAAGCCCTTCCCTTTGGGGCATTAGTTGGCTCTTTTAGAGTGGGGGAATAGATGTTAGCTAAGAAACTGTGGCATTATTTTAATAGCTGTTATTAGGTCCTGTTTACTTGAGGACTAAAGAAGGCA